>NC_050581.1:41829030-42184030 GCF_011100635.1 Trichosurus vulpecula | reverse complement strand
TACTCCCCACACCTCACAGAAATTACATTCTGTTTATTTTGTATATCTCTTGTATTTGACAATCTGTGTGCATGTAGTTTTCTCCAGCAGAGTGTTAACATTTTGAAGAAAGAAAACATTTTGTTTTTTCTTTGTCTTTGTATCCCTAAGACTTACCATTAGTGCCTGGTATTCAGTAAGAGCATAATAAATGCTCGTTGAATTAAATTAAGTCTGTACCACTTTATAGCTTTATCTCATGCTGCTTTAGAGATTTTGCTCAAGCTTCTATTAATGCTCTTTGTGTCTGGGCATCAGAATAATTTTCTGCCAAAATGCCATTTTTTTGATAGTGGGAACTGGGTGTGGTGGTACATACCTGCAATCCCTGCTCCTTGGGAGGTTCAGACTGGAGGATTGCTTGAGTTCAGGAGTCCTGGGCTAAAGTTGAGTGGGTATTTGTACTTTGGCAAGTACTCCACTGATGGTGGAGGGGACCAGGCTATCTAAGAAAGGGTGAATTGGTTCAAGATGAAGGGTGGGGGAATTAAGGAGAAAGGGAGAGGGAGAACATCTGGCAAAATGGTTTTCATATGCATACTCATATCAGCTTATGGTTACCCAGCATGCGATAGCGTGATCTATGCAAAACATTTATTTAGGACCACATAACAAATGAGCCATTGCAGAAGACGTGGGTGGCAGATGTCTAGAAGGAGTCTATCATGCAGAAGGATGCTGGGTGGGTCATGTAGCTAGAATGACAGACAACAGGCTACCCAATGGATCGGATCCTAGGGGACCACACAGAGCTGACCAGGAGGCCAAACACTCAGTGATGTGCCTACCTCACAGGGTTGCTGTGGGAAAAGTGCTTTGCAAACTTTAAAGCAATGTGATAATTAGCTGTTTGAACCATAATGGAAAAGGGGAGAGGAATCTATTAATCTTGGAGTTTGATGAGTCTATGCTGTCTTATTAACAAGCAATGACAATGAATCCAGATGATAGCTCCAAATTCGAGCCTCAGTTTGAGTAGAAATCTCACCCTTCTTAGGATCCTTCTATCTAGAGCTGTAAGGAAGCTTAGAAATGATCTACTGCAGGGTTCTTAACTTTTGGAGTCCATGGATAGATTTTAGGTCATCCATAAACCTCTAACTGAAATTGACATTTCCTTCAGTGATAAATTTAAAAAAACACACATTATTCTGAGGTGCCCATAGGCTTTACCATACTGCCAAAGGAATCCATAACACAAAGATTAGGAGCCCTCATCTAGTCTCGCCCTCTCATGAGACAGAGAGAGGTTGAGTGATTTGTTTAAAGTCACACAGGTAAGAGTAGAATCAGGATTGAAATCCTGTTTCCTACTTCCTGAACCAGAGCTTCTTCCTGATCTTCAATCTACATGAATAATGGTGACTTTTATTTTGAGGTCTTTGCTTGGGTTAGTTAAGATGACCAAATTCTTGAGTGTGCTGTTTTCTTGAGACTGACTTTTGTTTTTAATCCTCATTTTGAGCACCCTCTTCCTTTTTCCCTAGTAGTGGAATGTATTAAATGCATTATATTGGCATGATTTTAGAGCCAATTGCCTTGACAATAGACTTGTGGCTGTTTCAGTCTTGCTTTAGGGGCTTCCATCCCAACCACCCTACTGAAGTCAGTCTCTTAGAGGCCTTTTTTCTGGTCGTTTTTCTACTTGACCTTTATTAGCTAGCCCCTCTTCCCTAGGCTTTATAGATAACATACTCTTCTTGTTCTTTTTCAGACTGCTTCTTCTCTAGATCCTTCCTTATCTTCTTACATTGTTCTTAATGTGTATTTTTCTCAGGGTGCTATGTCCTCCCTCTCTTTTCCCCCCTAAACTCTATTCCTTTGTAATCTCTCTTTTTTGCCCCCCCAAGACTCAACTACTATTTATATGCAGACTACTTACCGTTAGATTGCTATCTTTACTCCTGAAGTCTAGACCAGTAATCTCTGTCAATGAAACTGCACCACTAGCAACTCAAACTTAGCATGTCTGAAAAATCTTGGTATCTCTTCCTCCCAACTTACTTCTCCTTCGAAGTTTACTATTACCGGCTATGGTCTTACCATTCACTGTATCTCCCGTGTTCACAACTTCGTGGTTATCTTTGTCTCTTCCCTCCCTCTCACCCCATAGTCAATAAATTATGTCTTATCTATTCCACTTTCACAAAATTTTGTGCTTGTTTCTGTTACCACTACCCTGTACAAACCACCATCGCACCTGCCAGAACAATTATAACAGTTCTCTAATAAATATAGCTGCCCCCCGCTCTCTACCCCTTCTAATTTGTCCTTCATATTATTTCACATACAGAGATATGTTAATTGCATGCCATTGATCAAAAATCTTCAGCAGCTCCCCATTGCTTTTCCAATAAAGTTCAAGCTGTGCCTGGCATTTAAATCTCCCACAACTGGGTACTTTCCCACCTTTCTAGTCTCATCTTGGTTGATTCCTTTCCTCACTCTTTATGTTCCAGGCAAATTGTTCCACTCTCTATCTCCTGAGCAGTCCCTGATTTGGCGCTTTTGCTTACACTGTTCTCTGTACTGGGCCTGTCCTCCTCTTCTCCCTCTTACCTTGTTGAATTCCTCCTGACCCTTTAAAGCCACACTCAAATGCCAGCCTCTTCAGGGAGTCTCCCTTCATTCATCCAGTCAGAAATAACTTTTCCCACTCTTCTTCTCAGAACTCATAAAAGATCTGGATTTGCAACTCTCTAATGTGATTTTTATGCAATATGAGATATTATAGTTGTCTATTTTTGTGTCTTATCTACCAGCACAGTGAAATCACAGGACATGTGTGTTCATGTGTGTGTATGTGTATATACACACATATATGCACATATGTGTGTGTTGTTTGTCCTTTGTTCTCGAACAGGACCAATGATATTAGGAGGGTGATGTCTTGACTTGCAAGTGAATTTGATTTAAGTGAGGCAGAGCTGTGCAAAGTCATCAGCCTCACTCTTTTCTCCAGTCATCAGAGTCCAGTGGCAAAGCATAGGTCAAGATGACTGGTGATGGCCCTGGATGCAATGGGAGACCTTGGTCTTTTTATGCTAAGGTCTTTCCCAGGTCCTAGTCTGAGGCAACACCCATTCAGTAGTTAAAGGGTAGGTAAGAATTGAGGCAAAACATAGCCTGGTTTGCCTTCACAAAAGAATCAGTCTGGGAGGGGAAAACCCTCAGAGTTTTTGACCAGAACAGAAACAATTTGTATATGTATAGATATGTGTGTGTATATACATGCACACATACACATAAATAAAAATACATGATCTACCTAGTACTTTCTGTGATTTCACTATTCTAGATACATAAGACACATTTCATACACACACACACACACACACATACACACACATGTTTTATATATGCTTTTATATTCTAGTCCTGTGATTTCACAGTACTCTGTAGATCATACATAACATATATGAACATATACCTACATATATACATGGTTATCTCCCAATGGAATACAAGCTCTTTGAGGGAAAGGACTTTCATTTTTGATTTTGTATCTCTCACCACCTACTACAATGCCATGACAGAGACCATCTTTTATCTTTGCTTTGTGTCTCTCCTCCGCAACTAGTTTGGTGTCCTGCACATAATGTACATTGAATAAGTGTTTGTTTATTGATTTAATCTCCTTTTTCTTTACAGCAGTATCAATGCAGAGCCCTGAACTCTAAAGCCAGACCGTTTTGTAGTGTACGAGCCTTCAGGAGTGAGGGCTAATTACTCTGGCTCAGAAGGGCTTTCATCTGATGATGTCCATCGGCCATGAATGAATGAGTTTCCCTGTTCCATTTGTGACTGAAATCCAATGAGGCCTTATACCTAGGTAGGACTTATGTTTCGACAGAACTATTAATTCAAAATAACTAGTCCCTTCTCCTCCACAAATCAGCTTATATTTTTGGGTGTGGCATGGTTCGTAGAAAGCTGGCCTCGGTGCCTAGAAGACTGTTGAGATCCTGCCTCTGACAAATATTGGCCCTGGGCAAGTCAGCAAACTTCTTAGTTCTTCATGTAGCTCTTTAAGACTGTACAATGCACTATACTCTAAATACACATACAATATATATGCATACACACATATACATATGTAGGTATACATATATTTTTGTGTATATACACATATTTGTTGCCTTCTTTAGTAGAATGTAAACTCCAGAACACAGAGGTGCTTCCTATATATGCTATTTGAATTACACCTTTCTACATGCTGCTCGTTAGCTGGGAATACCCTTGCTCCATCCAAATCCTACTCATTCTTCAAATTCATCTTTGGTTCCCACAATAGTATATAAGCTCCCCAAAGGGCTTGCCAAGCTCTTTTCAGGGCTGCTCACGCACCTTTGGTGTCCACCTGGCACCCAACTCTCACCTGTGGCTCCAAGAAGCTGTAGCATGCACAGGGGCCACACCCTGGTAAAACCATCTCAGCAGACAAACTAAACCAGGTTGAAGGTAACCTATGGGCCTCAAACCCATCAGTGAGCTAAGGGGATGTCCACTCCAAGCATAGGAAGACTTCCCTTGGTAGAATGGGTGGATGAGAACAATTTGTCCCAATGGCCATGAAGGCAGCTAAAGCAGGTGCGGTGGAGCAATAAGAGCTTAGTCAGACATTGAAGATGTCAAGGTCATCCACTGAATCCCAGGCCATTGCCAGTCATTCTGACTTTTGTCTTGCCACTGGACTTTGATGACTCAGGAAAAGACAGTGAGGTTGACACTCTGCTTTGTTTAAATCCAGTTCATGCATCCTGTGATATAATCGGTCCTCTTTTTAAATTTTTTTTAAATTTATTTTATCCTGAACATAAGAAATAAAATAACCTTTTCCATAACATGGTAGAATAGAACAAAAGATGATTGCATAGGAAACTCCAAATCGAATATTTACAATTTGCTATTCCTTTAAAAAATATAATAAAGTTATCATGCAACTTTTTCTTCCTTTTTTTCTTCCCTCCCCTCCCCGGATGGCCACCATAAGACACAAGTGTGTGTGTGTTTGTATACACACACATGTAAAATCATTCTATACTTACTTCTATTCATCAGTTCTTTCTCTGGATGCAGATAGCATGTTCATATGTTTTTTTCTAGTTAATTTCAATATTTATAATAGAATGACTTAGTCACTCAAAGTTGTTTTTAAAACAATATTACTGTTATAGTATACAACGTTTTGGTTCTGCTCATTTCACTCTTCACTATTTTGTGCAAAGCTATCCGTGTTTTTCTAAGATCATTGACCTCATCATTTTTTATAGCACAGTAGTATTCCACCACAATCATATACCAAAACTTGTTAGGCCATTCCCCAATCAACAGGCATTCCTGCAATTTACAATCCTTTGCCACCACGAAAAGAACTGTTATAAATATCTTAGAACATATAGGTTGTTTTCCCTTTTTCTTAATCATCTTTGGAAATAGACCTAGTAGTGGTATTGCTGGGTCAAAGTGTATACTTATACAACTTATAACTCTTTGGCATAATTCCAGATTGCTCTCCAAAATGCTTGGATCAGTTCACAATTCTACCAACAGTGCTTTAGTTTAGTATCTGTTTTTCCACATCCCCTCCAGCATTTGTCATTTTCCCCTTCTATCATTTTAGCTTATCTGACAAGTGTGAGATGACATCTCAAAGTCATTTTAATTTGCATTTCTCTAATCAATAATGATTTGAGCATTTTTTCATATGACTATATATTGTTTTGATTTCTTCATTGAAAAACTGTTGTTTCATTTATTTTGACCATTTATCAATTGGGAAATGACTCATATTCTTATAAATTTGACAAAGTTCTTTATATATTTGAGATACAAGACCTTTATCTGAGAATCTGAATATACCTCCCCCCAAATTTTCTGCTTTATTTCTGACCTTGGCTACATTTGTTTTCTTTCTGTAAAACCTTTTTAATTTGATGTAATCAAAGTTATTCATTTTTATACCTCACTCTGCTCTGTATCTCTTGTTTATTCATAAATTGTTCACCTATCCATAAGTCTGATAGGTAATTTGTTTCCTTATTTTTAAAATTTTCTTGTACTCTATATCTAGGTCATGTATCCATTTTGATCTTATTTTGGTAAATGGTGTAAGATATTGGTCTACACACAATTTCTGCCAGACTGCTTTCCAGTTTTCCCAAATAATGAATTCTTACCCCCCAAACTTAAGCTTTTACACTTGTCAAATACAAGATTACTATATTTGCTGCTACAAATTGTATATCTACTCTGTTCCACTGATTTACCTTTCTATTTCTTAGCCAGTACCATATAGTTTTGATAATTACTGCCTTATAATATAGTTTAAGATCTTGCACTGCTAAACCTCCTTCCTTTAAGTTTTTCATTAGTTCCTTTGATATTCTTGACTTACTGTCCTTCTAAATGAATTTTGTTATTGTTTTTTTCTAATTCAGGAAAACAATTTCTTGGTAACTTAATTGGGATGGCATTAAATATATAAATTGATTTAGGCAAAATTGTCATTTTTATTACATTGACCTTGCCTACTCATAAGCAATTAAAATTTCTCCAATTATTTAAATCTCATTTTATTTGTATAAAAAGTTTTTTTATAATTTTGTTCATATAGTTCCCGAGTTTGTTTTGGCAGATGTGTGCCTAGGTACTTCATACTGTCTACAATTATTTTAATTGAGGTATCTCTTCCTATCCTTGCAGAGTTTTGTTTGTGATATATAGGAATGTTGGTGATGTATGTGGATTTACTTTATATCCTGGCTACTTTTCTAAAGTTATTAATTGTTTCAACTAACTTTTTAGTTGGGTTTTGGGGATTTTCCAAGTATATCATCGTATTATCTGCAAAAAGAGTTTTGTTACTTCATTCCCTATTCTGATTCTTTCTTTTTTTCTTTTCTTATTGCTATAGTTGGGATTGGTCCTCTTTGTAAATGAAGGATTAGCAGCAAGCTCCTCAAGGATATAGCCTATTTTTATGTACTTGGTGGGGTATGTGGAGTTGGGAGGAGTAGAAAAGTCCTCCTTCAGAAAGGAGGATTCAGGGTGAATCTTGAAGGAACTCAGGGAAACCAGTAAGCAGAGGGGAGGAGGTAGAATATTTCTGGCATGGTGGATAGCCAGTGGAAGAAACAGCAAGAAGGCAGGTGTTGCTGGAGGAACAGAATCCTTTGCCTAACACTGCATGGAGCAAAGGACCATCTATTCTTTTGTGGCCTATCATTCACCATTTAAGTTTCTTTGACTTCAGAATACAGGACCAGTATTAAAACAAAACAAAACAAAACAAAACCCTACTCCATGTATGTTTTGTTTTGTTTTGGCATAATTGTTTGCATGTTTTCTCCTCTATCAGACTGTGAACTTTCTGAGCAGAGACTGTCTTTTGCTTTTCTTTATATTCCAATCCCTTAACTCAGTGTTTGGCAAATTGTAGGTGTTTGATATTTATTGTCTGACTTTTGAATGGGTGAATGGCATGCATAGCACCTTTCCTTGTGGACCAAGGTGGAAAGTGAATATTGCCTTGGGGGATGGGTTTTGATCTGGTCTGAAATCTCTCTGGAAGAGCTAGTTGGCTTTAAGTTGACGACTCCTTGGCACCATATGCCATCTTTGTTTAAAAAAGAACAACTCAGCTGGTTGGTAAGACTCTGAAGGGTCTTCTGAACATTAAATAGCTCTCTCACTAAGTAACTCACTCTTGGTGAGTTAAGTAGAAATGAATCAGTGGCATATGGATCACATTTCACTAAAATACACACATGGGTTTGGGAATTAAAGGGAAAATGTGACAAACCATGGTTAGGAGTTTAAGAAACATGAAATGTCAGGACAAGGAGGAAACAATCACAATATTTGCCAAAACCTGCGTAGAGCTAGGTTGGCCCATCACACACAGCTCCAAAGTTCCCAGAGCTCTCAATCAGTTTTGCAAAATGCTTTCAAAAGAGGTTTCTTTTCTCCTAACCCTGAATTGAAGCTTTTATTGTAGTGCAAGACAATGAGTTAGAGAGCTCATGGCTCACAAAGGCTCTTTTCAACAAGAGAATTGGTGAATATTTTATTCTAGTGCCTTGGAGTCATTCAGTAGTACAGCAATGCTTGTTGAACAGTATGCCATATCTATGGTCTGAAAGGAGAGCCCTCTTCTCCACCACTGCCATAAAAGAGACATTTTCCCTTTTCAGGAAGTGCAGAGAGCTTCCAATCTAGTTGGAGGGATCCATATAAAAAGGTTTAAGTGCATCAAGGTGCTCTGGCTCACTATCCTGAAACCAGGCTGTGATATGTGTATATATATATGTTTCTTTTCCTCAGGGTTGCAGGGCTACCTTGAATGGTTGGAGATGTTTCTTCTGTACTTTCCTTGGTTTGATCCTCTACCAGTTCTTGTCCTCTACCTTTAGGTACCTTTGAGTAACTAGCACTTCAGTTCTATTTTGTCATTTAACATCAGTTAACTTCTACAAGGGGATATTTACTTTGAAGATCTAATGAGAATGAAAGTTCAACCATTTTCCCCCCAAACCCTTTAGGATACACTCTCCCCTAGACCACCTCAGTCTCTGAGGAGAATGGGTTGTCTCTTAGCATAGTTTCTACATAGCCTTGGTCCCATTGAGTTCACATCCAAATGTATCTTTTGAAGGAGCCCCAATTCTGGTCCTACAAGTACAGGCAAAGAGGCTGACTGTGTTTAGCAGACCAGAACCCGTTACAGAAGGTCTACACACATTTCAAAGTCTCTCCATGGCGTTTCCATTACATATCCTCATGACTTTCTCAGAGGCAGACTCTCCAACCTCTTCCACATGAGGAGTAGGAATAGTATTGAAGACTCTATATGTACCAATCTTCCCTTACAAAAGGGCATTTACAAAGCATATTCTAAGCAAGTGGCCCTGAAGATAATCCGCATGACTATATGATGCTAATGGTACATATATCAACCAATCAACAAACATGCATCAAATGTCTATTTTGTTCCAGCAACTGTGATAGGTCCTGGTGACACAAAGACAAATATTTCCTGCCCTCAAGGAGCTTACACTTTGTCAAGGAGAGAAAGTGTATACATACATGTGCATACAAAATTAATTCAAGGTAATCTGAAGGGGCAGGGAGGCAGTAGCAATTAGAGGATCAGGAAAGAGGAGATTTAAGTTGAGCTTTGAAGGAAACTAGAGATTCTAAGAAGTGGAGGTAAAGCAGAGAGTGCATTTCTAGCATATAGGACAGCCTAGGAAAAAGAATGGAGATGACAGACATAATGTTATACATGAAGTCTGGCTTCTCTGGCTGGACCAAAGAGAACATGGAGGAGGGAATAATTTATAATAAGTACAGAAAGGTAGATTGGAGCCAGCTTGTGAAGAAGGCCAGTAGAGTAGTTTGTTTTTGAATTCAGAAGTAATAGGGAACCACTGAATTTTATTGAGCAGGAGAAAGACATGATAAGATATGCATTAAGAATATCATTTTATTAGTTAAATGGAAGATGGGTTAGAGAGGGAAGACTTGAGAAAGGGAAAACAACTAAAAAGCTGTTATAATATTCCTATAAGAAGTGATGAGGGCTTAAACTATGTGGTGAATATGTGAGTGGAGAAAAGGTAGCAGATGTGAGAGATGTTGTAGAGACATCACAGATAAGATGTGGCAACTGATTAGATATGTGGAATGAGGGAGAGTGAAGAATTCAAGATAACTCCCAGGTTGTGAGTCTGGATGGGATGAAGGATGATGTCAAGGGATTTTGAGCTGTAGAATAAAGGAAAAGAGGGAGTTCATTCATGATGAATAACCTGTATTTTCTCAGTAAAGCATGAAGTGTGTCCTCTACTGAGATGGCAGAGTCAGAAGAGTCTTCTATGGGGCTGGAAGAGGAAAGAAAAAGTTTGGAACAGCTGCTGTGGGGAGTATGGTAGAGAACCAATTAGGAAGGAGCAAAGCTGTGGGGAGTATGGTAGAGAATCAATTAGGAAGGAGCAAATGGCTGTTTTAGAAATATCAATTCATCAATCAGTCTGAACATTTCAATCCCTACTATGGGCCAGGGACTGTGCTACACCCTGGAGATACGACAATATAAATGAAATAGCCCCTGCTCCTATAGAACCATTGATTTATAGGAAAATCACAACAACAGCATGCACTTGAGACATCATATTTTTCCATGAATCTCATAAGTACCTTTCCTTGTGCCAGATAATATGTATCCATTATAAATACGGTCATTCTCACATCACTCCCAACTCAACTCACTCTCTGGATTGTTCCATTATAAAACAGCTATTACTTTTTTTAGCATTACTGACTGGCTGCATCTTCTGCGCACATGTCTAAGTCTCCCAAAAGCTGCTACAAGAGACTAGAACATTCAGTGACCGTGGCAAGTGGCTAACGGTGCAACAAGTTCATTATGGGAAGACAGGTTAATTCAGGAAATAGGAATGAGGACTCAATCTGTGATTTAACTGGTGTAGGGAACTTCCAGGTGAGGAAATTTTCTCTACCAATGCAGGTCAACACCTCTACAATTTAGTCTTAGATAGTTGCTAGAACACTGGGAGGCTAACTGACATACCCAGAGTAACAAAATCAACTTCAACCCAATCTTTCTTGACTTCAGGTCAACCTTTCTATCTACTATACAGGTGGTACAGTGGACAGAGTGCTGGACTTAATAAGAAAAACTTGAGTTCAAATATGGCCTTAGAAATGGGAAGTCTTTTCCTCTACTGAACTGTATATATTGTGCTAACTCTGTTAATTATCTTTCCCTGGGAACTGCTCTCCCGATTGGTGAGTTCCTGACCAGGATAGCCATTTCTTGAGGATTCTTAGACATTCTCACATCACTCCCAACTCAACTCACCCTCTGGATTTCTCCATCTCTTCAGTAGCCTTGCCCCAGTGTGGATACAATGTTGAAGTAGACAAAAGAAGAGAATCCTGGAGCAGATGTGGAAAGGCAGGTACACTAATGCCTCATTGGTGAAGCAGTGAATTGGTGTAATCATTCTGGAAAGCAAATTGGAATTACAAAAAGAGTGACTATAATGTCCATATCCTTTGATTCCACTACCAGAAACATACTCACATACTGATATATTTATAGCAGCCCTTTGTGCAGTAGCAAAGAACTGGATATATGGTTCATCATTGCTGCTGAACATTTCTGGGGAATGGATAAACTAATTGTGGTATGGTAATGGAATGGAATGTTATTTTGCTCTAAGAAATAGATGATGGAGAAGCATTAGAAAGCTTACATGGACTGATGCAAAATGAAGTAAACCGAGCCAGGAAACAATATACACAAAGACTACAATGATATAAATGTAAAGAAAACCAACAGAACAATTGAAATTGAATGCTGCAAAATTGAAATGTTCAAGCTTGACTACCAAGAAGTCACATGAGAAGACATCTTCCCCTGCTTTTTTGTAGATATGGGAACTATGGGTTTGGGACACTGGATACGATGTCAGACTTTTTGATATATTGGTTAGTTTTGCTGAGTTTCTTCTTTTTTAGTGTTTGTTGCAAGGGATGGCTCTCTGGGGGTAGGGGAAAGGAGGGATATACTGGAAGTTGTAGGTGATATAAAAGCAAAATGTATGAAAATATTACTTAGGAAGGAAAGAAGGAAGCAAACATACATTAAGCTTCTACTATGTGTCAGGCACTGAATTAAGTGCTTTATAAATATCATCTCATTTAATGCAACAGTCCTAGAAGGAAGATACTATCATTATCCCCACTTTACAGCTGAGGAAACCAAGACAATCAGAGAGCCCCTGCTCTTGATCTTTTCTATCTCCTGAGGGGGTAGGGAAAACCTGAATGTTCAGAGTGGTCTATTAGCAGAGACACAAGGAGGTCAGCTTCTAAGGGTTTTATTCTAGGTCAGGGGTCCTGATTCCAAGTGGCTTCTTTGTTCTGCAAAATTAGAAAGCTTAAAAATACTGATTACAAGTAAAATTTATAACTCTGAGCCCCCAGGCAATCATTTGATTATCAGGACTAGAAATAAGGCATATCAGCCCATTGAATTCTGCATAATCAGTTATCCATAGGATTTCCTCCCTTTTATCACATTTTTTATGTCAAAAATACCTACTCAGATGACATTATCTTTTCTTTATCTAGAATATAATCATTAAAAATACAAATGACCAGTGAGCAAATTAAAAATAGCAGAGAAACAGTAATAAATCATGCCACTTATTGCATGTAGTAGTAAAATGGAAGGAGAAGCAGAAAGTGCAGTTCATTCACCCTTGTTCCTTGAGAAGGAATGGCTCTGTCACTCCCTGCTGGATTCTTTTCACGAATCAGCTGGTGAGCCAGGTAAAGGAAACACACCTTGTGGCTAAAAGTCTTAGAATCCATCTCCTGGAAAGCATCCTTCACCTGCCACTGTGGCTGCTGCTGTGTCTCCCTGGTAACTTTTTCTTCAATTGGCTATCCATCTGTCTCCAGGGAGAAGTAAAAACTGCTGCTGCAGTAGGAAAAATTCTTCCCTCCATTTTTGCTACTGCTGGGGTAGCTTTGATTCATCCCAAGAACTGTAACTTTAAGGATCTTTAGTGACTCCCTTCCTCTCACCCAGCATCAAATCGAAGTCTTTCCTGAATGATTGTTACAATGAATCTACTAATTCTTACTTCTGTGCTCTTCCCTACTGTAACGTATTGTATCAGATAAGAGGATGGATCTCTTATCCCATCTTATGCTAGGACTGATGCTTTTTTATCTTTTAAACAGTCAACAAACAATCATTTTCTGTGTGCATAGCACCACACACCTCCCTTAGACCCAAAGATTAGAAAAGACATATTTTTTGTAAGGGGTTAAGACACAAACACAGATAATCATAATACATAATAATCCATGAGTTCATAAGAGATATAAACAAAAAGCTATTTGATAGCTAAGGGGAAGGTGGGGGAAAGGCTCTCTGGAAAGGCTTCCTGGAGGAGGCAGCATTTGAGTTGTTTTTTAAAAGGAAGAATAGGAATTCAATAGGTGAAGAGAGGGAGGAAGGACATTCTAGGTATAAGGAAAACCATGAGCAAAGAGATGGAGGTGGGAAAATTCAGGGCATACTCAATGGAATAGGAAGTCACCCATCTGACCATATACTAGAATATGTGGAGGGGAGAAATATAAGATAAGATTGAAAAATTTAGCATCCTCAGAGACCTTTTGGACTTTTGACTCTTGGTCATCCCATGTATCTGAACAATTGTTACGTCTTATTGATTCTACCTTCCATTTTGAATGTTTTTCTCTTCTCCACTCAGTTCAGGTTCTCATCATCTTTCATATTGTTGAGGGAGTAAAGAACCCCAGGGATGTAGGAATCCCAAACCAAAGTTCCCAGGTCACCTGGAATGAATTTGCAGACCCAAGCATTCTTTAAATCAAGGAGGCAAAGATTTATTATACTCTTTAGTGGGCAAGAGTTCTTAGGGAACCTGCAACCATACAGGGCTACAGGGAAAGTTTAAGTACAAGATTTAGGGGTGAAGCCTGTCAATTAGGTGTTTTGGGGTGGGATTAGGGAGTGGTTAAGGCATGGTTAAGGAGTAGTTCGTTCTTAAAGGAACATGCACTTTTCGTATCTACTGCGCAGGTATCTTACCCAGAGTTCACTGGGAAATAACCCAAGGGGGGGATGGGAGGGGGTGTGGTTTTGACTGTGAAACATCACTAAGTCACCAAAAGTTCACAGCTGGCTGGCAATATCCAGGTGGACTCCATCATGTGTCTTGTTAGACAAGATTAATGTAAGGGAGTATACATTTGACTATGTCTAGGATATATGTTAAACTCAGCGTATAGTCAGTTGTCAATACCTGAATGAATCTATAATTGGGCATAGCTGATTACTGAGGAAGAAGCAGAGATAAGTTAGTTGGGGCACACTGCCCTTTAGCTAGAGAGAGAGACTGCCTGGGAGAGAGTATGTTTTGAGAACTAGTTGTTTTGGTAAGGCATGCTGCCCTTGAATTGGAGAGAGGCTGCCTGGGCCAATGCTTTGAAGCTAGGGAGAGATGTGATTTTAGAACTGGAGTTCAGGCACAGGCACCCAAGCAGAGGTTAAGGGGAAATGTGATGTTAGAATTAGGGTCCAAGCACAAGCACTCCATCAATACAATAATATAATAATAATAATAATTTAACAATATAATCTAATAGCCTCCTAATTTCTCTCCCTGCCACAAGTCTCTCTCCAGTTCAATCCATCCTTCATTAGGCTGCCATGATGATCCCCTGTTCAATAAACTCCAGTGTTCCCCTATTAGTTCTGGACTACATGCAAACTCTTCTCTTGGGCATTTAAAGCCATTCACAATCTGGCTTCAATCTACCTTTCTAGACTTATTTTAAATTACTATTTTTCATGCATTCTATGGTCCAAACGGAATGGCCTACTTGTTTAAATGTGAAAGTCCTCCTTTCTCCATGTTTTTTGCACTGGCTGTCCTTTTGCCTGGAATCTACTCCCTCTTCACTGTCACCTCTTAGACTGTTCTGTTTCTTTCAAAGCTCAACTCAAATATTACTCCCTAAATGAGGCCATTCCTTGTTCCTACAGTTTCTATTGACTTTCCCACTAAATGTTTTTCTATTTCTTTACTGCATATTTACTTATATTTGTGCATGTCATCTTTGAGTATATGATTTCTCCTTATAGAATATGCTACCTATGGGAAGGAAATATTTCCTTTATGTCTTTATATCTCCAATGTCTAACGTAGTGCCTGTTATATAGTAGTTACTTATTAAAAACTTATTGATTGACTAATCTTGTCAGCAGCCCCTCTGGTTTTCTGAGAGACTGAAGTCAATGATCAAGGCATGTTGAAGTCCTTTGAAAGTGAGGCAGTTTTTGGTGACTCAACTTGCGACAAGCATTCTTTTTAAAGCAAAATGGAAGATGAGAGTAGGAGCTGCAGCCTTGACCTGAGATGTTCCAATTCTATCAGCATGAGGAACTCTTATCAAAAAGGTATCTTGTGTGGAAAAATGTACCAAATCATGAATAATAAAAGAAATGCAAATCTAAATAATCTGGGTTTCATTCCATATCCTTCAGGTTGGTAAAGATGCCAAAAAAGGAAAATAATTGCTGAAGAGGCTGTAGGAGGACAAAGCCACTAATGCCCTCTTGGTAGAGATGGGAAGTGGTCCATCCATTCTAGAAGATGGTTTAGAAGAACACTTCAAAAGTCATTAAGCTATTCATACCTTTTGGCCCAGTGATATCATTACTAGCTTTATGCCCTAAAGGCATCAAGGACAGAGGGAAGGGATCAATATGTAGAAAACTATTTACAGTACTATTTTTTGTTGTCGTAAAGAATGGAAAGATGTGCCTATCAATTTGGGAATTGCAGAACAAATTATGGTAAAGGACAAAATAACTATTTGTGCTATAAGAAATGAAGAAAGGAACAAATTCAGAGAAACCCAGGAAAACTTGCCTGAACTTATGCAGAATGAAATGTGCAGAACCAGAAGACATTTATACAACCTTGACATTGTAAAGGAAAAAAAAGCTAGAATTGTAAAAACTATAAGAAATACAATGGCAACTCCAGAAGACTGATGATGAAGCATGTCTCCCACTTACTGGTAGAAAGGTGGTGGACAGTAGGTGCACATAAATTTTCAGATATGATCATTATAACAGATGGCTTGACTATATTTTTACAAGGTTGGGGAGGGCTTTTCTGGGAGGAACTGTTGTAAAGGAGAAGAGGGGTAGTAGTGATAGTGATGCAAAATAAAAGAAGAAACAAGAAGTTATCAGTGAAACATTTAAAAATACACAGAAGAGTGTAGAAGGAAATTCTGAAGAGGACGTAGACTAACTAATAGGATAGTATTAGTACTATGATATTAAATTTAATATACACCTTAATGAAGCTGTGAATAATAGACTCAGTTTCATACATAGTCTTCTTTTCCTGGCCTTTGTATATGTAAATGTTTACATTTGTTGATTGCCAAATTCACAATAAAAATGCACTCAGTATATTTAATATAAACTTAAACACGTAATACTGAAGACAAGTTGTACATGGTAGAGATTCACGATTTCGTATGCAATCTGTGGAGATATTCACATTTGTAGGTTTATAATAAAACACTTTTTAAAAACTCTGTGTGTGTGTGTGCATGTGTATGTGTGTGTGTGGGGGGGAACCCCAGAGTTTTGCATGCCAATTCAATGTTTGAAAGTATAATCAGCTGCAATCAGAGGAGATACACTTCAGTGATATCTACAAATGCAGTAACCTTTAGGTACTCCCAGAAATTCTCCATGGGCCTTAGTTCAATGAAAGGATTCATCAAGAGAAAGATATGAAGTCTCTCTAATACGAAGACCTGCTAATTGATTGGAATTTTGGCATCAAACGCTTTAGGATATGGGGATATGGAAAATTAAAGTATTTGGTAGCAAAATTCCAGTCATTACAAAGGCCCAGAGTTGGTAAGTCAAAAGACCTATCAGCTTTATTGACAGTAGAACAGATGTGAAAATGGTATCTCAGAGTCTGATCCTCAGAATTGGTCAACTTCCTAGGTTTGCCACTAGTTAGCTGTGTGGCCCTAGTCAAATCTGGGCATCAGTTTTCTCACTGGCAAAACAAAGGGCAAACTGATCTTTTAGATCTCTCTACTTTCTCAAATAATCTCTGAATATGCGTGTAGCTATGAATCATTCTAGATTTTTTACTAGTTCTCACTAGAAAGCCTATTACTACATATAGTTCAAATATACTATTTTTTTGGCCAAATTAGTGATTTTCAAATGAGCTAAACACACTGTCATGAATATTTTTATACATATAGATTGTTTTTTGCTTTCTCTAATTTCTTTAATGTATCCCTGGGTGTGTCCAGTTTAGTGACTTTGGGGACATTGTTCCAAATTACTTTCTAGAATGGTTAAACCAATTCATAGCTCCATCAACTAATGTATATTAATATGCCTGTTTTCCCCCAGTCTCTCCAACATTTGCCATTTTCCTCCTTTCTCCTCTTTGTCAATCTGATAGGTATGATATCAGCCTTAGAGTTGCTTTATTTTGCATTCCTCTAATTTTTAGTTTTTTGGAATATTTTTATATAGCTATGGATAAACTGGGTTTTTTTCTTTGAGAATTGTTTGTTCACCACCCTACACAGAATTTCCTCACAAACTATTGAGTTAAGTAGCACAAATTGTATTATTATTACCATTTGATAGAGGAGGAAAGAGAGGTTCAGAGGCATTATTACTTTTCCAATGTCACATGATAGATCAATAACTCATAAGTAGCCAAGTCAGTATTTGAACCCAGGTTTGATTCCAAATTGGCGAGTTACTTGTCCAAGCTGACAAATGTCTGAGCTGGGACTGACTCCAAGTTCATCATTTTTTTTTTTACCCTATGCAACACAACCCCTTATGGCCCAAGGCCAGTAAATAATTGTTGAATAGCTTTAAAGAACAGATTTGGTATCATAGTAGAATTTAATTCCTCTAATGAAATTCCAAATGGTGTACTAGGAATATGGGATTCAAAGTAGTGTCTGGATCATTGATTTTCTACAAGGCATTTTTAGTGATTCTGCAAAAGAAAGTGCCATCATAAAAGCCATGCTTAATTTATGCCAGTTATTTCCTCTCTAGGGTCTTCCTCAGATAGAGGTCAATTTCTGGGTCATGAAAAACAACATGGAAATGTTTCTTATCCTCCAAATTTAAAGATCATTGATCTAGATAAACATGTTCTGGTGGACACTTTTCCTATTTCATAAGTCTCTCTTGGGATTATCTTCCAGATGGCCAATGGGAGTAGTACTGGCTTCTGTGCAACACAGTTCATGGGGTCATAGATTTCAAGAAAGAAGGGACTTGGAGGTCATCTAGTATATTACCCTCATTATAAAGATGAGAAAATGAGACCCAGGCAGTTCACATTGTCAACCGCTTACCAGACTTTCCTGCGGACCCCATGTGAAATAGAATGGAATCGTAAGTTTATAGTCTTATCCAATGTCTTAATTTTATAGATGAGGAAACTGAGGCACACAGAGACTTGCCCAAAGTCACACATTAGATAAACAATAAATAGCAGAGGCAGGATTTAAACCCAGAACTTGTTCACTCCAAATTCAGCACTATTTGTACCATATGAGACTCCTGAGTTTGTGGAAGAGAATGTGGAGATAACTATTCTCATTTTACCAAATGATAGACTTTCAGCGTCAGAAGGGACCTCAGTGGCCATGGTATACCCCACAAAAAGGTGATCACCTACTCTTTGTTTGAAGATTTCCAATGAGGAATCCACTTCTTCTCCAGACAGCTCATTCCACCCTCCAAGTAGCTCTAATTGTTAGGAAGTTGAATCTAAAGTGACTTCCTTCTAATGTCTACCCATTGCTCCTACTTCTGTCCTTTGAGGTCAAACAGAACAAGTCTAATCCCTCTTCCACAAGAGCTTTTCAAGTATTTGAAGATAGCTACCAAGTACTCCTTAGGACCTTCTCTTCTCCAGGATAAACATTTCTAGTTCTGTCAATAGATCCTCATATAGCCTGGACTCATGGTCCTTCATAATCCTAGATGCTCTCATCTGGTTACTCTCTAGTTTATTGGTGACCTTCCTAAAACATGGTGTCCAAAATGCAACATAATTCTCCACATGTGTTCAGATAAGAGTGGAGTACAGAGGGACTATTGCCTCTTCAATCCTGGAAGCCTTGCCTCTCTTAATATATCCTAAGAATGCTTTAGCTTTTCTTGGCAGCCATATTGAAATTGAAGTCCGCTAAAAACCCCAGATCTTTTTCAGATAAACTTCCATCTATGTCTCTCCCATTTTGTAATTGTGAAATTGATTTTCTGACCTCCAGTGTAAGTCTTTATATGTATCTCTATTAAATTTCATTGCAGCTAAGTTTTCTAGCCTATTATAAACCCTTTGAATCCTGTCTCTGTCATCTAGCATGTTATCACTAATTTTTTTTGTCATCAGTGACTTTGGTAATGATGCCATTTGTGTTTTCATCAAGGAATTGGACAAAAGTGATCAAAAGTGCAAGACTAAGCACAGTTCTCCCAAAGATTTCCACTGGAAACCCCATTTCAAGATGAATTCAAATTCTTTATTACTACAAAAAATAGTACTGTAAATAGTTTTCTACATATTCTTTGGGTCTGGCCATTACACTTGTTCCAAATCTGTCTAACTGTACTATCATCCATCTTTCCCATAAGAATAGTGTTTAATGCTTTATCAAATGCTTTGCTAAAATCTAGGCAAATTCTATCTATATAATTTCCATCTAGTAAGCTTGCCAAAAAAAGAAAAAGAAAATAAAGTTAATTTAACTTGACCTGTTCTTTGTGATCATTGATTTCTTTTCTGGATGTTCATTAACCATCTCTTTACATTAGTAAATACATTCTAGAATTTTGCCAGAAATTAAAGTTAAGCTCATTGGCCTACCATTTGAAGGTTCCCATTCTCTTCCCTTTTTAGAGAAGTCCTCCAATCCTCTGGCACTTCACCTGTTCTTAATTATCTTTCAACTATTACTGGTAGTGGTTCAGAAAGCACATTTGCCAATTTCTTTAGTGCCAGAGAATATAGTTCAAGCGAGTCAGGTAACTTGAATACATCAAAATTAGTGAAATGCTCTTTCCCTTATCTCCTTATCTCACTGGCATTTTAAATCTCCATTGGCCATCTAATCACCATTTCTAATATTATTTGTGACTCTTAGGTCTATAACCTGAGGTTATTGCTTAAGAAAATGCCAGTCTTTAAGTTAAAGAATTTGGTGTTTCAGGTCTTTCTCCATTAGGAAGAATCTTTTCTCTCTCTCTCCCAAGTTCTCATGTGTTATTAAAGCATCTGGAATTCTGATATGGGGCCTCTTGTTTCCCTTTTACGATGCTCACCAGTGGTATACTTTTCTTAATGTTAAGAACTAAAATCTGAAAGAACATTTTATTATTATTTGAATCTTCTCTTTGTAGTGTCTGTACTCTGAATTAGCATAGAACCCGACCACAGAATTGCACATAGAAACCTGAGGGAACACAGACATGTCACACAAACCACTGACTGCCTCTCCCAGAGGATCATCGGTTAGGTCCACAGAAAATAAACCAGAAAGAGATAGAAAGGAATACCAATCACCAGCACCAATCAACAAAGAGGTTCCCACAGTTTTATCTCGGTGTTCACTCATGTACCCTCACCCCACCCTCTGAACCTTAGGCCAGCTTGATAAGTGCATGCCCACACTGATCACACCACTGATTTTGCCTAAACAACTTCTCTTCTCTCACCCCTATTGGAACTTGTGGAGTTAATCTCCGGTGTAGGAGCCAAGCTGTTTTCCTTTGGCCCAATATTCATTTTGAACATTTCAATAGCAAAAAGGAAATGTTATTAATAAGTTTAAAAAGCCTTCCATTGATTGCAGCTATTTAGGTTCATCTTTCCATGGAAAGATAATTCAAGATAATTCCATAATTCAAGAAAAAAGATTAGCAAGATGTAATCAGGCCACATGTGGAGAACAGTGTTCAGTTCTGGGTACCACATTCTAGGAAGAACATTGATAAGATGGCAAATGTGTGGAGGAGGGCAACTGAAATGGGCCTTGAATCTCTGCCATATTGGGATCTTTAACCTGGAGAAGAGCATACGCAGGGGAAAAAATCATGACCTTCAAGCGTTTCAAGGGCTATCATGTGGAAGACTGATTATTCTTGTTCCGTTTGACCCCAGGACACAGAATAAGTGGGAGTGGGTGAAAGTCACAAAGAGTTTGGCTTACTAAAAATTGAGCTATTGGAAAGTTGGATGAGCTTCCTGGGGAGGTCACTGGAAGTCCTCTAGTAGAGGCTGGTTAACCACTCATTGGATATGTTGCAGCTAAGAGTCTTTTTTAGGGGTGGACTGGATTAGAGGGCTGCTGCTGAGATCCCTTTCACTTCATAAATTCCATGATTTTGTAACAGTCATTATGCCTAGTAGGAGTATTATCAATAATTTTTATGTTCTTAGTATGCTCTATATTGTACAAAGAACTTAGAATTGCATGTTCTCTCTTTGTTAATCGTCTCAATGTACTGAAATTTCACTGTGTGTGTGTGTGTGTCTGTGTAGAGAACAGAAAAGTATGTGTATTATATAGATAAATGAAATGTTAATTAATAATAGCTAGCATTTGTAAAACACTTTTAGGTTTATGAACACTTTATATATGTTATTTTACTTGATTCACACAGCAACCTCATTAGGCAGCTACTATAATCATCCCCCTTTTACAGATGAAGAAACTGAGGCTAAGAAATTAAGTGACTTGTTCAGGGCTGCACAGCTAGTTTCTGAGACAAGATTTGAACTCAAGTCATCCAAGTCCAGCATTCTGTCCCCTACGCTGTCCGGCTGCTTCAACCATCCACTCCCAAAAGTTGATTTAAGTCAGGTATCTACTAAACCAAATTCTTCACTTAAAGGAAAAATTAAGGCAGTGTTATAAAGCCTATCATCAGGCAAGCTTATTTCAGGTTATTATTCTTTCACATAATAGGCACTAAATGTTTTCAAAATTTAATTACTTCAGCTATCTATAGGGCTAACCCTGTGATATAATGATAAGAGTACTAGGTTGGGTTCAGGAGACATGGATTCTCCTGTTCACTCAGACACTAACTTGCTGTATGACTAACTTCTTTCCAGAAAACCTCCTCACCTATAAAATGAGGATGTTAAATCAGGTGATCTCTAAGATCCCTAGTTCTAGAATTCAGTGATTCCCTGATTTACGTTAGATTCAATTCAGCAAACACTACTTTAGCACAGAGTGTATGCAGACTACTATGCTAGGTGCTGAGTGAGCTAGAGGACTGAGATAAGGCAGAAATCCTTGCCTTACAATGCCGATGTTCTTGTACACACTCAAAGAGAAGGACAGAAATGTGCTTTGGAAACATGAGATGAGAGGCAGGAGGACAGGTCATTACCAACTGATGGCATCACAGGGACCTTAGGAAGAGGTCACATTTGATATGAACTTCCAAGGGATTCTATGGGCAGGGGCTGGGGTATGGGAGGAGGATTTCAGACATAACAACAACAATAACTGGCCTAGTCTTTCAATGTTTTTTGTTTTTGTTATCTCGTTGGATCCTCTAAGATCAAAGCTTTTTCCAGCATAACAGCAACTGCCTCAATATGTTATATCTGTTTGATCCCTGTGTAGGAGCTGCTATTATCACTCCCATTTTATAGTTGGAGAAACTGAGGCTGAGAGAGGGTAAGTGATTTGCCGAGAGTCGGTGTAATTCAAACTCAGTTTTTCCTGACTCCAAGTACGGTGTTTTATCCATAACTTAGCTATGTAGAGGACAATGTGAGCAAAGGCATAGACAAGGTATGGACATAAATGGAGGATGGTGAGTAACCCAATTTGTCTGGAGTGTACAGCATGTAATGGTAAGAAGCCTAAGACTAGAAAGAAAGTGTGGCATTAGATTGTAGAAGAACATGAATGCCCAGTAAAGAAAAGAGATTGAGCTTTACTTGGTAGGCAGTAGAGGGCTAATGAAGGGTTTGATCAGAAGAGAGACACAGCCAGATCTATGCATAAATAATACCTAAATCAACTAACCTCTTCAGGCCTTAGTTTCTTTATCTATGAAGGACAGTTTTGTCCTGAGTGGAGAGGGAGTGTAGGCGACAAGATGTTTTAAGAAGATACTGAAATTTCTCAGTTAGGCAGTAATGAAGGCTTCTCTCTATGAGGTGGTTGTGGTAAAAGTGGAAAGGATGGGACAGATATCGAGGAGGTAGAATTCACAGGATATGGTAAATGATTGGAAGAGAGGTGAGAATCAAAGGTCACGCTAAAGTCCAAGACTGAGTAACAAATCAGTGTAGAGGGCACATTTGAACCATGAGAAAAGAGCAGTGTGCTAAGTTGTGTGGCAAGAGGCTGACGTAAGACTACACAGCAGTCTCAGTAAAACATCCATCTCTCTTTTCTATGGGTATGAGGCAGGATGTGTGGTTATGCCTTCCTATTAAGGGCTGACATTGTTATTCATGAATCCACATTGAGAAAGATGAATCCAAAGGCTTCTCCAGCTGTCCCAGAGGTTTAGACTTCAGGAGGAGAGGAGACATGAAGGACCATGAAAATCCCCAGAGGAACCAGTCCCAGGTTAGAACTGATTAATAAAATAATCAATCAACCAATAAGCATTTATGAAGCTATGTGTCATCAGTGTGTGGGCCTCTAGAGATACAAGTCCAACGAGTGAGACAATTCCTACTCTCGAGGTGCTTAGATTTTAACTGACTTAGAATAATCTATTTCCTCTTCTACCTTCCATGTTTTTCAAAGGGGACAGGAGGAGAAAATGCATGGAGGGGGGAGACCCATGCATGCTGTTTGGTGGAATCTATTTTATTTTATTTTAAAAAATGTTTCGCTGATGTTTAAACAACAAAATTTTACTGTTGCTTCTCAATACCCCACCTCATAGAACCCTGCCTTATAACAACAATAAAAAACAGTTATGTGTGTTACCCCCAAATTGCCTTGTATTTTGTATCTACAATGTGTCTCAAAAGTCTTAGAGCTGATTTAAATTATAATTACTTCACAAGTATAAATGTGACTGACTTACAAAAAGCCCCAGCAATGTTTGAAAGGTTAATTATTTAAACATAAAATATTGATATGTTTCTGAATATTGTGAAAATATGTTTAATGGGAATGTATATGTAGAACCAATATTGGATTGCATGCTGTCTTGGGCAGGGGGGAAGGAAGAGGAGAAAATTTAAAACATGTGAAAGTGAATGTTGAAAATTAAACATAAACTTAAAAATATTGATGTTTCTCAGTTGTTGTCATTGGTAGTTTTTGCACTGAATTTCAAAGGGAAACAGGGATTGCAATGCAGATAATAATACCACCTACCTTTCGGGGTTGTTATGAGGATCCCGTGAGATAACATAAGTAAAGTACTTTGCAAATCTTAAAGCACTGTATAAATGATAGCTACTACAGTTATTATAATTAGACATAAACCCTGTCTTCCTCTTTACATGGCTCTAGGAGATCGTCAAATTTAGTCAAAACTTCAACCAGCTGTTGCTCAGTGACTCCTAGCCTTAAGATCAGCCAAAGAATGAGGTTTTGATGCATATATAATAGTTTTGTTACAATTCCACAAGAAAAAGCCCAATGAAGTTAGATCGAGTGACTAAGGTGGCCAAGTGAGAGAACCTCCTCTACCAATCCACTGGTCTGAGAAAGTATCATCCAGAAACTTTCCCATAGCTGTCTTGTTAGAATTAAAATAAAAATAATTTTTTCACAGTTCACAAAGAAATATAACTATATAAGAAATCTAGATAATTAAGAGGACTGCTGCTGTCATTGGCAATGAATTCTAATTTCAAATGATGTGTTATGTGAATTAGTAGCATTTATGCTTCTGTAGTTATTAATATTTAAGGCATGCTGAGACTTTGGGACACTTTGTATTTATATATGTACATTTGGATGGTGGCAAAGTGGGTAAAGTGCTGGACTTAGGGTCAGGAAGAGCTAGATTCAAATCCTGCCTCAGATATTTACCAGCTGTCTGACTACAGGTAAATTATTTAACCTTTCTTGACCTCAATTCATCATCTATATGAATGGAGTTGGACTAAATGGCCTCTAAAGTCCCTTTTACTTCTTAATCTGTTTTCCCGTTGTTGAATGTAAACACCTTGAAGGCAGGGACTATTTGATTTTTATCTTTTTAACACAAATACCTGGCACAGTGCCAGGCACATAAATGGCCCTTAAAAATTCTTGTTAATTGATTGATTCATTGACCATTTCTGATAATGTATGCAGCAAACAAAACAAAAAGCATACAGTAAAATTCTGCACTCACAATCTACTGCCTCTTTACTGAGAGAAAGGTGGTGTATTTCATCCCCAATTCTTTGAACCATGACTGGTCATTTCATTAAATCAGAATTTTGATGATTTTGGTGGGGTTTTTTCTTTATACTATTTTAATTGCATTGTGTCCTGTTCGTTCTTCTCCCTTTGCTCTGTATCAGTACATACAAGTCTTCCTAAGTTTTTCTGAAGTATTTTTAGCCATTGTTACATGTAGAATGATGTAGAATAAATTTTAAAATTTCTCTGCTGATAAAATCTAGGGCAGGCCTGAACACTTACATCTTATAGGCCGCTTACAGCAGCCAAATTATTTCCTCTACATACAAAAGATGTTTTACTCTACATTTTTTGCCTGCAAACTGAAATCCTTTGGCATGGCACAAGTGGCCCAAGGCAGGCTGCAGGTTGTGCAGGCCTGATCCAAGTTGACAACATAGAGATCTACAAAAAAGCTACCTTATACAGTTCATCATTTCTTTTTGTATACACTCTGGGTTCTGTTTGCCTTCCATTTAGAGATCTCATGATATAGAAGTGGAAAAAAAAAACCCAAAGCAACCTGACTTTTTCCTAGCATAAGTTGGCCAGGCCTGAAGAAATTGAAGGGGAAGGTTGAGTCAACTAGATGTCAGCTTTTTCAAATTTTTGTGCTTTTTAAGCACTCATTTCATTCCAAAGAAGGGCTTCAACTTTTAAATCCATCCATTAACATTGTTTATTATTCTACTTAGTCAAACTAAATTAGCCTGATCTTCTATAAACATCTGCCCTGAAATTAAAAATAGCAAACCTAGACCTTTTGCTGGACACTTTCTTTCCTCAGAGCAAGAAGAAAATTTCCACAATGTTCTTACAACTCCAAGGGAGACCCACCCATGTGAAGATTGTATCATAGTTAAATGGATGATAAATGTGGCTAAATTCCATCTTTTGCTATCTCAGAGTGAGGTAATAGGTCATAAATGAAATTCTTCTTGTTCCACTTCTGCTCTTTATTTTCAGCATCTGAATCTGTCCCTGTCTTTCTCTTCCTCCCTGAATTAATCAAAGTGTTGAATCATACCAAAATTGGCAATGAATTCTAAGTTCAATAAAAAAAAGGCTTTAAAACTGTTAGGGGACATTAGGAGGAACAAAGAAAGGACAGAACTACTACTCAAGGTGGATGGGACTGCAGTAATAGAGTACAGGTAGAAGGCAGAACTACTCAACCCTTATTTTGCTGCTATTTTCTCCGCCTGTGAGTATAATTCTTCAGTCAGTGTGTTGGCAACCAAAAATGGGCTCCTTAGCACTTAGTCAACAAGTGCCCTTGACTAGTTTGGCTTTTTCCCCTGAACTGAATGCTGTTTGTATGTTGGACTGGAGTAAGCTTGTCGGCCCCTTCACCTTGCTTCCCTTGCTTAAGCTGATGGAAAGAACCTGTGCTTTCCTGATCAACCCCTTCACCTTGCTTAAGCAGATTGAAAGAACCTGTGCTTTCCCCGGCGTACCTTACACCCCCGCAGAAGCCGGATGGTTAAAAGCAGCTCCCGTTGGAGCCAGAGGCTGCTATAGGCACAGCCACAGCCACAGCCAGCCACAGCCACAGTCACAGCCACAGCCACAGCCGAAGCAGGAGCTGCCAGTGGCAGAGCTGACCTACGGGAGGAAGCTGAACAAGGACTTCGGGCCAGTGGGTAATCTTTTTACCATAGAGGGGGAAGCATGATTTTGCTTTACGCAATCATGCTTCTCTGTAGCCTCCTGGTTACTCTTTCAAGGCGTACTTATTGGGCCTGGAAGCTTTTGATCAATATATCAAAATGGGGTTGCTGGTTCATGGGTTGGTTGCTGTGGAGCCTAAATATATGTTTTGATTCTTCTGCCTTCTACTTTGAGAGTTTCTTATATCCGGTGGTTCCAAACCTTTCAGACATGTTTATGATCCTCTTTGAGATTATAAACTCTGCCCTCCTAATACAGTCAGGGAACGAATTCAAGTTACCAGACCTGGACAGATTATGTCCCGAGGTACCTGGGGAACCAGCCAAAGTGATTCTATTTTTGAAGGATTGTAGAGAATAAGACATGGAAAAGAATAGATGTCCTGATTTTCAAACAAGGGAAGAGCATAGGATCTGAAAACTATAGGTGGGTAAACTTGACTTTGATTCCTAACAAGCCATGATTTCTAAGACCATGATTTCATTAAGACCAAATCATGCCAGATTAACCTTATTTGCTTCATTATCAAGGTTACTAGACTGACAAATGAGGAGAATGTTTCTATAAATCATTTGGCAAAGTCTCTTATGCTAGTCTTGTGAACATGAAGAAAATATATTTGCTACATGATAGTACATATGGTTAGACCTGGGACATGAGGGCAGAGAGACATGCTATCAAATTTGTAGATGATATGTCATTCAATAATAAACATGTAATATGCAGAAGGGGTAGTTAGGTGGTGTAGTGGCTAGAGTGCTGGCCTGGAGTTTCTGAGTTAAAATCTAGCCTCAAACACTTACCAACAGTTTGACTGTGGCCAAGTCATTTAACCCTGTTTGCCTCAGTTTCCTCATGTGTAAAATGAGCTAGAGAAGGAAACGGCAAACCACTCCAGTATCTTTGCCAAGAAAACACCAAAGAGGGTTCATGTGGAGTGATACACAACTGAAAAGCAACCGAACAAATACTCAGAACAAGGAACTGAGGATACTTGGGCTAGAAAAAATAAGAGTTAAGAGAGGACATGATGTATAGGCATACATATAGAAATTTATATATGACATGTATATGATACATTCCTGTGTCACACACATAAATACTTGAAGGGTTGCTCATTGAAAGAGGGATTATATTGTTCTGCTGGCATCTCAGTGGTTAGAACTCATAGGATTTTAGCTCACTATATGGAAACGGCTCTTAACTATTAAAGCTATTCAAAATGGGAATTAACTGCCTTCTTGGATAATAGTAGGTTACCCCTTTCTGAAGGTTAAGTGAAAATTGTATGATCAGTTGTGGAAAATATTGTAAAGGGGACTTCTGTTCAAATATGGGTTGAACCAGATGCCTTCTGAATTCCCAAGTCTGACATTCGAAAAAGCTATGGAAGACCTGCCTTTCCACATTGTGCTTTACAACCTTAACAAGGGTAGTGTAACTAAGGTATTGTCTTAGGGCATGGGCATATGAGATAGGGCTTCCTTCTAAAGGGCAAGCTTCTTCCCTTAGGTGAACTAGAGACTTTTATCCCTGTACCTCATGATCATGAATTGACTCCATTTCTTTTCCCTGAAAGCACTACCTCTAGGGTTTCATCACTATGGAGCTTCTCTCCTGTGGGTTACCTTCACTCCAGTCTCCAACCTAGTAGGGACACATAATCTTCCTTCCTCCCCTCTCTCAATACAAAGGTGTCCCATTAGAATCTAAATTCCTTGAGAAGTTCATTCTTTGTATTTGAATCTTCCATGTGCAACACAGTACCTAGCACATGGTGGGGCCTTAATAAATGTTTGTTCAACAAACAACAAGCAAACAACAATCGATTGTTTGGACTTCCCCCAGTACTGCCACTCCACTCCACCTCCTGACCTCATCCTAAGTGAAAGAATTCCTTGTTACAGTTTTATCTATTTCTGCTCTTTTCTCTCTGTCTATTCTTACACTCAGGTCAGGTCTTTAAATTGTCTAACTCTTCCTCTCTTACAGCTTTAAGTATAGTTTCTCACTCAATCCCCTTTTTCTGCTCACTCCTAGGTTCTTAACTTCACAACAATTCCATCTTTCAATACCACTGCAACCCCATTTCCATGTTACTTCTCCACCTCAAACTCCATTTCCAATACTATAATTCCACAGTGTCTCAATCCTGATTGATGTTCTCATTCGCTTTCAATATTTAGGTATCTTTGGTCTAAACACATTTGGATCTTTGTGGTTATTTTGTGTTAAGAGCTTGCCATGAAGGAAATACAGTGATGAGTTTTGCAATTCAATCATATGATATCTCATCAATCCAGCAATCACTTATTAAGCTAAGGCTAGTGCCAAAGCTCACCAACTTAGAGGAGGAAGTGATTCTTTTTATCAGGTTGCTCTAGATAAAGAAAAAAGTGGAAAAAACCTGGAGAACCCAGGGGAAGGTAAGGGGAGAGAAGAAGAATGAAGTGGAAGGAAAGAGAAATTGAAGAATGAAGGGGAAGAGAAGAGATAGAAATCAGATCACTTCATTAGAGATTAGCGATGAGGGGAAGCAAGTTCTAGTGAGATCTAAAATGGAGAAAGCATACTGGCTCTGGGATTAAAAGACCTGGGGTCAAATCCTGCCTCTGATATTTACTACTTGTGTGTCCTTTGGCAAATCTTTTAACCTTCAAGTATCTCAGTTTCCTTATCTTTAAAATGAGGTGGGATTAAATTGCATCTCAAGGAGCTTTTAGCTCTTGAACTGTGATCCTAGGATCCCCAGCTGCTTAGATCCCTGGGGGTCTTGTGCCACCCTTAATTCTTGGCACTACCTCTTTCCTTTATCCCTGTTTTTGCCCCTCACCACATGCTGCCTGTGGCCCTTTTTATGTGGTCACCACCATTCCTATCCTTGTCCATTTCTCTTTTCTATGGGCATGAGGCAGGACACATGATTATCTAATAGAAAGTGTCAGGTATTGGTTATATCTTCCATGCACGACTGGATGCAAAGTGTAATATGATGAGACTTTTAAAAAGAGCTGGGGGAAAGAGGGGTTAAATATAAAATCTACTCAATCAATGTCCAGATGAAGTCTCCTTTATCCTTTTCACACAGACAGTCTTAAAGAAATATTGTCCCATTAGCAGAGTATTATTCCATTAAAAAAACCCACAATTCTGAAGAACTACAGTCATTTCCTCATAAAACCTTTCTCTACTCCTAAGGAATCCCATACAAATCTACTACAAATGCAAGTTGTAGCAATAAGCAGACATAGTAATAGAGGAGGGGGTGGGGCGGGTCAAGGAACCAAAAAGCAAAATGTTTAAACCAGATGTGAACCTTAAACATCTGAACAACTAACTGAGAAGAAAAGTAGATTTTTAAAAGCATCTCATATATTGAACATGAAAGAAAATGCAAGTATGTTTTTTAAAGGTTCAGTGTGACTTTATCTCTAGGAAGAATACATTCAAATTTTTACTCTAGTTAGGGCTAATTGCAAATGTGGAAAGACTGATACTATTGGGGAAAATAGAATAAATGAGGGTCGTGAAAAAGGAACCCATCTGTATTTCCATTTACTTTGTAGTCCTAAGCCTGAAAAATTTCTTGTAACATTGGCTAAAAAGCAATGCAATGATTAGAATTGCTGAGTAACAATTTCACATAGGACTTTTCTCCTTTTTTCTAATTAGTGTTTCTAAATAAGCAAATACAAATGCGTGTTTTAAAAATCCTTTATGCATGCAATAGCACTACGAGTTCTCTATTAGACTAATAATCTTGCTTCTCAGGTTGTGGAAACCATTTGAATTTTAGCCCACAACATCTGGGAAGCTGCCTATCTTTTTCCATACATGAGCAATCTGTACTTACAAAGATTATAGACAGATTTTTTATTTAGTCTTACTCATAATTCAATTCATCTCCTATAATTTGTCTTAGTTATTTCATGGACACAGCAAGAAGAAAAAGTTTTATTGAATAATGGAAACAGAGGACCTGGGTTCAAATCCTGTCTTTAACACCCATTTTCTATGTGACCTTGAGCAAGCTCTCTGGATCTCGATTCTACGTCTGTAGAAAGAAGAGGTTGGAGCAGATAATCTCTAATATCCCTTCCAGCTTGGAATTATGATCCTGTGAAAAGAACAAGAAGGAGAAATTTTTAAAAGAACAAAGCTAGATATTCTGACCTCTGATCTATTCTGACCTCTCACCAGTTGTTCTATTTTCCATACCTATCCTAACAACTGTGGTACTTCTTTTCTTTCTTTCTTTTTTCCTTTTCCTTTTCTTCTTTTTTTTTTTTGGCAATCAGGGTTAAGGGACTTGCCCTGGGTCACACAAGCTTGTAAGTGTCTGAGGCTGGATTTGAACTCAGGTCTTCCTGACTCCAGGGCCAGTGCTGTATCCACTGTGTCGCCTAGCCATCTCCACTACCATGGTATTTCAAAGATATTAGAACAGTTAAAACTCTCTTATGGTAGACCAGCTATGTATTCAACGCCCTAGGACCTCATAGGATGATAGAATTAAGAGATGAAAAGGACCTTAGCTGTTGCCTCCTCCACCCCTCACTTTTTTTAAAACAGATGAGGAACTTGCCCAAGGTCCCACCACTAAAGACAATGTGACACATGTACAAAAATATTTATAGCAGCTCTTTTTGTGATGGCCAAGACTTAGATGTTGAGAGGATGCTCATCAATTGGGGAATGGCTGAACAAGTTGTGGTATGTGAATGTAACGGACTTCAGAAAAACCTAGAAAGACTCATATGAACTGATGCTAAGTGAAGTGAGCAGAACCAGGAGAACATTGTACACACTAACAGCAACGTTTTGCAATGACAAACATTGACAGACTTAGCCCTTTTTAGCAATGCAAGGATCTAAGACAACTCTAAAAGACTCATGATGGAAAATGCCATCCACATCCAGAAAAAGAACTATGGAGTCTGAATGCAGATGGAAGCATACAGTCTGTTCTCTCTCTCTCTCTCTCTCTCTCTCTCTCTCTCTCTCTCTCTCTCTCTCTCTCTTTTGTTTCTTCTTTCTCATGGTTCCTTCTATTAGTTCTAATTCTTCTTTACAACATGACTAATGTGAAAATATGTTTAATATGAATGTATATGCAGAGTCTATATCAGATTGCATGCCATCTTGGTGTTTGGGGCGGGGGAGAAAATTTGAACCTCAAAATCTTATGGAAGTGAATGTTGAAAACTAAAAATAAATAAATCAATATTAAATTTTTTTTTAAATAAAGTCAACATGATATTGGGGATCTGGTTTTAGACTCAGCTTTGTTACTACCTGTAACATCCCTGGGCCTCAGTTTCCTCATCTGTAAAATGATGGGATTGGACTAATTGATCTTTCAGTTTCCTTCTGGGTCCATATCCTAAGTCACAGTTGAAACCCAGGTCCCCTGACCTTCAGTCCGGTGTTCTTTTCACTGGGCTCCAATGGTTAGGATCAGGAGAGGGATTCCGAATAGACTGAATCTGGCCATTGATTGGATATATAGGGTGAAGGTGAGGAAAGATTCAAAGGACTTCAGGTTATATATAAGCCTGGATTGCTTATTAACAGAGAGAGCTCGAAACAGTTAACACTATCCAGAAATGTAAAGGGCTGTCCTAAGAGATACTGAATTTCCCCTCATTGGGGATCTTCATGTTAATTATGTAAAGGGTGGGTTGTAGAGGAGAGGGTCTTATCCTGGGGTCCATGAACTTGCTTTTAAAAAATATTTTGATAATTATATTTCAATATCATTAGTTTCCTTTATAATTCTATGTATTTTATTTTATGCATTTAAAAACATTATTCTGAGGAGTCTTATAAGCATCACCAGACATAGTATAAAAAAGGTATTATACTTATTAAATGTCTACTGTGTGCAATGCACTGTACTAGGCACTGGAAATACAAAGTAAATCATGAAACCATGTTTGCCTTTGAGGAACTTAAGTATCAGTGGGGAAAATAACACGTACATGGAAAATTAAGGGCAAAATATAATTTTCAGGAGCAGGAAGGAAGGCACAGGTCTAATAGGAAGGGTGCATTATGAATAGTAGAATGTAAGCTCCAGAGGACACAATGGAAGCATAGGGAAGAGCAGATGGGACCCAGGAAAGATAGGGCTCCTATGAATGGCTATGAGGGATTAGGGAGCGGTTCCTTGGATCATAATGGAGTGTTCCTACTACTGTACTATATTGCTTCTACTTCTTATGGGCTTAAATACCATGAGCCCGTAAGAGGGGCTCATAGTATGTGTGTGTGTGTGTGTGTGTTTGTGTTTGTGCAGGTGCCCACCTACGTGTACGTTCGTCTTTGGGCAGCTAGGTGGAGCAGTAGGTAGGGCTCTGGGCCTGGAGTCAGGAAGACCTGAGCTCAAATTCAGCCTCAGATACTTACTAGCTCTGTGATCTGGCCAAGTCACTTAACCCTAGTTGCCTCAGTTTTTTTCATCTGTAAAATGAGCTAGAGTCCTATAGTATCTTGGCCAAGAAAAGCCCCAAAAGGCGTCATGAAGAGTTGAACACAACTGAAACAACTGAACAACAAAGTGTGTGTCTTTACAGAGGAAAGCATAACTTGCATACAATGAACATTGGCTCAGGAGTCCCAGGATCTGGGTTCAAATCCTGTCTCTGGTGTTAATTTGCCGGTGTGACCTTGGGCAAATCATTTGAGCTTCCTAGCCTTCAGTTTCCTCACCTATAAAATGAGGTAGCTGGGCTGCATATCCTCAGAGACCCCTTCCAGCTCTACATCTGTGATTCTCTATAGAAACCAGTTTTTCTGTCCTAATTTTTGTTGCTAGGCCACACGCTTGACGACTGTTTTGCTAGATGAATTGTACTAAATGCAAACATCTCCTTTCCCATGATGGTCTCAGCTCTTGTGTGTTCACCACTCTTTACCTCTGTTCCTCCCTTTTTGCTTATAACACATTAACACCTTATGGTGCCAAGCCTTTCGTCAACAGTTTGGTTATCATATTCCTTCTGCAGGAACTGAGTCTTGAGAGAATGAGATCCATCTAACCCAGAAGGGAGCCAACAGTGACATCACAGTAGGATACTGGAGGTACCGCCCTTCTCTCCTTCATTATCTAGAGGGAGTCCCGTGGTTTAACAGATTAAGCTAATTCGTTAGTTTTATTGCTAGCTCTGGGTGGGCCGAGTAAGGGAATCTAGATGCGAAAGAGATGGCGCCCCACCCCCACTCCCCTATGGGTGGGGAGAGTTTGAGACTAATTGGTTAAAAGTGTCTAAGTATGTGGAAACGCTGAATGATGTTTTATGATCTCACAGGATAAATTACAACTGAGACAAAATGAAGAAGCCTAGTCCTGTGGGGTTTCTTTAACTGTTACTCTCCTCGCCCATTTATAATAGAGTTCTTTCTCAGAGAAAAGGCAAGGAATAAGGGTTTGGGGGACGCCCACTGTGGGTGTAACATGGATAATGAATCAACAAAGGAGGGTGAGAAAAGACAGTGTGGAAGAGTAGTAGGGAGCCAACTTCATTGTTAGGAAGACCTGACTTCAAAGGTCAGCCTCTTACACATACTTGACTTTGGCCAAGTCTCTCAAATTCCCAGTACCTCAGCAAGTAAACGAATATGGTTAGATCACAAAGTTCATGGAGGGGAATAATGTGTAACAAGTCTGGAAGAGAGGGGAAGGGCCTAGTTATGGAGAGACTTCAATGTCAAACAGAGGAAATTATGTTTGGACCTATGTGCAATAGGGAGCTACTGGAGTTTATTGACTGGGGTGTGTGTGTGTGTGTGTGTGTGTGTGAGACATGATCAGACCTATCCTTTAGGAAAATCATTTTGGTGGATAATGAATTGGAGAGAGAAGAGACTTGAAGTAGGGAACCAAGAGATGATGAGGCCTTGAATTAGGGTGATAGCTGCATGAGTGTAAATGAGAGTTATAGTAAAGATAGAAATGAGAAGATTTGGCATAATGTGTGAAGTGAGTGAGAGTGAGGAATTGAGGATGATGGTGGAACTATGGATGTAAGTGACAGGAAAGATAATGGTGGCCCCAAGAGAAATGTGGAAGTTTGGAAGAGGAGTGGGTTTAGAGTCAGAGATCATGAGTTCTATTTTGGATATGCTGAATCTGAGATGTCTATGGAACACCTACTTGGAAATGTCCAATAGACAGTTCATATTATGAAACTAGGGTTAAGGAGAAAGACAAAGGCAGAGCCGTGTTGTAGGTCATCAACACAGATACAGTCATTGAACCCTTACAATTTGAATTAGAATTCAAGTGAGAAAGTGCAGGGAGAGAAGAGGGACCAGGACAGGGATTTGACATGTTACACCCACAATTATTGGGCATAATCATGGATAAATCCACAAAGGAGCACTGGTCAGGCAGGCAGAAGGAGAGCCAAGAGAGGGTAGCATCACAAAAACCCAGAGAGAAGATTTTTTTTAATCCAACACTCTTCCCATTGACTAAACCATGTTGGGCTTATTCTTCCTGTTTATGATGAGAAAAAGAACATTACATATTCCTTGGATATACTCCCCATTAGGAGACACAGTATACTCAAGGGGCTGTTGTTGGTTACTGAGCTCTCTTTCCTTCCTTTCTTTTTGTTCTACCACCCAACACATTCCCAATACCACTGGACTATCCCTGTCTTACAAGCTAGCAAATCTTCAGTTCTCTCCCAACTTTAAGAATCTATGACGTCAGCTGATGTCCTAGGTGGGCAGCTAGGTGGTAAAGTGTATAGAGTGCTGTGCCTGGAGTCAGAAAGACTCATTGTCCTGAGTTCAAATCCGAATTCAAACAATTATTAGCTTTGCGATTCTAAGCAAGTCATTTAACCATGTTTGCCTCAGTTTCCTTATGTATGAAAGGAGCTAGAGAGGGAAATGACAAACCATTCCAGTATCTCTGCCAAGAAAACCCCAAATAGGGTCACAAAGAGTCAGACATGACTGAAATGAGTAAACAACAAAATGTCCTGTGTAAAAGGGATACTTCCCTTCTTTATGAGGTTGTACCAGGAATTAATTTATGTGTGTTCAGGTTTTACAGGATCTTTGATGGAAGGAGCTAAATGGAAACAGGATAGCATCCTTTTAATGGAACCATGTCCAGTTATCCACATCAGCCACAAAGCTTTAAACATACAAATATAATTGGGGTAAGGAGGAGCTGCCAGTCCTGGGATCCTGCTGTGGGTTGAGAACAACCTCTTAAACTGGTAGGCATCTATACGCAGTTATTTAATTAGCACCAGTCAATTTGCACTAAAGACAATTGATGGGATAGTGTCAACTGGACCAAACCAGCCTCTAACCTGTGGATGGCTGGAGCCAAACTGAGCAGGCTAGAGACAGGAGAGTCAGGATTCAAACAGAAGTTTAATTTCAAAGTGAGGAAAATGGCTTTCAAGCAAGGGGCAAATTAGACACACATGCTGGGGCTCTTCCTCTAGTTGGGGGACCCACTTTAGTGTAGGAAGATCTCAATACTTATAGGTGAGTTGTAGCCCTGATAATGAGGGGTAACAGCAGCAATGTGACAAGTTTGGTTTATAGCAGGATTTCATGAGCAGAAATTGTCCAAGCTTGTCCAATGCTTGTCTGAGTTTAGAGAACACCTGGTGCTGGTCAAAGCAATACAGTAATTATGTGATTTAGTGCAAAGGATTGTTGTTATGCCAAGCTCAAGGCACAGCTTGCTTGCTGGGCCTTAACTCTGGAAAACAGTGTGTCTCCTAGTATCTTGACATGTCCCCCTTTTGGCCAAAGGGAGAGGGTCTGAAAGAACACCTATCCTTCTGGCTAATAAAGGAAAGGCAGGTATAAGCCAAGATGCCATGAGGCCAGTTGGGCCAGGATAAGATGTTGAGTTGAATAGGTCTCGTCTAGCCATCGTTTGCCAAGAACATAGAGGGAAAAAATGCCAACACACGTTTGAATCAGGGCTTTGGTGGTTAGGCACATAACAAAACAGAAGAGGAAAACAAACTAGGACAATTTACTCAGCTCTCTTCCAGAATCTTGGGACAGCTGTCTCATCTGGATGTTGGCTGCTTCTTGGTCCATACTAGATGAACCCTGAGGTCCCTAGAGAGTTCTACTGTCTACACAGGAGCAAGGGCTCTCTTCAGATGATCCGGGAGTTTGGCATCTGTAGGGGTAGTCAGCAGGACCTTGTAGGAACCCTTAGAAGTAATGATTGATGCCAGTTTTCAGATAAGACATATGGGTTTCTTGAGATGTACAATTGTGAAAAACTTTTTGTATCAATGTTTGGACCTGAGTGTCTGGTCAGCATTTTAAAACAGCACACAATGATGGTCCAGTTTCCTAGCTATGCAGGGCTAGGTTCAAACAGTACAATAACACCTTTCATATATTCATTATCATAACTGCATTAAGTCAGGTTACATTAATGTCACATTACAGATGATACTACTTAGATGGCTCACAATGGACTAATTTTGAAAAAGGAAGTTTACATGTCACTAAGGTAATCAAGAAAATTTAACCATGAACCAGGATCTCAGGGCTGAGTAGAAACCAGAGTCTCAAAAGCCAAGATTAGAGACAAAAGACCAAAGCAATATAATAATTATCACCAATGTTAACTACTGTCAAGTCTGCTTGTATCCTGGTAACCCATTTTCCATGTCCACTTAATGGGCACATTTTCAGTCCCAAATGTGTCATGTAGTTATCTGGTCCCTAGATATCTTTTCTTAGACAAAAGGCTTTATTGTTAGGACAGCTCTGAATGGGGTTCTGCTTCTCTGGTTCCAAATCTAGAGGTTCCTAAATCATTCTGCTAGTAATAAGACTTAATACAATTGAGTAAATTTGGTGCTCTAATCTTGAAACTTCAAAGGATTTCAGTTTATATATTCCATTCACTGTTTCTGTCTTTACCTAAATCCTGTACCTGATATAAGAATCCTTAAAAATTCAAGATGGGAGGTAGCACAGGCCCTTGGAATCAGGACGACCTGAGTTCAAATCTGGCCTCAGACACTTGACACACTAGCTGTGTGACCTTGGGCAAGTCACTTAACCTCAATTGCCCTGCCTTCCCCCCACCAAAAAAAATATTCAAGAAGGTCCAAACTGTAAAACGAGCTCTTCTTCCCTTTAATCAGACAGATACCTTAAAGATGTAAATATAATTTCACTTTCTTTACCATTATTAATAAAATCTTTGGGTAAAATCCAATTTTGAGAACTTCTTACCAAAACATGCTCAAAGCCTGAATTTCCATAACAGGTAAATTTGGAAGCCAATCATATACATCTGTATATAGTTCCTAGAAAAAAACCCCAGTCTAATCCTATTACTTTTTTTCAAAATTCACTGTTCCATTTATTTAGAAAACCATTTACTGTATTCTTACTACTTTAGTAGTACTTACTACTTACTACTTTGTCTAATCCTTTCCCTCTTAGGAGGATATCACTCCTATATTATAATGCAACCACAAATACAGGTTAAAATTGTAAGATGTTCATGCCTACATCCTATTATAGTAACTCAGAGATACTCCAGTATCAATCTATTATTTAATAGATTCAGTATTGTACTTACAAAACTTCTTGATCATAGAAATTTGGTATAAAAGGAAAAAGAGGGACATAGTTATCATATATTATAACAGGTGGAAAAACTCCCTGAGCTATGTTTGATTCTAGGCATGAGTCATATCTGACAGCCAAGTCACAAGGTGTTAAAAGCAAGGCTCAGGATTAACCAGGTAGGGAAATTTCCTTTTCAGAAGGGAAAATAGCACAATGGGGAAATAGAGTCAGGCGGATTTTTACCTTAGGCTATACCAAAGTCATCTCCCAAACTTCCCAGGCACAGACATCCACCTTTAGCAATTCTCAGACTGTAGCATATGTCATTTTCTACTGTTGGCTTTATGACAACTCAGACAACTCTCTCTGTAATAAAAGCTCAAAACAATAGCAAATCTTAAATAGCAAAATTTCACTAACCACAACTTAGGGCTTAAATATTTTTCCTGATGTTTCCCTCATTGTTACCATTTAATTTATCCTCTATTTATAAATTAAGACTACCCATTTTCTACGGCTTCTGACATACAGCAAATACCTGATTGTTGACTCATCATTAATATGTTGAAGCTACATCTTTAAACTATCCACATACTTTCACGTTATCCAAGAATTTCAAATGAAAATTTGCTATTATATATTATGATTATTATCTGCTTTATAACAAAATATACCTCATTAAATATTTAACAGTTTTCAAGTATCTATTTTTTTTATTGCACCCTTTTTAAATGCTCAATTCATGTGTAACAGCATCCAGATTAAAAAGTTGTTGTCTAAAAGCATTTCTATTACAATGGTCTCTCAAATGTGACAATGTAAGAGAATTTAGAAATACAATAATAACACAAATAATGTCATGTATTTAATACATGAAACAAAACTTCAGATGACATCAATTCAGTTAATTGCAGTTCCAGATTATCCCACGTAAAAATCATTAATCTTATTACCTTTGGCATTTTAAACCCACTTTAGACTTATCAAGTTTGGGACAATTACAGTTAATTAAAGAAATAATAATAATATTGTGTTCAGCATATGCCAGTCACTATGTTAAGCACTTTACAATCATTATATTACTTTGAGCTCACAACAACCCTGGGAGGTTGGCACCATTATCATTTTTCTCTTCACAGATCAGGAAATTGGGGCAAACAGACACAAGATAACTTACTTAAGATTACACAGCTAATGAATTCCTACAACTGGAACAAAATTCAAGTTTCCCTACATTTTTCCAACATTTTTTTCGACTCCTTTATTTGGGAACCTGATCTGAGATGATCAACGAAGGGTTAACAAGTGGTGGCTATAAGGTGCAATTCATTTACTTATTTTTTTTCTTTCTTCACTCTGAGATTACTTCCAAACTAGTTGCCTACCTTCATTGCCCTAGAACAATGAAGCTATTAATCTTGCCACTTACTTTCAACTGTTATAAAATTCAATCCTTATTTTTTCTTAAAACAGAGTGGTACTCCAAAACTTACTAAGACATTTCAGAAGGGAGTGGTACTCCAAAACTTACTAAGACATTTCAGAAGGGAGTGAGTTCCTGGAGTTACCCAAAGTCTCAGTCTCCCTTGCAATCTTAAAGTGATAAATCTTCAAACTCCTTAATGATTAATCTCCAAACTTCCAAAATCTACAGTTCTACAATTCTATAACAGTCAGCAGTTCCGTAACTTTGATTATCTGACTTTATTTCTTATTACCTAATCTCCTGTGGAAAGCCTAAAATGAGAGTTAGTCCTGATTACTGGGATAATTACTTCAAGCATGAAAGTTCATTAATCTTTTCTAGTATTCTAAACTCCTTCTAGTATTCTAAACTCTTTCCAGTATTCTATTCTTAGCAGTTTTTCTGGTTAGCTACAATTTAAATCGTTCAAGATAACATTATCTACAAACAGCACAAACATGACCGCAGACATCTTACATTTTACAATCACAGACAAACTGACAAGACAGATACAAGCAGACACAAATAGTTTTAACAAAGCACGCAGTTACAATCTATAGCTGGGCATGTGTTTACTGGTTTAACAGAGGCACAGAGCTAACTGAACACACTCTTAGCCTGAAGGGGTGGGGTAGTGGGGTGAGGAGGGGCTGGCAAAGCAAAGCTGGAACAGAGCAGGTAAAAGCCTCCTGACCTGCAGAGGCCAAAGCCAAACAGAGCAGATGGAAACAGTTGGTTGAGGGAACAGAGTGGGCAGAAAGGATATCCTTAGCAAAAAGATCCAAGATGAATGAAGTTCCTGGGGGACCCCAGAGTTTTCCTCACAAAGAATGGAGAGCTCAATCAAGGCAGGAGCTCAGAGATTGAATCAGGGACAAGGGCAGAGGACTTGCCAGATGAGGGGGGATCAGACTCCAGAGAAATAAATCTCTGGTGGTGCCTGGTCCATTCTTGCTGGTACTGGAGAGTCCAAGGCTCAGTTCCATGTCCAATCCCAATTCTGATGCCAATTAATGTCACCTGGACCAAACCAGCCTCTAACCTGTGGATGACTAGAGCCAAACAGAGAAGGCTAGAGACAGGAAAGTCAAGATTCAAACAGAAGTTTAATTTCAAAGTGAGGAAAATGGCTTTCAGGCAAGGAGGCAAATTAGACACATGTGTTGGGGCTCTTCCCCTAGTGAGGGGACCAGCTTTAGTGTAGGCACATCTCAATACTTATGGCTACATAGTGAGCTGTAGCCCTGACAAGAATGAGTAACAGTAACAATGTGACAAGTTTGGTTTATAGCAGGGCTTCATGACAGAAATTGTCCAAGCTTGTCCAGTGCTTGACTGAGCTCAAAGAACACATGGTGCTTGTCAAAGCAACATAATAATTTTGTGATTTTGCCAGAGGGTGTGATCATCCAGAGGGTGAGTACAAAGGATTGTTGTTATGCCAAGCTCAGGGAACAGCTTGCTTTCAGGGCCTTAGCTCTGGAAAACAGGGTGTCTCCTAATATCTTGACAGTAGGTTCCAGCTAAGAAACTAATGCCTAACACAGAGGAAGAAGCAAATTAAGGAGGAAAATCAGAAGCCTGCTGGGATTTCATTTCCAGAAAAGCTTTCTGACTGGGATTACAAGCTCTGTGATGTTGTCATGTGCCCTTAGTGCATTGAGTATAAGTAGCAGCAGTCACTCTATAAAATTTATTTGTGGAGTTGGGGTAGATGGAAGTGATGAATGAACTCTCTACTGTCCAGTGACTATCCTCTTCACCTTCTCCATAGTACCTTTCATTGTAACAGAGAAATATAGCCAAGTAATATAAACCAACACATTAACCAAAGGCTAAAAACCTATGCTTCATCCCAAACCTCCAGTCTATCACCCCTCTCGTGAGAAAAGGGAAACACATCTTGCTATCAGTCCTGTGAAGTCATTTTTGGGTGACTGCATTGATCAGAGTTCTGATGCCTTCCCATGTTGTTTTCTTTAAATAAGAAAACATTAGCTCATAAACTTAGAGCTGAAAGAGACCTTTAGAGGTTGTTGAGTTTAACTGTTTCGTTTAAAAAATGAGGAAACCGAGGTACAAAAAGTTTAAGTTACTTAACTGTGGTCAAATAGTATATGCCTGGGGCAGGAATGGAACTCAGGTCTTCCTGATTCCAAGTATAGACTGGCCTTTTCCATTGTACCATGATCTGCACATCATTGTGGTCCTTGTGTAATTTGTTCACCTATTTATGTTTTTTTCCTCTCTGGATCAGGTCATATAAATCTTTCCAGGGACAATTCTCCATAGTCATAATTTCTTTTAGCACAATAATATCCCTTTACATTCATTGGCTACAATTTCATTAGCCATTTCCCAATTAATGGGTGCTTACTTTTTCTATTATAAAATTGCTGCTATAAATATATGTGTGTACATGTATATATATACATACATATAATATACATACATACATTGTTATATGTAAGACTTTCCCTTTGTCTTTCATCTCTTTGGGATATATAATTATATACTTTGTAGTATTTTTGATTGTATTCAAATAAGCCCTGAGCATGTCTTAATAGGTTGATTTCCAGGCTTTCTACGGATTTTGTTGTTATTTTGAATGGAATTTTGTTTTTCTATCTCATTTTGCTAGGTTTTATTAGTAAAATATAGACAAGCTGGTTATTTTTGTGGGTTTCTTTTGTATATGCTGCTTTACTCAAGTTCTTACTTGGTTCAATTAATTTTTTCTTTGAAACCCTGGGTTTTTCTAAGCAAACCATCATATCGTCTGCTAATCGATATAACATGGCTGCTATTTGTTGGGGTTTATTTCCTTAATTTCTGTTTTCTTTTTTCTTTTTACTGCTATTGATAACATTTTGAAAACTATATCAAAAAAGCAGTGACACTAAGACATCTTTGTTTTAGCTTTGATCTCATTGGAATGGCTTCTAATGTTTTCTTCATTACAGATGTTAGCTCTTGGTTTTAGCTAGATTATTATTGGGGATATTAAAAAAAACCATTTATTACAATGTTTTAGTGTTTTAAACATAAATGTTTTGTTGGAGGCTTTTTTCTCTGTTGATATACTCATGCAATTTGTATACTTTTGTTATTAGTATGATCCAGAATGGCTTTGATTTTCCTAATGTTAGAATCATCCCTGCTTTGCAGGTATAAACCTAACCTGATTATAGTAAATAATTTTTAAGAAATATGTTGCTGTAGGCTGTTTATTAATATTTCTAACATTTTGGCATCAATATTCATTTTTGTTATTGATCCCACAAAATTTTAATCCTGATGTAATACCCTCTCAATATGGCCCCCGAAAGCTATATTAACCCAGTTTTGTTGATCTATTTAGGTCTTTTATGAATTAAAACCCACACTTCATTAACCCAAATTTCCACTAAAACTCATCAGTCCAAGCCAGAAGGAAAAAAATGGAACCAAAGGAAAAAGAACATTGAATCAAAACAAGGAGCAAAGTAAATGAAAGACAGTGAATTATGAAGCAGACCTTCTCAGAGTCCATCCCTCTTTAGATGCCTCTATCAACAGTCTCAGAAGCACTAGCCTTACTATTGTTGTTTCTGAGGAGCCCTCTGTTAATCAATAGTCAGTTAACAAGCATTTATTAAATGCCCACTATGTGCCAGGCACTGTTCTAAGGTTGGGGGTACAAGGAAAGGCAAATACGGTCTCTGCCCTCAAGGAGCTTTCTGTGTTCCCAACAGAGCCAACAGCATGGAGTACGTGCTTAATAAATGCTTGTTAATTGAATGATTGATTAATAGGCCTTTCACATAGCTTCCTAAGAAACTGAACATCCTTTGGTTTCTTTGATATTCAAGGTCTTAAGGCTCCTTTTCCATGAGTCCCACTTTGACTTGTGCATCATCATGGTCCAGCATACTCTGCTCCATATTTTTTTACACACTAAATGTATTTCTATGTAATTGGTTTCCAATGGCAAACTAGTCTCCATGGCACCCACCTCATTCCCTCATCTATGGCAGTGTCTTGTTTGGTATCCCTTGAATTCCATCCCCCTGCCTGCCTCTCTGCCCTCCCAGCTGTGAGAAGGAGAAGGCATTCTACAATGTCAAGGACTTGGGCATGTGATGAACTGGTAATATTCACTTCCAGAGAAAGCAGAGTAGATGGACCAGGCAATACTTGTATTGATTCTTTTCTGGTAAGCCTTACTTTCCTTTCCTTAGGCACTTTAGCTTTTGATAGCTGTGGTTTGTTTTTTCCCAAATATTTTCTCATCCTGGAAACTAGAAAGACTTGAGTAGAAGACAAGGGGAGTAATTCTGAATCCATTAGATGTTGATAATAATGAAATATAGCATTTATATAGAATTTAATAATTCACAAAACATTTCCCATATGATAGCTTATTTGAGCTTCACAGCAGCCTTATCACATAGGTGTTATTATCATTCCATTTTACAGAGGAGAAAACTGATGCGCAGAGAGGTTAAGGAGTTGCCCAGGTTTTCCCAGCTAGTTTAATGTCTTAGCTAGGATTCAAAGTCAAGACTTCCTGACTCCAGGTCCAACATTACTTTCTGCACTACCTAGTGATCTGATGTGTTATCTGTATCATTCCATTTTCATCCCACTAAATACAATTTGACTCTCTCAAGGAATTATAGTCAGATTTACAGTAAATTACAAATAGAATTTCACATGCATTGATCTGAATAAATTTCATTTAAAAGTTCTAATGATAAACGACTGGACTAAGGGCATTGAGGTAACCTATTGGAATTTAACAAAGTTCTTTCTTGCTTTGGGGCAGTATAGTGGGACATGTCCTTGGAACCAGAAGACCTGGGCTTAAGTCCTACCTATGTGGCCTTTGGGGTCTTACTTTAACCTCATGTTTTTCTACCTCTCCCTCATGTATCAAATAGGAACAACGTAGTACAGTCTTTCCCTGTCCTGGATCTCTGCCTTGTTGTGGTGGTGGTGGGGCTTGTGCAGCTCAATGAAACTACTGAATGAACTACTGAAACTACCCAAGACAGATGGGTCATAGTGAAGAGTTCTGAGAAAAGGTGATCCACTGGAGAGGGAAATGCAAACCTCTTCAGTATCTTTGCCAAGAAAATCCCATGCTATGATCCACAGAGTCACAAAGAGTTGGATACAAAGAGTCAGACATGACAACAACTGAACAACAAGTACAAGATTGTCCTGAGGACCAAATGAGAAGATATATCAATCAACATTTATTAAGCACCTATTATGTGTTAGGCACTGCAAAAAGTAATATAAATGCAAAAAGTAACATAAGAAAAGTTTTGTATACACACACATATACACATATGTATACATATAAGATAAAACTTTATAATCATAAATAAAATGCTCTATAAATATGACAAGGGTGTGCTCACCATGCCAAAGTTTGCTGTTTCAGATAACTGGGTAAGAAGGAAACCCTTCAGGTTTAATATTGATCTAGGTATGATATGAACTAGGGCCCCAACATATTAGAAAATGACACAGAACTCACTGAATCCTCCCAAACGGTATTTTTTGGAAATTTCCTGGCTCAATTTGACCCTCTGTGCTTATGTGATATATGAAACTGGTTTCTGTCTGATTACATAAGCCATAATAAAATAAAATTGCCAAGAGCCTATCAAGGGCTCCCTGATTTAGAATGTTTCGCCCAGGTTTCTCTGAACTCTCTCCCTCTCATACTCCCATTTCTTTGGGCTGTTTGAGGAGATGTCTCACATCAACTGTTCTCATGTGTCATGGAGAGGGAAAAGGGGATAGTGTAAGGAAACATTGTGTCCACGTTTTTAGCTCTTGTATAGAAGGGCCATAGTTTTATAATCTAAAAGAGGATCATAAACTGTCTGAAAGGTTCGAATCGCCGGATAAAGAAACTCTCAAAGTAGAAGGCAGAAGAACAACACATTTATTTAGGTCTACACAGTAAACCAACCATGACCAGAAGGCCCTTTTGATAGTTTTTAGCATAATCTTCCCGGCCCCATAAGTAACCCTGAAGAGTAACCAGGAGGCTACGAGAAACATATTTGCGTAAAGCAAAATCATGTGGCCCCCCTTGTATGGTAAAAATTACCCACCGGGACTGAAGTCTTTGTTCACTTCCCCTACCGAGATTCAGCTCTGCTAAACTGGCAGCGCCTGCTCAGGCTGAGTCTGTGTCTGTCACGGACGTAACTGTCGACTGACGCTGTACGGTCGCTGTAACTGACGATGAACGTCGCTTGCCTCCACGGAAAAGGAAAGAGAATCTTCAAGCTGCCTCACCCTCTTATAGGTGTTTTTTGACAACATCAGCTCCGCCCAAGACCAGGGCCGATTGGTTCCTGAGTTGGCCCCTCCCCTAGCATAGACCTTAACACCTCCCCCGCATCCAGCCCAGACTCCTCAACAGGAAGCTGTCTGCTTCCCGGCCTTCTCCCCAGGGCCTCCCTGCACCGGAAGAGCAGCCACATGTCCAGAGATCCATGAGGCAATCTGAGCCATTCAAGCAAACAAAGCCATTATGGCTACATCTCTGTAACTGGAGTCAATCAGAGGTAAGGGCATAATGGGGAGAGAGCAGATCTACCTGCCCTGGCTAACCCCATCTTTAAGCCGTCGCTAGCTGACGTCTCCAGCCACTATGCTCCAGACCATCCCAAGTAGCACCTGCTCCTACTAGGCGCCTGCAATACAGTCCTAGCCAGGTTCTGATCAAACAGTATATATTTGGCAATGGCTGTCGGACTGTGTCTCTTTTGTTGTTCTTCATAATAGAAATAGGAGGAGTCCAAACCACTAGTGGTCAAAGCCCACCTGCTCTCATAGTGGGCAAAACACTCAGGTGCCCTGACAGCATCTCCCCATGTTCCCTGTGTAACATGCACTGGCATAATTGCCCCTAGAAGTCTTTCAAGGAAACTCCTTCCCACAAAAAAATAACACAGGGAAAAAGGGAGAGGACAGACCTGTGCAGGCTAGGTAAAAATCCTACAATCTCTTCCTATGGTTTCCAGCTCTTCTATCTCTGCTTTCCAAGACTGCCACCATTTTTCTTTTCAATGTCCTCAAACTGCTATTATTCTGGGCCTTGAGGCAGATGACAGTAAATAAGAAACTACCTCCTGCATATCTGATATATAAATGTGAGATAAGTTTCATGGTGACAGGTGCAGAGATATAACGGATGGAGAGCCTGCCTTAGAATTAAAAAGAGTCCAGCCTCTGACCTTGATTGGTTTTATGACCCTTGGCCAGTCACAACGTCTCAGTGCGCCAGAAAATCTCTACATTGTAGAATAGTCACACAGTTTCTCATTGGGGAAACCCATCTATCTATCCTTCCTTCCTTTCTTTCTTCCTCCCTTCCTTCCTTCCTTCCCTCCCTCCCTCTCCTTCCTTCCTTCCTTCCTTCCTTCCTTCCTTCCTTCCTTCCTTCCTTCCTTCCTTCCTTCCTTCCTTCCTTCCTTCCTTCCTTCCTTCCTTCCTTGCTGTCTCTATAGCTCTGTGTATGCATGTATGTGTGTATATATGCATATTAGATGGAGGGAAGAAGTGTGTTTGTGTGCGTGAAAGAGAAAGGGGCGGGGGTTAGTTCCAGGTAGGAGGAGAAAGGTGTCATTTAATAAAAGTCAATATTCCCATATTTCAAAGGTGGCAGCCTAAAGGAGTAAATACCTCTTCATTTTTGCTTTCTACCTTAAACCTCCAAACCTTGACAGTCAGGGCCACCAAAGTGGGTACATGTACAGACATGCCATTGTTTGTCCTTCATTCTCTAAGAGGACCAATGACATCAGGAGGGTGATATCTTGACTTGCAAGTGAATTGGATTTATGTGAAGAAGGACTATGCAAAGTCAACAGCTTCACTCTCTTCTCCAGAGTCATCTGGGTCCAGTGGCGAGACAGGTTAAGATGACAGGAGATGGCCCCAGATGCAGTAGGAGACCTTAGCCTTTTTTAACTAAGGTCTTTCCCAGGTCCCAGCTTGTCTGAGGCAACACCCATTCACCGATTTTAGGTTAGTTAGGAAATGAGGCAAAAGATGGCCTAGTTGCCTACTCAAAAAAAAAATCAATCTAGGAGGGGAAGACCCTCACAGTTCCTAGATGGAACAGAAACAATTGCTATTTACATACATTATATACAGTATAGTACATGGATTTCCTCACAGCCCCCTTCCTCCCCAAACATACATACCATCCATCCATCCATCCATCCATCTACCTGCACGCACATATATACACATATACATACATACACACATACAGATATACAGATACATAGTGAATGTGTGTGTATACCCGCTTGATGCCTCTCAAAGTTATTGGCGGGATCAAATGGGATAATTATAAAGGACTGACTCCTACTCCCAAAGTCAAACAGAAAAGGTTTGAGATGTATATCTAGGTACCATGAGCCTTTCACTGCTTATTTCTCTTGCAGTCCCTCTATTGACAATTAACGACATATACACATCATGGAGAAGTTATAATCAGTCACTAATGATATATCAAGGGTAAGCTAGCATTAAAAACTACTATGCAAATCTAGAATTATGAATTACCTAAAGAACGAAGCAAACTTTCAGGATAAATGGTTGCCGTTGATAGGTACAGGATGAGGGGAGTTAAAAATACCTAAGTGGTTTTCACAGAGATCCTGGAGTGGTAATAGTCAGAAGCTTCTATATGTTCCAGCCACACCCCTTCTTAGGAAATGGGTAAGTGGAGACCAGTTGCTTACAGCCCCACCTTGTCCTCCTCATCCTCTTCTTTATTCTTCAAAAACAAAAACCAAAGTCCTTCTTGCAAGCCTCTTACAATGCTGCTCCCCACCCGGTCCTAGGAAAGGGAAACTTCTACTGTCTGCTGGAATGGTTTTCCAAAGTCCATATAGCTAGGCTCTGGAAAATTTCACTCTTTGTCTGCACAGGGGTCAGTCTCCCTCACACCCTGTTTCACATCTCTCCATAGTAGCATGTGGAGCCAGGGGTGTTAGGATGATTCTAATGATATCAAGCAAACCCAGACTAAGGATGAAAGTTCCTGGAAAATAGAAACATCTGGAAATTCTCTGAGAGAGTATTTTTGACCTTGGGAATTCCACTTGGCATATTAATTCTGTCAGGGATTTTTCTCCTGCATGTCCGGGGTTTTTGTCCCTTCAAGGCAGAAGTGAATAAAATTTGTTTGCGTTCAAAGGCAGTTACTGTCATATGTGTGCATATATGTGTGTGTGCGTATTATGTACATATATGTATGTATATGATGGTATTCTCCCAAGATGTAAGTTATGTTCTCCAAAGTGAGATAATGGGAACATCCAATTAGAGCCAATCACTTCATTTTATATATAGATAAGTAAACTGAGGCCAAATGTACTTACATCTCCTTGAAAGGAACATATGAATACTATATACATATGTATGTGTATATATATGTATATATGTGTGTATGTATGTGTGTGTATGCACATTTATGTATGTGTGGAAAGATTGAATATATACTGAAATTTTTTTTAAATACTGCAAAAATTAAACAGTTTACAAGTTGAAGGAGTTAGAGGGTCTGCCTTCATGATCCAGAGCTACTTTTCCAGGGTGGTGGGCAAGAGTCCTGAAGCCTTTTATGGTAGCAACAGCAACTTGGCACAGATAAAAAATGCGCCAACTGGTATTTGGGTGGCAAGGAAAAAAATGAGCTCAGTAAAACTTACTGAAACTTTTCTGCTTTACCTCTTCTTCCTGAGAGAGGCTAGAGACCAAGTGGGCAAAAGCCAACTGGAATGAAATAATAAAGTATGCTCAAGTTTTGTATGTGCCTAAAAATCTGGGGAGAGCCAGGCATGACTTATGTAGGGATATACACATATTCACATATATATTCATATGCATGTAGAGAGAGACATGTATATTTTTGCATTCATTCATTCACACACTTAGCTTAATCCTATCCATTCTTCAAGGGCCAATGAAAATTCTTCTTTCTCTGGACACCCAAGCCTACAGTGATCTTGGGATCATAAGATTTAGATCTAGGAAGGACATTAAAGGTCATCTTGTCCACACACACACACACACACACACACACACACACACACACACATATTTTACAGGAAAGGAAAATAAGGCCCTGAATGTTAAGTGACTTGCCCAGGTAGCAGATCCTTCATTTAAACCCAGGCAGTCTGACTCAAAATCCATTTTATTGATGATTTCCATCTTATTATACCAATTTCTGTCTCTGAATTCTTACAGCACTTAATATCTGTAATTAGCACACATATTCCCCTATTTTTCAACTTAATTAACTTCAAGGAACATTTTTAAATGCCTAGTATATGCAAAAAGCAGGGCAGCTAGGTGATGCAGTAGATAGATGCAGAACCTGGAATTAAGAAGACCCGAGTTCAAATCTAGCCTCAGACACTAGCTGCATGACCCTGGACAAGTCATTTGAACCTGTTTGCCTCAGTTTCCCCAATTGTAAAAAGAACTGGAAAAGGAAACAGCAAACCACTTCAATATCTCTGCCAAGAAAACCCCAAATGGGGGCAAGAAGAATCAGACATGACTGAAAAAATAGCTAAATAACAACCACTCCCACCACACACAAAACAGGATCCCTCTCTCAAAAATTTGTGGGAATGATTGATGTAATGAGTCTGAAAATGTGAAAATATTTAATAATAATATTAATTATTATCTTAGCTATTTCTAGAAAGAGAATCATTAGTCAAGTTTTGTTTGTTTTTTAGCTTCTGGAACCCAACTATATTTCCTGTCTGGAAACCCCAAACCCCAAGAGCCCTATTTTTTTTTAGCTTTAACTAAGAAATATTCATTTTAAATATATAAAGGTAATAGGAAACAGCTTAGCCCAGTTCCTATAGGCAAACAGTCTAGGTAGGTTTGAAAACCATAGAATAGTATGAACATTTCTGCTAAACACTAGGAATCTAGTGAATCCAGATTTCTCACTAGAGAAGACTACTCTGAGAATGCATCGCCCTTGTATTTTTGCAGTTGTTTGCCTTCGTTCTTGAAGAGGACCATGGCATCCGGAAGGTGATGCCATGATTTGCAAGTAAATTGGATTTAAGTGAGGGAGGGCTGTGCAAAGTCACCAACTTCCCTTTCTCTTCCAGAGTCATCTGGGTCCAGTGGCAAGATCAGGATGATGGGAGATGGCCCCAGATGCAGTGGGAGACCTTGGCCTTTTTAAGCTCAGTTTGCCTGAGGCAGGGCCCATTCAGGGATTAAGGCTAAGTAAAAAGAAATGAGACAAAAAATGGCCTCTTTCACCTCCTCAAGAAAGAAAAAAAAACAATCTGGGAGGGGAAGACCCTTAGGGTTTCTGGTGAGTACAGAAACAATTGCTATTTACATTCACTCTTAGCCAAGAGCCCAAACAACAAGCAAAAGAAGCTTGGGCTGGGACCCATTGTTGGTCAAGCAAAGAGAGTGAGAGCCCGGGTGATTTAGGTTTCCCAAATTACTTTTCTACGGCTCCCTATTGCCTCTGGGAGATAGGAACCACCCCCACAGCAGTAGTTCATAACTTTTTTTGTACTACCTACTCCTTTGTCAGTCGACTGAAGCCTATGGCCCCCTTCTCAGAATATTTTTAAATGCAAAAAAATAAAATACAAAGAATTACAAATGAAGCCAATTATAATGAAGAAAAATATCAAAAATTTTTAACCACATGTTGACAGAGCCCAGATTCAGAACCTCTGCCTCAGGGACACCAGGAAGAGGGACTAACTTTTAAAGTATAAAGTTCTCAGATTGGTACTGAAGGCCCAGGTTTATGGCCTGCCAAAGGATTTTGGGTGGGCCTGGGAAAAATGTAGGGTTGCCACTGCTCACATTCCTGTTTCACATACCCAAAGAAATTTAGCCTATTTTAATTTTGACCCCTACCTACTGCCAAGTTGTGCAGGTGTGATGTCGACTGTAAAACCCAAAATATCTTGGTGAGATTTCAGCCATCAAAATTTACATTCCTTAGGGCAGGGAAACAGCAGGTAAGGGCAGGATACCTTATGAGGACAGAAGGAGAGGAGGGAGGGAAGGAAGGAAGGAAGAATGGAAGGAAGGAAGGAGGGAAGGAAGGAAGGAGGGAAGGAAGGAAGGAGGGAAGGAAGGAAGGAGGGAAGGAGGGAAGGAAGGAAAAAAGGAAGGAAGGAAGGAAGGAAGGAAGGAAGGAAGGAAGGAGCAAGCTGTGTTGCCCAACTAGAACTTACCAGTTGGGTCCCCAGTGGGGCAGCTCCTACGACTCACAGGTTGTTGTTTGTCCATCCTTCTAAAGGAGGACCATGACATCATGGTATCTTACTGAAAGAAGGAGTATAAAACAGGGCAATACATTCCTGGAGCCAGAGTCACATAAAAGATTCCTAGTCTCTTTGGATGGTGGCAGAAAAAGCAGAGAGCCTGCAATGCTGTGATATTCTGTAGTGTAGTCAAAGATCTCTAGGTATGTACTCTGCCATCTAGTCCATGGAAGAAGTCAAATACTGGAATAGAATTGTCATGGAAAGGATGAAATAACTTTGAAGAATCTATAACAGACCTATCTCTATCAACTCTCTCCCAAGAAAAATTTGAAGGCTTAACTTAATTGTCATGGCAAGTAGAATTAGCCATGGGATCTTTCACTTATAAAATACCAACTTTCCCATACCGAGGAAGCAATAAAGGTCCAGACTCCTTCTGTAAGTCAGCTGTAAGAGGCCATCAAACTTGTAAGCATTCCGTACCAGTTGGCTTCCTACCAGTAAGACAGCCAGTTGCCATTTTGAAAACTGTGCTGAAGTCCAGACAAGGCTTATTTTTAGCCACTGTGATTAAGTCTCTTATTTCCATGAGCAAAGAGTTGCCCAGTTTTGAAGTGTGTTTCCCATTATCTTGCTTATTTTTAAAGTCTCTGAACTTCATGCCTTACCCAGGAAATCTGCTTTGCATGCTAAGTAATGTAACACATTGCCCAACTGGGCAAAGGTGATCCCAGTCATTTGCAGAACTTGGAAATTCCAGACATGCTTTATGGAAATACACTCATCTGTGTGTTTTCATGTATATAAACAAGAGGCATACAGGAGAACAGAATCATTAAAAAAAAAACTTGGCTAAACAAATTTATACGTTTAAACAATATACACAATACAAACTTGACTCTACCATCATAAAGCAAGTGACCTATTTCTGCTCTTTGGGTTCCACCATTTTGCCCATTTCCTGATTTTTTTCAAGGCCTATGATTTCAATAGTCTTCTACTATAGTCAGGGTTAGGAAAAGAAAATGTCCCCACAGGGTAAGTAGGATAATCATTAAAATAAAACCTCACATGCTATCCTACTGTGAAACATAGCCATGGTTTCACTTATTCAATTAGTAATTGAAAACCAAAGAGGCAGCTAGATGGCACAGTATAGCCTACTGGTCTTGGAGTCAGGAAAGCCCAAGTTAGAATTTTACTGCAGATGCTTAATTGCTGTGTGATCTGGGGCAAATCATCCAATTTCTTTTAGCCTTAATTTCTCCATCTGTAAAATGGGTGTAATAGTAGTACCTACCTCTGAAGACTGTTGTAAGGATCAAATGAAATAACAATCTGAAACAAATGAAATAACTTTGCAAAACTTTAAGTGTTATATGAATGCTAGTTATTATTATTATAATTAATATGATAGCTAGTGTTGAAGTTATGATTTCAAGGGTGCCAGGCCATCTTTCTTACCTTAATAGACTAACTGAGGAAATCTCATCTTAGAATTCCACATGCATGCATTTAACTGAAAACTATGTCCTTCATTAAAATGCAAGTTCCCATGTATTTTCCAGGGAAAAAAGTCCTGGATTTGGAGTCAGAGGACAAGGATTTGAATGCCTGCTTTGCCATGTATACCTTTGTGACTTTGGGCAAGTAGCTTCATCTCTCTGAGCCTTGTTTTGTTATCTGTAAAGTAGATGACCTGGAAGGTCTCTTTCAGCTCTAAATATAACCTATTATAACAGAGACCTTGGAGCACGCATAGCCTTGCCTACTTCCAGCAAGCACTGAAGGATTCAGGTGTTTTGGGAATGATGAAGACATTCCCTTGTTGGCCATTGACCCAGAGGATCTTCAAAAGGAGGAGACATGCCCTCAGTCTCTTTCTCTTTCCTGGTTCCAGATCATGTCAGAACTATTTAAGTTTATCCCTAGACAGGTGGATGGAGAAGGCTGTCACCTTTCTCCCTTCTCTTTGTCCCCACCTAAAACGTATGTGAAGATAAGCAAAAGAAATTCCTCACTGTCAATTTAGGAAAGAAAGAAAGAAAGAAAGAAAGAAAGAAAGAAAGAAAGAAAGAAATAAATAAAGAAAGAAAGAAAGAAAGAATTAAAGAAAGAAAGAAAGAATGAAAGAAAGAAAGAATGAATGAAAGAAAGAAAGAAGGAAGGAAAGAAAGAAAGAAGGAAGAAGAAGGAAAGAAAGAAGGAAAGAAAGAGAAAGAAAGAAAGAGAAAGAAAGAAAGAGAAAAAGAAAGAGAAAGAAAGAAAGAGAAAGAAAGAGAGGGAGGTAGGAAGGAAGGAAGGAAGGAGGGAAGGAAGTCTTATTCTCTACCCTGATTCCATCAGTTCCCTGTGAAGAGATAGGGTTTTGCTGTTCAGTCATTTTTCAGTCAGGTCTGACTCTTTGTGACCTCATTTGATGTTTTCATGGCAAAGATACTAAAATAGTTTGCCATTTCCTTCTGTAGCTCATTTTACAGATGAGGAAACTAAGGCAAACAGGGTGAAGTACTTATCCAGGGTCACACAACTAGTGTCTGAGGCCAGATTTGAACCCAGGAAGATTAGTCTTCCTGACTCCAGGTCCGACACTCTATCCACTGTATATGGATATGGATATGGTCCTCTGGAATCATGGATGGCCATCTAACAGTGGTATTCTTATTGTTAGCCTATGAAACTGAGGTTTGGCTAAGGGTGGTAACTCTTTAAGCTGTTTTCAGTCAATTATACCTGGTTGTGAACAGAATGGAGGAATGCTTGGTAGTCAAATTTTGCCTTTTTCATAATGTAGTGTACCCTGAGTAAGAAATTAAACAGAAATATCATGATTTCACCCAATGTAAAATGAGGATGATGCAGAATTGTTGTGAACATCAAATGCGATAATATTTTTTTTTAAAAATAAAATTTTGAAAAACACTTAGTACAGTGCCTGGCACATAGTAGGCACTATTTAAGTGTTGATTCCCTTCCCTTCTCCTTCCCACCCACTCAAGCCTGCTCACTGACAGAGCAGTGCCTAGTGTCACAGTCAATCACATCATCACTCTGGAGCCTGCAAAAGGAAACCAGGGTTGTGTGTTCTCCTTGGAGGTAATAGTATCTCCTTTTCCCCTTCTCTTTATAAGCAATGTGGTGTGAAGAATTAGAAGCAGCATGGTCTGTGAAAGCAAAGCATAAGCACATTTTAAAATTTATTGATCTAAAAATGACAAGTATACCTTGCTTTCTATTATAGCTCTCCTAAAAAACATTGTATACATTAGAATTTTTGAAAGTAAAATAATATAAATACAGTAAAGCAGCTGGGTAATTTTAAAAGTCTGTTGGTAAGTCATTGTGGAAAGTGACAAATCCTTTTAAAACACACAAAAAATCTTTTTGATTTTTTCTGTACATGTGTGTTTTTTTAAAGCTAGCCCTATCTGCATTTAAATATACATTCCCTTTGCTAAAAGATTGAGATACAAATGTTACTTTTTGTAATATATGGATTTGTGTGTGTGTATGTGTGTGTGTAGAGAGAGATAGGAATGATATGTGACTCAAATGCTTATAAAATTAATCATATCTTATTTAATCATATTTTAAATATACTAAGGGAGCTAAATAATTAAAAGAATTCTATGATAGATAATGTTTTCAAATGAAGAATCACACCCAAACTTATATTTTTTTATGGAAAACTAGATTTTCATACATCATGTTTTCTTAAACTCAAGTGCACTGAGATGCTGCCAACCCCTCCGAAAACATGCCTCTAAAAATATGGTAAAGGATGGACACACTAGTATGGGAATCATTTTCAACAGTCCAAAGTGAAGCCAAGAAACACTGAATAGTCATACTACTGCTGCTGCTGCTGCTGCTACTGCTACTACTACTGCCACTACCACCACCACCACCACCACCACCACCACCATCACCACCATCACCACTACCACTACTGTATCTTACATTTGAGATGGCAACCTGGCATTTTGAATAGAGAGCCAGCCTTAGAGTCAAGCCATTTTGTCTTTAAAGCAAAATTTTGAAAGGAAATAATATGAAATAATACAGGATAAGTAGGTGGCAGTCAGATTGCCAAGGGCCTTCAGTACCAATCTGAGAATTTTGTACTTTAAAAGCTAGACTCTCTTCCTGGTGCCCCTAAGGTAGGGGTTCTGAATCTGGCCTCTGTCAACATGTTGTTAAAAATATTTTGATGTTTTTCTTTATTATAATTGGCTTCATTTGTAATTCTTTGTATTTTATTTTATGCATTTAAAAATATTCTAAGAAGGGGACCATAGGCTTCAGTTGACTGACAAAGGAGTCCATGGCACAAAAAAAGTTATGAGCTCCTGCTGTGGGGGTGATTCCTATCTCCCAGAGGCACTTGAGAGCCACTGAAAAATTTTTAAGTAATCTTTCCTGCAAAAGAAAGTGATTTGGGGGCAGAGCCAAGATGGTGGCATGAAAACAGGGACTCATTTGAGCTCTCCCCCAAATCCCTCCAAACACTATAAAAAAATGACTCTAGAGAAACTCTAGAGCTACAGAACCCATGAAAAGACAGAGTGAAACAAGTCTCCAGCCCAAGACAGCCTGGATGGTCACTGAGAAGGGTCTATTGCACCATGAGCCAGGACAGACCAAGCAGGCACAGCAGGCCTCAGGGCACTGAATCACTGGCAGCTGTGGCAATTTCCAGACTGCTCAACCCACAGATGCCAAAGACAACTGAGCAGGTCAGTGGGAAAACTGTTGGACCTGGATGAGAGAGGGGTGCGGTCTGGCCCCAGCCCTGGGGTAGCAGAGGTGGCTGTGGTAGAGGTGGTGGTGGCAGTAGCAGCAGCAGCAATGGTGAATGCTGCCAGAGCTTCAGACCCACAAATGGTAGGGAGAATCAGGCATCTGATCAGAGTGGGAGTGCAGGGATATCTTTGCTGGCACTAAGGCAGCATTCTCTTGCTTTGCCCTGCATGGATCTGGGTTGCAGTCCTGGTTGGCAGCCCTTGGGAGAGGAGGAGATCTGGTGTGGCAGAGCTTGTGGTGGCTGTGAAGAGGGAGTCCTCCTGGTAGTTACACAGCAGAAAGGAGTGCTTGCACTCAGAGAACAGAGCACAGGCCAGGAAAGGAGACTCATACCACCTCAGAATAGAAGTAGCTCTGAAAACAGCAGCACAAAACCCCTAAAGCTTGGGACACAGCACTCTCCACTCTGAAAGCAGTCATACCCTGACAAAGAGCTCAAAAGTCAACTAGTTGGCTGGGAAAATGAGTAGGCAGCATAAAAGAACTCAGACTACAGAATCTTTCTTTGGTGACAAAGAAGATCAAAACATACAGCCAGAAGAAGTCAACAAAGTCAAAAATCCTACATCAAAAGTCTCCAAGAAAAAGATGAATTGGTCTCAGGCCATGGAAGAGCTCAAAAAGGACTTGGAAAATCAAGTAAGAGAAGTAGAGGAAAAACTGGGAAGAGAAATGAGAGTGATTGAAGAAAATCATGAAAAACAAGTCAACAGCTTGCTAAAGGAGACCCAAAAAAATACTGAAGAAAATAACACCTTAAAAAATAGACTAACCCAAATGGCAAAAGAGCTCCAAAAAGCCAACGAAGAGAAGAATGCCTTAAAAGGCAGAATTAGCCAAATGGAAAAGGAGGTCCAAAAGACCACTAAAGAAAATAATTCCTTAAAAATTAGAATGGAGCAAGGGGAAGCTAGAGAGTTTATGAGAAATCAAGAAATTATAAAACAGAACCAAAAGAATGAAAAAAATGGAAGACAATGTGAAATATCTCATTGAAAAAACCACTGACCTGGAAAATAGATGCAGGAGAGATAATTTAAAAATTATTGGACTACCTGAAAGCCATGATCAAAAAAAGAGCCTAGGCATCATCTTTCAAGAAATTGTCAAGGAAAACTGCCCTAAGATTCTAGAACCAGAGGGTAAAATAGAAATTGAAAGAATCCACTGATCACCTCTTGAAAAACATCCCAAAAAGAAAACTCCTAGGAATATTGTAGCCAAATTTCAGAGTTCCCAGGTCAAGGAGAAAATATTGCAAGCAGCCAGAAGGAAACAATTTGAGTATTGTGGAAACACAATCAGGAAACACAAGATCTAGCAGCTTCTATATTAAGGGACTGAAGGGCTTGGAATATGATATTCTGGAAGTCAAAGGAGCTAGGATTAAAACCAAGAATCACCTACCCAGCCAAACTGAGTAAAATATGGATTTCAGGGCAAAATATGGATTTTCAATGAAATAGAGGACTTTCAAGCATTCTTGATGAAAAGACCAGAGCTGAATAGAAAATTTGACTTTCAAATACAAGAATCAAGAGAAGCATAAAAAGGTAAACAGGAAAGAGAAAACATAAGGGATTTATTAAAGTTGAACTGTTTATATTCCTACATGTAAAGATGATATTTGTAACTCATGAGACCTTTCTCAGTATTAGGGTAGTTGAAGGGAATACACACACACACACACACACATAGACAGAGGGCACAGGGTGAGTTGAATATGAAGGGATGATATCTAAAAAAATAAAATTAAGGGGTGAAAGAGGAATATATTGGGAGAAGGAGAAAGGGAGAGATAGAATGGGGTAAATTATGTCACATAAAAGTGGCAAGAAAAAGCTGTTATAATGGAAGGGATGAGGGGGTAGGTGAAAGGGAATGAGTGAACCTTGATCTCATTGGATTTGGTGTAAGGAGGAAATAACATATACATTCAACTGGGTATCTTACCCTACAGGAAAGTGGGGGGAAGGGGATGAGGAGGAATGATAAAAGGGAGGGCAGACTGGGGGAGGAGGTAGTCAAAAGTAAACACTTTTGAAAAGTGATGGAGTCAAAGGAAAAAACTGAATAAAAGGGGACAGGATAGGATGGAGAGAAATATAGTTAGTCCTTCACAACATGTTTTGCATAACAATACATGTATAACCTATATTTAATTTCTTGCCTTCTCAAGGAGAGAGAGTGGAAAGGGAAGAAGAGAATTTGGAACTCAAAATTCTAAAAACACATGTTAAAAAAATTGTTTTTGCATGCAACTGGGAAATAAGATATACAGGCAACGGGGTATAGAAATCTATCTTGCCCTACAAGAAAGTAAGGGGAAAGGGGATGGGGGCGGGGAATGGGGAGATAGAGGGGAGGGCAGACTGGGGAAAGGGGTGATCAGAATATATGCCATCTTGGGATGGGGGGGAAGGTAGAGATACAGAGAAAATTTGTAATTCAAAATCTTGTGGAAATGAATATTGAAAACTAAAAATAAATTTAAAAAAAGAAAGTGATTTTATTTCACAATACTTATGTTTTAAGGATTTCAAATTGACAGTTATGAGATGGGTGGATTAGAGAGGGGAAAGACTGGCAAATCAATTAGGAATCTTGTAATCGTCCAATTGAGAGGCAATGAGGGCCCGAAGAACATAGTAGAGACTATCTAAATTGAGAGATGGGAACAGATGTGGGAGATGTTGTGGAAATAGAACCATACTTGGCAATTGATTGGCTATATAAGGAAAAGGGGTGGGTGGGAGGTCAAGTGAGAAATAAGAATCAATAATGGCTCCAAGGTTGTGAATCTGAGTGGGTGAATTGTAAGGATGGTAGTGCCTTACATAATTAGAGAAATTTGAAGTATTTGGAGAAAGAAAAAAAAAAGAAAAAAAAAGTTCAAGTTCTATTTGGGGCATAATCAGTTTGAGAAACTGGTGGGACATCCAGGCAATAATAAAAACCCAAACTGTAATCAATAGGTAAATGTTATGTAGGCAGCAACAACAACAAAAAAACAAACCAAAAAAAAAACATTCCAAAGAAAAAGAAGAACAAGGAAGCAAAATGGCTGTCTGATGGGGCTTTACAAATAGTTGAGGAAAGAAGGAAAGTGAGATGGAAAGGAGAAAGGGAAAGATATACCCAAATGAATGCAGAATTCCAGAGAATAGCAAAGAGAGACAAGGTTTTGTTAAATGAGTAATGCAAAGAGATAGAAGGAAACAATAGAACGGGAAAGATAAAAAATCTCTTCAAGAAAATTAGAGCTATCAAGGGAATGTTTCATACAAAAAGGGGTGTGATAAAAGACAAAAATGGTAGGGATTTAACAGACATAGAAGAGCTTAAGAAGAGGTGGCAAGAATATGCAGAAGAACTATATAAAAAAGATCTTAATATCACCAATAAGCACAATGGTGTGGTTACTGATCTAGAGCCAGGCATCCTGAAGAATGAAGTCAAGTGGGCCTTAGGAAGCATTGCTAGCAATAAGGATGTTTAGTAGTTGTGACAGAATTCTAGCTGAGCTACTTAAAATCCTAAAAGATGATGGTATTAAAGTGCTCAATATGCCAGCAAACTTGGAGAACTCAACAGTGGCCACTGGATTGGAAAAATCAGTTTACATCCCAGTCCTAATGAAGGGCAATGCCAAGGAATGTTCAAATTACTGAACAATTGCTCTCATTTTATACACCAATAATGTTGTACTTAAGATTCTGCAAGCTAGGCTTTAGCAATATGTGAACCTAGAATTACCAATAGTGCAGGCTGGTTTTTGAAGAGGCAGAGGAATTAGAGACCGAGTTGCCAGTATTCACTGGATTATGGAGAAAGAGAGGAAGTTCCAGAAAAAAAAAAAAACAACAACAACCAAAACCATCTATTCCTGCTTCGCTGACTACACTAAAGCCTTCGACTGTGTCGATGACACAACAAAATGTGGCAAATCCTCAAGGAGATGGGAATACCAGGTCATCTTACTTGTCTCTTGAGAAGTCTGTATGTGGGCTAAGAAGCAACAGTTAGAACTGAACCTGAAACAATTGATTGGTTTACAATTAGAAAAGAAGTATGACAAAGCTGTATATTGTCACCATATTTATTTAACTTACATGCAGAGTACATCATACAAAATGCCAGGTTAGATGAATCGAAAGCCGAAAGTTTACTGGGAGAAGTGTCAACAATCTCAAATATGCAGGCTAGAGGAATCAAGAAGCCTATTGATAAGGGTGAAAGAGGAAAGTGCAAAAGTTGTCTTGAAGCATAACATCAAAAAAACTAAGATTTTGGCAACTGGTCTCATCTCTTCCTGGCAAATAGAGGGAGAAGAAGTGGAAGCAGCATCAGATTTTATATTCTTGGGCTCAAAGATCACTGCAAATGATGGCTGTAGTTGTGAAATTAAAAGACACTTACTGCTTGGAAGGAAAGCTATGGCAAATCTGGCCAGCATATAAAAAAGCAGAGACCTCATTTTGCTGACAAAAGTCCATATAGTCAAAGCTATGGTTTTTCCAGTTGAAATGTATGCTTTTGAGAATTGGATTGTAAGGAAAGCTGAGTTCTGCAGAATCAATCCTTTCAAATTGTGGTGCTGAAGAAGACTGATTAGAGTCCTTCAAGCAGCAAGGAGATCAAATCAGTCAATATTAAAGAAATTAATTCAGGATATTCCCTAGAAGGTCAAATACTGAAGCTGAAGCTTAAATACTTTGGCCACATAATAAGAAGACAGGACTCACTGGAAAAGATCCTGATGTTGGGAAAGTTTGAAGGCAAAAGGAATGGCAGAGGGTGAGATGACAGTGTCATGAAAGCAACAAAGACCAGTTTGGACAGACTTTGGGGAATAGTGGAGAACCAAAGGACCTGGTATACTCTGATCCATGGGGAAGTGAAGAATCAGACATGACTGAATGACCAAACAACAACAATAAACTGTGGCAGAGTTTAAGTGACCTGCCCAAGGTGGAACAGCTAGTAAGTGTCTGAGATGGGATTTGAATTCAGGTCTTCCTGACTCTAGGTCCAACATTCCACCTAGCTGCTTCCAGAGAATTAGAGTCTATCGATAATAGAAAGTTAACTCCTATAGATGTGAGGTAGGGGGGAATATGTACACACACACACATATATGTATATGTATATATATACACACATATGTATATATACATATACACACATCTATACGGATAGATGTGTGTGTATGAAAATTTTAGTCCCTTTCTGGGACTGAGAATGCAAAGGTGGAGAAATAGATTCTAGGAGTAAGACATGACTGTAAGGCCATCCACAAGGAGGCAAAATTGGATATGTAAAAAGCAACTTCATTTCAGGTACCTAGAGAGCTAAAAAAACAACACACACACACACACACACACACACACACACACACACACACACACACCACCTTGGGAATGACCCGTTTTAAGATGGGTAAGTACAAGAACATGTAACATTACAAGACATAAGAGTATGAAGATGACAGACAAGGTGGGGTATTTGATTAAATAAAACTTGAGGGCAAATTGCCTACTATGTACAAGGCCCTGGGCTAGGCAAAGGAGAGGACATATTTAATAGCAGTTTGAGGAATAATTTGATAATTTAAGTAATAATTTAATGAAAATTATCATCGAAGGAAGCAAAAAACATTCAAACTTGAAAACAAAATAGAATTATTTGGCAGTGAAAATAACACATTTGTGTTATGTTTAAGAATTACAAGGCGTCTTCCTCATCATAGTCCTATGAGATACTTAATATATGGTCCTTCTAATTTAACATAGGAGGAAATGGAAGATCAAAGGGGGAAAGTATTCAAGGGATATACCCAAGGTTCATATACTAAGTGATGGGACTAGTATTGAAGCCCAGATCTTCCTGCCCGACGCTCACACAGTCCAAAGCTCTTCCCATGGCATCATTCTGTCTGTCTAGAAAATGAATAATGTAGAATTTAAATTAGCTCAATGTGAAAGTTGGTGGCATTTTAAGGAATAAAAAGCTGCATATCAACAAATACTTCAAATGCCAGCCAGCCAGCCAGAGACTGTCACTTCCTATGTCTGGGTGTCTGGTGACTCAAGTGATAATATGCAGTATTAGCGATAATTAATTTTAAAAGGGCACATTAAAGGTACTCATGTTTGTGGAGAAAACCAAGACCTTGAGTATCTGGGCATATTTGCCGCATTATGGATGTTAAAATATTGAGACCCTCCAGAAATTCAGGATATTGTGAAAAGCCACTGTAATAAAAACTTGCCTTAGGTTAAAACATGTTCTGTTCTGTGTAAGAAATATATGCCCTTTAAAAGCAGCCATCAACCTCAGGATCTTCTTGAATTCCAGCTATTATTTGTAAATTAAGTGATGGGGAGAAAACTGATGGGAAAAGGGAGGAAATCTGAAAAGTCTCCTTTAACTCATTCTAATTAGAAGAAAGAAAAAGAATAGTGTTCACTATCTCAGAGACAATGCGCCTTAATTTATTTATTCACTGTCTTTCTTTTCTTTTATGCTATGTGTAGATAAAGGAAGCAGGAACTTTAAGAGTAGGATAGTTGAAAAGGTCAGCTAATGCCATCCCTTTAATGGGTTCAAACAGCTTGGGGGGGGGGGGGGCGGGGCGGGATTCACAGACTCCTGTAAGCCTGAATGATGTTAGCCACTGATGAAAGAGAACTAACCCAGAAAGGGGCCCTTTGACAGAGACATTGGAAAGGGAAGAGCACCAGCTGGGAAAGCAGAAGACCTGGCTCTACTAAGTAGCTATGTGGCCATGTGGCAAGTCACATTTTTCGGTCTCAATTCCCTCAGCTGTAAAATGAGGAAGGGTGTGTCTCTTTTAGCCCTAAAATTCTTATTCTAAGCAAATCTATTGATTGCAGATAAAAAGTATGGAAGGGCTTGCAACTTCAAAGAAAAATTCAGGGTAATAATATTCTCTCTCTGTCTCTGTCTTTCTGTCTCTGTCTATCTCTCTCTCTCTCTCTCCCTCCTTCCCTCCCTCTGTCTCTTTCTCTCTCTGTCTTTGTCTCTCTCTCTTTCTCTGTCTGTCTGTCTCTCTGTCTCTGTGTCTCTCTCTCCCCCTCCTTCTCTCTCTCTGTCTCTCTCTCCCTGTCTCTGTCTCTCTCTCTCTTTGTCTCTGTCTGTCTCTGACTCTCTCTGATTCTGTCTCCATGTGTCTTTCTCTCTGTGTCTCTCTGTCTCTGTGTATGTCTCTCTCTCTGTCTCTCTTCTCTGTCTCTCCCTCTCCATCTCCCTCTCCCTCTCCCTCTGTTCCCTTCTCCACAAGCACATGTACAGATAGATATAGATAGATCTTTTTCTTTGTGAATACATATATTTTAAAATTACTCCAAAAACATTATATGAATTTCTTTATTAGATTGTAAAGAGTGAGTTGTTTTTGTTGTTTTTTAAATTAAATTTTATTAACATATTTATTAACATATTAACATAACATATTTTAAATTAAAATTTATTAACATATTATATAACATATTAACATAATATATTAACATATGTTAACAAATGTTATTAACACAATTAAATTTATTAACATATTTTATTAACATATTTTTATTAACATATTTTATTAACAAATTTTATTAACATAACATGTATCTCTACCCCTTCCTCTCCCAGAAGGTCATCTCTTATATAATACAGAATTTTTGAAAGAGGGGAAAAATTCAGCAAAGTTAACTAACATCAAAAAAGTATAATGTTATATTTAGTATTCCATGGCCATAGTCCCATGCTTCTGCAAAAAAGAGGAGGAGAAGAATTCTCTTCTCTTATCTCTTTGAACCATCCTTGGTCCTTAAAACTTTGTGGCATTCAGTTTCAATTCTTTTATTGTTATTCTTTCCATATAACTGATGTTTTTCTGGTTCTGCTTACTTTGCATCAGTTAATATGAGACTTCCCATGCTTCTCTGTATTCATCATATTCATCATTCCTTATAGAACATTACTATTCATTACATTTGAATTGTCTTAGGAAGAATGAAGATCACCTGGCAAGATAAGGTTCTACCAGGTGTGGAGAACCTGTGGCCTTAAGGCCACATGTGGCCTTCTAAATCCTCAAGTGTGGCCTTTTGACTGAATCCAAATTTTACAGAACATATCCTTTTTTATTAAAAGCAACTAGTAACTAGACTCTGAGGTCCTTTCTCGAGTTGAACTGCCAAGCATTCAAATTCTACTGCAGGGAGTCCAACTCTGATGGGCTGGCCATGTTGTTTGAATGCCAAACCTATGCTTGCCTAAAAGACTATTTTACAGAGAATTCGCACAAGGCAGACACTCACATGAAGCTCAGAAGAAACAATACAAGTTCACCCACAAGACTGAAGAACTTTTGTATCAGTTGTGAGATGTGGGAGATACTGGCACAGGATCATCCAATATAGCATTCCCAAATTAAAGACGGCATTGTGCTCTATGAGCAAAATATAATTGCAGTAGCTCAAAAGAAATGTGAGGTGAGCAAACTTAAAGACATCTCTATCCCAAATGTTCATATGGATTATTTGTGCCCTACCTGTATTAGAGGCTTCCAAGAGTGCACTGGTCTGATCAGCCACAGCCAGATATACTGTACATTGACCCTGACGTAGTGACATCATTTTGATCCTCTTTGAGTGCAAAGGACAAACCACAACACCACATTTGTATACAACAATTTCTTTAGCCATTCTTTGTTAGACCGTATTGCTTTTTGTCTTTGAATACTCAGCTTAAGAAGCAGTCTGGCATAATATGTAGAGAGCTGGCCTCAGGGTCAAGAAGACTAGAGTTCAAGTCCAACTGTTCACCCATACTGACTATGTAACTTCTCAATGCCCCAGGAAACTTTCTCAGACTCAGCTGTCCCAGAGCAGTTGCCAGTCTGGATTAATGAAGTTCCTTTGATCAATGAAACCACAGATCTAACCAAAAGAAAAAAATTTACTTAGCATAGTACCTCACTAAACATTTAGTAAATGTAGTTGGAGTGATTCAAGTAGTAGATTATATGAAGCCACTTGAAAAGAATCACATTTTGGATAATTACATAAAGTAAGAAAAGCATATGCATCTGGTTTTTGAGCCAAAGGACCTGCATGCACATTTTGGCTCTGCTCCTTATGGCTGTTATCACTGTATCTCTTTGAGACTCTTCTGCAAAAGGAGGGAGTTAGACTATATGATCTGTGAGGTTCTGTCCAATCTAGGCTTCAGTGACCTTGTCTTTATTAATTATATCTGTAACTTCTGTTTTATTATTTGGCTGGCATGGCATTGGCACATTACCCATTTGGGGGCAGCATACCCTTATTTCTGATTCTGTTTAAGAATTTGAATTGGTAAAATTTAAGTATCAAATTATGTTAGATTCCCAATCTTCCTTCAAGGCCCAGATCAGATGCTACTTACTATATGAAGCTTTCCTTAATTTCATTCCTTTTTAGGCTCCACACCTAATTCTTGAAATTTTCTCCATTCCCTTATCCAGATTATCCTCACCCCTGATTTTTAGCTATCTTTTATGTGTTGCCTTTTCCCACTAGAATGTAAAATCCTTGAGGGTAGGGACTGACTTCTTCTTGCATTTTTTTTTTATTTCCAGTGCTTAGCATAGTGCCTGGTATAATGTAACTATTTCTTGATTTGACTGTCAACTACCATAAAAACAATGTTGCTAGCAGCTGCTGTGGAGGTGAAAGACCAATAACAAGAACACACAGGAGGGCTGCTAGCACAGATTCTTTGACCTGCTTTTCTAAGGAAAGCAACTTTAAGGGGTTAACAATCTTACTTTAATTAAACATACATATACCATCACTTAGTTCAGGGGAAAATGTCAGCACCCTGAACTTCAGAGCAAATACAAACAGAAATTACAAACAGAGAAAATATAAAAAGATCAACAGACAGGCTTTTGTCTGACCATAGCAATACATGCATAGTTACCAGAGAGAGAAGCATACACATCTGGGTTTTCAAAGCTGGGGGGGCTCCATGACTGCTACCCAGTGTCTTGTCTGGTCAAATCATACAACACTCTTCCAGTGAGTGAGAGCCCCAAAATAAAACTCTAACCTCAAATCATATATACCCTTCTCAGGGCCCTGGGGCTTAGTACCTACTTAGCAAAAGGGTGTGGGGCTTGGGGCCTGGGGCTTTCTTGTTTCTTAAGAAGGTCATCAAAGACTCTTGATTCAATCAAAGACTCAAAGGCAAGACTCATCAAAGGCACTTGATTACCTCAGTGCTGAGAAGCACTCCAAAACAAAAAAGGTCCCACTTTAAACCCAATTCAAACAAAGGCAAGACTCATTAAAGGCACTTGATTGCCTTAGCATTCCCAGAGAAAACAGTAAAAAAGAGTCCCACCCTGATTACCATTACAACTACTAATGATCTCTCTCTCTGTCTCTCTCTCTCTCTCTGTCTTTCTCTGTTTGTCTCTGTCTCTGTCTCTCTCTCTCTGTCTGTCTCTCTCTCTCTCTCTCTCTCTCTGTCTCTTTGCCTCTGTCTCTCTCATATTCCTAAAATATTTTACTCTCTGTTCACTTCACTTCAAATGTTGCTTTATATTCATATTTGCTCTTATCATAACTCTCTAGTAGAACAATCAGATCCTTAAGGGTAGGGATCATTTCATATTTTTTTCTGTGTATCCTTAGTGACTAGATGGAGCCTTGCACATAGAAGATACCTAATGAATATTAATAAAATGGAATTGAAAGTTGGATGTCACAGTCACCATGAAGAGCAAACATCTAGTCTACCTTCTATATGAGCTTCCAAATGTTAAATAATCTTTGAAGTACAGTCTCTTCTTTCTCTGTTTTCTGGACAAACATGAACTGAAACAATGGTAAACCTATTTGTTTTGTGTAACTCAAACAGGATTCTGGTGTGTTTTACTGCTATATAGCAAAGTCTTCCTCATTCCATGAATTCTGTCACCATTATCAAAGCCTTTGAAGGTAGCACCTTGTGGAGCAGCCTGAATTGCTAGAAGGAACATATTGTCTTGTTTGCAAACACCAAAAGAATATCTTGACATACTAGAATAGCTACTTATGACACTATTAGTTGTTCTGAACAAATGGAATGCCATTAGGGACTACAACCAGGATAAAATGGAAGGAAATAAGCATTATTTAGAAAGAGAAATAATATTCTTATAGGTCACTTGATCAAAACTACAATTCATCCCTTTCCTTTTCCTTTCTGCTTCCTCTTCCCCTTCCCCTTTCCCTTCCCTTTCCCTTTCCCTTTCCCTTCCCTTCCCTTCCCTTCCCTTCCCTTCCCTTCCCTTCCCTTCCCTTCCCTTCCCTTCCCTTCCCTTCCTTCCCTTCCCTTCCCTTCCCTTCCCTTCCCTTCCCTTCCCTTCCCTTCCCTTCCCTTCCCTTCCCTTCCCTTCCCTTCCCTTCCCTTCCCTTCCCTTCCCTGACCTTCTCTTTCCTTTTACCATTCTGTCACTGCATTGCTTTTTGTCTGAATTCCCAGTTTGAAAGGCAGCATGACATAATGCATAGAAAACTAGCCTGGGAATTCCTTTACATGACCAGACTTTTTGAATGAGAATTTTTTTTTCATGTCTTTTGTTTTTACATTGCCTAAATCTCTCCCAATGTCTCTCTTCCTCCCTCCTAAGAGAGCCATCCCATACAAAAAAGAACATTTTCTTAAATAAAGAACAGGAAGAAGAGACAAAAATTGACCAAACTTGTCAACACATCAAAAAAGCTTGAAAATATATACAATGTTTTGTACCCATGGACCTCCCACCTCTGCAAAAGAATGGAGTGAGGTATCTTCTCATATCTCTTGTTTGGGGCCAAGTTTGTTCTTTGTAATTCTGTAACATTCTCTCTCAGTGGTTTTGTAGTGGTTGTTCTTTCCATTTACATTGTCATAATCATTGTGTAAATTGTTTCCTTGGGTCTGCTTACTTCTATACTCTGAATCAGTTCATATGAATCTCTCCATCCTTCTCTGTATTCATCACATTCCTTTTCACTTTCAGTCCAGTAATATTCTATTATATTTCATCTACCACAATTTGTTTATCCATTTCCCAGTTGTTGGGCTTCTACTTTGTTACATGATCAATCTTAAGGAAACACTGTCCACCAGTGGGTATGTCTAAATAATAGGGTAGGCTCTCTCTGCTGGGTGTCTTTTCATGCTACTTCCCCTAATACTTCAGACTAATACATTTAAAAGAGGACTCAATGTTTGATAACATACAACACACGTCATGAGAAAAGCATGTATAGTTGGAGAGAGAATTCTAAAGAATTTAGCCAGGAAATGAACTTCATTTCCTATCACCTATCTAATATGAATCAACAAACATTCATTAGTACCTATAACGTGCAAGGGACCATATTGTGGTTTAGAAATACAAAGACCAAATGAAAAACAGTCCCTGTTCTCAAGGAGATTACATGGGGGCTGGGGGGAGAGGGGGAGATGAAATTAGATATGCATGTATATGCTAATTTGAGAAAGAGGGAAAGAGTACCAACAAGTGAGGGATAAAGAAAGGGTTCCTGGAGGAGATAGCGCACGAGCTGGGCCTCGAAGGAAGGAAGGAATTTGAAGAGTCAGAGATGACGAAGGAATGCATTCTCAGTATAGGGAATGGTACACCCAAAGTCACAGAGGCAGGAGAGATTCAGTACCAAGTTTGGAAAATAACAAATAGGCCAGACTGGCTGTAATGGATGGTAGGTGAAGAGGAGTGGTGTGCAATAAGCTTGGAAAGGCAGGTTGGAGCCAGACTGTGAAGGGCTTTAAATGCCAAGCTGAAAAATGACAATGGGCAGACTTGTGTTTTGGGAAGTTTACTTTGACACTTTGCAGAGGATGATTTGGAGAACAGAGATCCTGGTGTAACACGCACTGATTCTTAGAGTCTTGTCTATGGTGGTAGGCACTCAAAAGTGTTGTATGAAGGGGCTCAGGTGTGTAATCCCACATAAGGAAACAAAACTCTCTAACAATGGGAGGTTTCTCTCTCTGGTGTGGCTTCAATGCGCCCTCATACTACAAACAAGAAAACCCCAATAACATAAGGACAAGATGGGCCACAAGTGTTTATGAGAAATAATATTAAGTCTAGCAAGTATATTCTATAATGGAATAAAAAGAAACACAATTAAGGGGAAGTAAGGCAGGAGTATGCTAGGGATCACTGATCCTTTTCGTGATAAAACAAAACAAAACAAAACAAACAGTCATATACCTCTCCAGCTGTCCATTTAGAAATATCTCCCATGGTCTTAAAGAAGAGAACAGTGGTATAACAAACACTGGATGCCATGTTCATACTGCTGTTATGTGTAGATTGCCACTGTTCATTTTTTCTTCCCTGTCTCTCGTGAGTTTCTCAGAGCCTCCACTGTATATTGTGCCTGAAACATTTCTAGTCTCCCATGTGAAGACTGTTCTTTAGTTAGTTTCCTCTCTTCCCAAGTTTGGAGGAGCTAGAATTCCCAGAGTCTTTGTGGCCAGCCATCAGCTTGCCAAAGGTTGATATACTGGAAGCCAGAAGTCCAATTAAGAGTCCATTGCAATATTCCAAGAAAGGGGTGATGAGGGTTTGAATGAGTGTGAGTAAAGAGAAACGGACTTATTTGAAGGATCTTGTAGAGGTAGAATTGGAAGGATTTGGCAACTGATCAGATATGGGAGAGGGAGGGAGAAGAAAGCATCAAGGATGACTGAATTTATAAACCTGGGTGACTACAAGGATGGGTGACCATTCACTGCTCAAGATTCTAGCTCCTACAGAAAAAAAAAATAGTCGAGCATTTCAATTGTGTGTTTAGGATTATTGACAAGGAAAGGTTAAGTGTTTAATAAGATTCATGTACTTTGATCTGGCCAATTTTTATGTAATCACAGAATAACAGAATTTTGGAGTTGGAAATGATTCCAATGGCCATCTATTCCAACCCACCTATTCCTCTACCTCTGAGGAGTTCATCCAGCTTCTACTCAAGACATATAATAAGGGATAACCTACTACTTCACCAGGCAGCCCCTTTAACTTTTAAATAGCTCTAATCATTAGTAATTTTTTTTCTTACATCTAGCCTGAATTTGCCTCTTAGAAACTTCCACCTATTACTCCTGATTCTTCCCTCTGAAATCAAACAGAATCCAACAGAAAGTCTAATCTTCTTCCATGTGATAGTTTTTCAAATACTTGGCCATAGCGATTAGGTCTCCCATAAGTCTTCCTTTCTCCAGGCCTAATATCCCCAGTTCCTTCAATGGATCCTCATAAAATATGAAATCAAGGCCTTTCACCATCCTATTTGCTCTCCTTTGGACACTCCCCTGTTTATCAATGCTCTTCCTAAAATGTGGTTCCCAGAACTGAACACTGCAGCTGTGGTCTAGACAGGGCAATGTATAGCAAAACTTTCACTTCCTTATTGCTACAAACTGTACCTCCCTTAATGTGGTCCAAGATCCCATCAATTTCCTAAGCCACCCTATCATACTATCAATCATTTAGCCCATATTTCTACATCTTTTCCAAAACAATAGCTTGAGACACTTTACTAAAATCAAGATAAACTCTATCCATAGCCTCCCCTTATCTACCAGTTTAGCAAGTCTAACAAAAAAAAAAAGGAAATACAATTAGCCTGGTATAATTTGTTCTTGATGGTTCCTTGTGATCATTGCTTCTTTAATTCCTAAATGTCCACTAACCAGCTTTTAAATAATAAATTTTAGAATTTCCCTAGGAAGCAAAGTCATGCTCACTGACCAATCCTCCTCTCTTTTATGAAAATCCAGACAGCACTTGCCTTTCCACTTTGACCCTGATACCAGGTCCGTGGTATCTCCCCCATTCTCTGTCATTCAATGATCACACAGTGACAGTAGCTTAGCTTTGCACCCACCAATTCTTCACTTAAATTTATGATTATGGGATATTCTTTTCAAAATGTTGTTGTCTTGTTTTTCAGTTGTATCCTGCTCTTTGTGACCTCAGTTGAGGTTTTCTTGGCAAAGATATTGGAGTTGTTTGCCATTTCCTTCTCCAGCTCATTTGACAGGTGAGGAAAGTGAGACAAACAAGGTTAAGTGATTTTCCCAGGGTCACATAACTAGTAAGTGTCTGAGGCTAGATTTGAACTCAAGAAGAAGAGTCTACCTGACTCTAGGCCCAGTTTATCCACTGTATCAAAATACCAATGGAAGTCTTATCCTTTTTTTGAGCATATCTTTTCAGATGAAAATGAAACAGGCTTTTTTTTCTTGCCAGAAACACAGTTTAATTTCTAAGTTCAGCACTCTGATTTTTTTCCCCTTTCTACATGTCAATGTTTCCTCTGGCACTGTCAGAAAGGAGGATGAATTTTAAAGCGCATTGATATCCTAAAGTTTAGTGGTTCATATTTGCCTATGTACAGAAAAAGTCATATTTTAAAATGAAAACAGCTCTAAATTCCTGGTCGTATTTCACAGATCAAAAGGCTTCTTTTCTCTTTATTTTCCTTTTCTTTCTACAGAGCAGGGTCAAAGTGGAATCTACAGCAAAGGTCAAAGGGTGATGCCTTAGGGAAATAGAAATTTAAGCCAAATAAATAAGACTGAGATAACCCAGAACAGAGATCTTTCTAGGAATTTCAATTAGTGGAAAGTTCAGTAATGGTCGTGGTCTCCTTTTCGCCTCATACCTGAAGTACTTATGTATCCCATTTCATTAACCTAAATTGTAACAAACAACAAACAGCAAATTCCATGCAGCAATGTTGGACTAAGCATCAGGATACCTATATACTAGCCCCAGTTCTTCCCCAATAGGCTGTGACTTTAGGCAGGTACCATCTCTTGGGTCTCAGTTTCCTTTTCTATTGAATAAGGGTATTTACGTTAGAGATTTCACAGAATCACAACATCTGAACATTGAGAGGGATTTCAAAGGCTATCTATATCTGAGCAACAATCCCTTCGAAAACATTCCTGATAAGCAGGATACCTCCATGAAGAGGTATCCAATACCTTCAGAGGCAATCCCTTCTACTTTCAGAAGCTTTCATTGATAGGGAATTTTTCTTTCTTCTCTTCTCTTTTCCAGGGCTAAGTATCTCTAGTTCCTTCAACTCATTCTTCGATGGCATTATCTTTATTCCCATCCCCAACCTGGTTGCTTTCCTTGGGATGTTCTCCAAGAACATTTTTGAAAATGTTCAATGCCTTAATCCTAAGCTTCTTGCTAAAATAAAACCCAATCCTTTTAATGCCCATATTTATCCAATAGTGCTAGCACTCTAGGAATCATGTGATGCCCCTATTACCAAAGATTAAAAATTGCAGGTCACCCAAACAAATAGGCTGCAAGATTTGGGGGTTTCTTTTGGTATAGACATATGATTTCATTGGTGAGGAAAATATTTGATAAGGACATTCCTTTGGTCAATCCAAATTGTCAGTTGTTCATCAAGTTATAGTTGTGAAAAGTTTCTTAGGGCTGGTTGGTTACTGAACTTCATGCTCAAAGAAGACCAAAATGACATCACTATTAAAGTGGTATGGGTGATATCTTTTGACTTGCACATAAATTGGATTTAAGTGAGATAGAGTTGCTCGAAATCATCAGTGACACTCTTTCAGTCATTGGAGTCCCGTGAGAAGACAAAAGTCAAGATCACTGGTGATGGTTTGGGATACAGTGGATTACCTTGGCATCTTTGAGGTCCAACCAAGCTCTAAGTACTCCACAGTGCCTGCTTCTCCTGCCTTCCTGGGTCATTGGAACAAATTGCTCACATTTGCCTTTTCCTCCAGGGAAGTCTTCATGAGCTTGGTGTAGACACCCCCTAACTCACCAATGGATTTGGGGCCTGCTGGTTATCCTCCACCTGGTATAATCTGTCTGCCAAAATAGTTCATTGGGGTGGGGCTGCTGTACATGCTACAACTTCTTGTGGCACAGGTAAGAGTTGGGTGACAGGTGGGCACCAAAGGTGGAAAGCAGCCCTCAAAAGGGTTCAGCAGCCCTCAGACCAGAGGTATTAGCTAGAGTCACATAGCCAATATGTGCCAGAAGTAAGACTTGAAACCATGTCTTACATGCTCTCTTATAGTGTTATGTACTATAACATACTATCTTTCATATTACTCTCATAAGGAGGTATATTAGTCAAGTGGATCTGTGAATTCATTGGTTCAGAAGTTCCTTCTAGTGATTCAGATTTCGGTCCATACATACTTGCCCATGCTGTGCAACTCTTGTCCGTGTGCCCCCATAAATTTCCCAAAGGGAGTCCACCCAATGTTCTGGAGTTATTCCTTGGTTCATATTTTAGTCACATGGCCAGCCTATCTTACTTTTTCTATCATGTAATTCCTTAATGACGTCTTTTGCTCCTGCTCCTCTCCATAGTTCCTCATTGTTTATATGTGGCAGTCAACTCACACCTACCATCCAACCTCTTACTTGCCCTCTATATGGTCTTCATTTTTAATTTTTCAAAGACTGTTGTATTCTGCATTATCTCTGTTGTTATCACAATACTGGCAGAATGTTGGTATTAAAAAGATTGGCCTTCACTTTCGTGGAGAGCTTGGGGGTCATTGAAAGAACTTTGCAATCTAGTCTACTCTCTTCCTGTTCAACTCTGCTGGTGTTCTTCTTGTTGTTGGTAGTAGTGGTGGTGTTGGTCCTTTGTTCTTGAAGAGGACCAATGACATCATGAGGGTGATGGCTTGACTTGCTCATGAATTAGATTTAAGTGAGGCAGAGCTGCACAAAGTCATTAACATCACTCTCTCTTCAAGAGTCATTGAAGTCCAGTGGCAAGACAAAGTCAGGATGTAGTTGGTGACCTTGGCCTTTCTAAATTGAAATCTTTCCCAGGTTTCAGTTTGTTGGAGGCAACACCCATTCAATGATGTCAGAGGAGAGAGGGGGGTGTATACGGACTTGAGATGCTTTCCTTCTTTTCAGAAATCAAGACATTTGATCTTCTCTAGTTCCCTTGACTCAGAAATCATATCTTCCAGTTTTTTTTTGGTGCTCAGAGGTATGCTGGAGCCAGCCTGAAACCAACTCAGAACTGACTGTTAAATTTTTAGTGAGAGCATTTACACCTTGGAGATCGGCAAAGGCTACAGATCAGGGCTTGATTTATTGTTTTGTTGGTTGTTGAGACTTTAAAAAGGGATGTTGAGAATGTTAATGATGGAGATTAAGCTTCAAAGTTGTTCAGAGCATACTATTCCCCTCCTCCCACTGCCCCCCATCCTGAGCCAGCTGTTAAACATTCACCAGCATACCTTGAAGGTAGTGAAGCTGCACCTGGCAGCTTGAACTCACTGAGTTCATTCATTTACCTTGATTTGTAACACTCTTTTAGCCACTTACATTCTATACTTCTAAAAGTCAAAAGATCATGATTACAGAAAGAAAAAAAGAAGTAAAACAATTTACATTCTTCTTTCTCTTTAGGATATCTTGTCATTGTCCCATCCACCCTGTCCTGTGTGGGACAGGGATTTTCAAATAATAGGAGAGACATCTTTAGGAGAAACAAAGTAAATTTATTTTACAAACCTTGCAAGATTTGGGCACACCTCCATAATGGAGGAGGCGAGGTAAAAGGGAATCTGCCTTAATTTATACTCTTAATGAAAAGATTCCCACCCACCTCTATCCCTTCTCACCATTGGCTGAGAGGTGGGCTTACAGTCTAGGCGCGAAAACTACACAGAGGACCAAGGTTGATCTGGTTCGTTCAGGTTTTTCCCTAACAGAACTCAACTGCTAAGGTGGCCTCTGAAAGTCTAGGAGAAGAAATGGGGTGGGGGGGAGAGGAGAGACCTTCCTGGAGCAGAGAACAACTAGCTCACAGGAAGTTCATTATCTTCTAACATCTGAGAGGGAGGGGGAAGGGCATGCCCACAGTTCCAGGTCCTGACCTTCCAGAATCACAGGCCAAATCCCAAACCTCTCCTACTCCCTTAGACATACCCTGTGAAGTCTTCACAATTATCCATCCCATTCAGTCCTTTCTAAGATCTCCTTCAAATCTACAATCCTATGATGCTAAGACAAAATTATGAAATGAATAAAAGCAATACGAAAATAACATTTAGAAGGCAGCTAGATGGTGCAGTGAGTAGAGCACTGGCCCCGGAGTCAGGAGGACCTGAGTTCAAAGGCTGTCTGACACCTACCAGCTGTGTGACCCTGGGCAAGTCATTTAACCTCTGCCTCAGTTTCTTCAACTATAAAATGGGGTTCAAAATAGCACCCACCTCCCAGGGTTGTTGTGAGGATCAAATGTGATATTTGTAAGATGCTTAGCACAGTGTTTCGCATGCAATAGCCACTTAATCAATGTTCATTTGCTTTTAGCTCTTCTGCCTTTGGTAGTCAGTGCTCACTGCAGCTCAGAGCTCTTGAGCTGAAGACATCCCTGGCCTTAACCTCTCCTACAGTGCTACCACATCCATTATTTTTTCCCCTGCTACCTTAAATTTTGTTATAAGATTCGGGTAGGGGAAAACAGAGGGCTACTTTCAGAAATAAATGTTACAAAACCAGAATATTATAGGATCAGAGTACAGCTGTAAGAGGCCTTAAAGGTTCTATAGTCCAGTCCCTTCATTTTACAGGTGAGTAAACTGAGGCCCAGAGAGGTGAAGTAGTCACAGAGGTAGCGTTAAAGGCAGAATTTGAACCCAGGTCTTAAAATAAGGTTGAAAGAAAGATCAGTGAAGACAGAATTGGGCCAGAGATGATTCTAGGTGCTCGATGAATATGCCCTTGGAGCACAAGCCCTAGAACAGGGGTTCTTAACCTGAGACCCCTAACTCCCCCCAAGAGGGTCCATAGATAGATTTCAGAATGTCTGTGAATTTGGATTGGAAAAAAAACTTTATTTTCCTTAACTTCTAACTTAAATTTAGTATTTCCTTTGATTATGAATGTAGGCCATAAACCACAGTAGAATTTAGCAGTATTTGTGATCGAATGAATTTAAGTAAAAATGAATTTTATCATTTTTATTTAATATTTTAGTTTTTAACATTGATTTCCACAAGATTTTGAGTTACAAATTTTCTCCTCATTTCTACCCCCTCCATTCCAAAATGGCCTATATTCTGATTGCCTCATTCCCCAGTCATCCCTCCCTTCTGAATGACAGATATTTTCATACCACATTATAGTTGAAAATCGATTGGACAACCAACATGACATAATCTTGTCAAAAACCACTCTACAGTTTGCTGTTCTTATTCAAGCTAAGCACCAATAGCCTTCACATGCTATCTTTAAAAATTAAGATTTAACTTTAATTTGACCTTATTTTACATGTATTATCTTGCTAGCTAATATATTAATTTAAAAAAGCATATATCACCATGTTGTAAATTTATTTTTAAAAATATTTTCTTAACTGTATTTTAATATAGTCGATTTTCTCTGTAATTCTATGGACTGTGTTTTATGCATTTAAAAACATTATTCTAAAAAGGGGTCCCTAGGCTTCGCCAGCCTCCACAACAGATCCATAGCTCCAACAGAGGTGAAGAATCACTGCACTAGATGTTACTAAGGAGATATAAAAGCTTTATAAAGTATAGGCCCAGCCATGAACTATGTATCTGTCATCTAAGGAGCAGCCTAAATTCAAAAAGTGCTATTTTTTTTTTGAAGGAAGGCACAGAAACTCCTAAAACCTCCTCTTAAGCAATTTATAGGTTATGATTCACTTTAGTGGAAGGAATATTCACAGAGATGAAATAAAGACTCTTTAGAAAGATGTTTATTAACATCAGGAATGCCTCCTAAGGTCCTGTAAGATGGCTACACTAATGATTTAAACAGAAGGGAAAGGAGCCTCTTCGGTATTTTATTGGCTAGTTCCCAATTCAGATAGGACTGAAACAGTCAGGATTGCTAGGAAAGGCACCTGAAGCCATGAAAGACTAGAGAAAATTATCCTTTTGAGATAGGACCTTGTAGTTTCTCTGCCCAGCAATGGATCTGAAGTTTCACGAAGCAGTAATTTGGCTGACACGGATTCAACTTTTTGAAATTTGGTAACAAGTGGCATTTGGCATCCGAATCATGATGCTTGAGTTCAGCTATTTGGCGTTGTAATAGTACAACCAAATGCCACAGAAATTCGATAGCTTCCCAGTGAGAGCACTTCCTCATTGGAACCTGGAATGCTCCCTTAGCTATATGGTCTTCCTGAATGCGTCTTTCATCAAGATGAGTCAGGGGCATTTCATTGCCATTGACAAAAAACTGTTATGAAACAGAATGGGGCAGTGGAATGAGAAGAGAGAATGAACAGGATGAGAGAGAGCGAGACAGACAGAGAGACAGAGAGAGACAGAGACAGAGAGAGAGACACACACACACCCACACAGACAGGGAGGGAGAGAGAATATCAGGGGACTAGGGTTAGAGCCTCACTTGTAGGACAAATTCTCTGGAATGGGAGAATTGGATTTGATAATCTCTTCTGGCTCTCATGATCAATGAATCTCTAGTACTTTAGGAAAAAGAAGCATCATCAGACAAAAAAAAATTCTCTCGCAGCTCTTCTGATAAAATCACTGGAGGTTCTTTTTTTGAACTAGATATATGATTTCTTTTGTAGAGGGAAGTCTCAAAAAACTCTATGGTAGATTTGATACAGATCAGCACTTACAAGCTATAGTCTTAGAACAAGGGTGGGCCAACCCAGGCAATCCCACCACCCGTTTCTGTCTGTCTTCAAGCTAAGAATGTTTTTCACATTTGTAAATAAAGTTTTATTGTATTTAAAAATATAAAAAGCATTCTTAGCTCTAGGATACTTACAGAAATGGAAAGTTGGCTGGATTTGGCTGTGGGCTGTCGTTTGCTCCTTCCTGGTCTTAGGGTTGCCAAAAGCCCTGAGAGGTTAAGTGAATTGCTCAGGATTACACAGCATGTGTCAGCAGGAGGACTTGAACCCAGGTCTTCATGGCTTCAAAGCTGGTTGTCTATCTGATTTGTTATGAAGCCTCCCATATTTAATATCAATGCAGCTAAAATTAAGATAATAACTAGCATTTACACACTGCTTCTTTTGTCATCGCCTGGTTGTTTTTCATTCATGTCGGACTCTTTGTGACCAGTTTGCCATTTCCTTCTCCAGCTCATTTTACAGATGAGCTGACAAAGGCAAGCAGGGCCACGTAGCTAGTAAGTGTCTGAGGCTGGATTTGAACTCAGGTCTTCCTGACTCCAGGTCCTTAACACGCCATGACACCTTAGCAGCCTATATAGTGCTTTAGAGTCTTTACAAAGCGCTTTACAAATATTATCTCATGTGATCTTTCTTATCTCAGGAGGTAGGTGCTATTAATATGCCCATTTTACAGATGAGGAAACTGAGGCTGAGAGAGAGGTTTAGTGACTTGCCCAGGATCACACACCTAGTGGCTGGATTTGAAGCCAGGCTGCCTCCAGGTCTAGTGTCCTGTCCATTGTGCCACTTAGTTGCCTCAAAGATATAATAATTGTAGCTATCATTTATGTAACATTTCATATATATTATGACAACTGATCGATGCAAATGGTAAAGAGTATTTGCTTTATTCTTCCAGGTTACAGTTCTATTTTATCCGCTCCCAATGGAGAGAGACGGGATAAGATTGAGTACAGGAGACCTCGCTCTTCTTCTTCAACTTGGTAATCCTGGAAAACATTACTTTTCTCCAGGCTTCAGTTTCTTCATCTGTAAAACATAAGTTGCACTAGGTCCCTTTCCACTCTGATACACTGTGAAATTGTAGATATTCCATGGAAACACAGATCCAGGAAAGAAACAAAAGAGGACGGTGTAGATTCCCTTTCCCGGTAGAATGATTCATGTTACAGTCATTCTCCTCTGACTTTAGAGAAACATCTTGTCCATACTAACACTGTCCTGGCCCTCTTTTAGGCTGAAAAAGAAGAAAGAAAAAAATTGAAGTCCCAAGGACTGTCACATGGGGCAGGTAACAGTGAGAAAGATGCCCAAATGAAGAAGCTCGATTCCTGTGGGAAAAGCCTGAGGACCCAGACTTGAGGCCTGGCTACTCTCAGCAGGTGTGGTGTTGTGGGCAAGCCACTTTTCTGAACTTCAATTCTTTTGTCTGTCTAATAGGGGGAAAAAATTTAAAATACCCTCTTACAGGATCGCTGGGAAGAAGGCACTCTGCAAACCATCAAAATAAGAGCTGGTTTCTTGTCGTTGTTTGCTGGACCTGTGATTTCATTGCATCAGGGAACACAGAGAAAACTGTATCAATGCAGATTCACCCTGGATTCTTCCATTTATCATTTTAGAGAGTTGGTGGGGACATTGGGAAGTTAAGTGACTAGTCATATGGTGGGGGGGTGTGTGTGTCAAAGGCAGATCTTGAACCAGGACTACCTAACTTAGAGTCCTGCTCCCCAGTATCCGTTATACTGGAAAGATATTTGTGATTTGAAGATCTGTCTTATAATAGAAAATTTTGGACATAAGAAAGCCTTATATGGGGAAACAGCTTGGTCTAGAGACTGAGCAATGGATTTCAACTCAGAAAAGGGCAAGCCTAGCTGCTTACCAACTGTGGGACCTTGGGCAGGTAAATCAACCTCTCTGCAAAATTAGGATTTACTTAACTGCAAACTAAGGATAATGATACTTTTACCACCTACTTCCCAGGATTATTGTAAGGAAATAGCTTTATAAACTGTCGAGTATTATACTACTATCCTTCTGTTGCTACTCAAGGTACAGAAAGGAATCAGTCTCCGCGTATTTGTATAGTGGTAATTGTACAGCAAACCAGGCAATGATTAGGGCAAGGAAACTGCCATCTTTGTTATTCCGGTAAAGGAGATCCCCCATCCACCCCCAAAGTGGGGCCGAGATTTCAAGAACTCTTTGAATTCAGGAAGGGTGTGCCTTTGGCAAACTAATAAGGGAAGGCATTTCAACTGCAGAGCATAACTTAAAAGTGATGGAGGACAAATGCAGTGAGTCACTGGGCTCCTAAAAGGAATAGAGGAAAGGAAGAGGAAGATAAGGTGACTAGGGATAGACAGATGAAAGCTCCTAGCAAGGCATTTGGTATGGTTGAAATATCCACAAAGTAGCCTCTGTAGGCTTGTAAGCTAATAATCTGTGTAGTCCAAGAGCAGAAAAAAGCCATTTGGGCCATGGAACTCAGGGTTTATTATAAGGGAGCAGTCCTTTTTTTATTTAATTGAAGATGATTAAGTATTCATATTCCAGTGGTTAAAGAATAGATTCTAGAGAAGTAACGTGGTGTAATGGGCAGCTAATATTAATAGCTGGGCAGCTAGGTGGCTCAGTAGACAGAGTGCTGGGCCTGGGGTGAGGGAAACTCATATTTGTGAGTTCAAATCCAGCCTTAGACACTTCCTAGCTGTGTGACCCTGGGCAAGTCATTTAACCCTGTTTGCCTCAGTTTCCTCATCTGTAAAATGAGCTGGAAAAGGAAAAGGCAAACCACTATAGTGTCTTTGCCAAGAAAACCCCAAATGGGGTCACAAAGAGTGGGATGTGACTGGACCACAAAAAAATAATAATAGCTAGCGTTTCTATAGCACTTTAAGGTTTACAATGTAGTTTACAAACATTACCTCATATGATCTTCACAACAACCTGTGAGGTAGGTTTTGTTGTCATTATTATACCCATTTCACAAATGATAAAATTGAGGTCGACAATGGTTAAGAGACAGCATGCAGAAAATATACATATGTGTATATATGTATACATACATACATACATATAAACAACATATATACAGGATAAATAAGAAGTCATTAACAGAGGGAAGACACTAGAATTAAGAGGGGTTGGGAAAGGCTTCATGTAGAAGGTTGGGTTTTAGATGGTCTAAATTTATGATCCTGACCAACCCGGCTTCCTTTAAGTCCTAACTACAACCCTGCCTTCTAAAGATGGCCTGTATTTAGCTTACTTTGTAGGTATTTGTTTGTATGTTTGTTGTCTCCCCCATTAGATTGTAAGCTCCTTGAGGGCAGGGTGTATATTTTGCCTCTTTTTGTATCCCCAGTACTCAGCGCAATGCCTGGCATATAGAAGGTGCTTAATTGGATTGAATGGAATCTTGTGATGGAGGCCAGCTTTGTTTTCCATTTTTGAATTGTTTGGAGAACAGAGCATGGAAGATGATATTTTTTGGTAGTGGTAGATCTGGGTAATTCAGCAGAACTCACAGATGATAAACCACGGACATTTCTGGATTCATTGCGTCATAAAGAATCCAATCTCCATAATTTTCGTTTTCCTCTCCTTGTCTCCTTTCATAAAAACACAAGATAAGGAAAGAAAAGGTTATCAGAAACTTCATTGAGCTGTGAAACCTACTGCTTAAGCTAATGTGCCTAAAATTCTGCTCTTTTTTTTGACAGAGCATTTAGTTTTGGTTTAACTTGGCCTAGAAAGGTCAACATATCTTCTTTTATTCTGCATGGGGTTGAGTAACTTAATCATACTCCGTAAATGAACATCTTAATTTGATTTGCTCGGAGCCATGGCTACTTCCTTTTAGGAACCAGAGCTCAGTGACGAAGTTTGTTCCGTTAAGCATTTTTGAAGTCTAGGGACACAGTTTCATGATATTTCTATCTTTTGACAAGGAGTCTAAAGAATTACCTGACACAACCACCCTCATTCACATTCCCCACCTTCTTAGATGCAGCTGTGAAGGACAACTTTCCATTTTTCAAGAAGTTTAAGATTTTCAATCTCGAAGACAAACAAGAGCTTTAATATCAGTCATTCTCTGTCTCTTTCTCCCTGTCTCTGTCTGTCTGTCTCTCTTTTTCCTTCCCTCTCCCCTCCCCCTCTGTTTCTGTCTCCTATCTCTCTGTCTCTGTCTCTCTATCTCTCTCTGTCTCTCTCTCCCCCCTTACCTTCCCTCTCTCCATCCCTCCTTCCCTGTCTCTCTCTGTCTCTGTTTCTTCCTCTCTCTTTCCTTTCTTCCCTCTCTCCCTCCCTCTGTCTCTCTCTGTCTCTGTCTTTGTTTTTCTCCCTCCCTAGTCTCTGCGTCTCTCTGTGTCTCTGTCTATGTCTCTCTGTCTTTCTCTCCCTCTCTGTCTCTGTCTTTCCCTCCTTTCCCCTCCTCCCCCTGTCTCTGTCTCTGTCTCTTTCTGTCTCTGCCATCCCCCTCACCTTCCCTCCCTCCCTTCCCTCCCTGTCTGTCTCTGTTTCTCCCTCCCTCTGCCTTTCTCTATCTCTGTCTTTGTTTTTCTCCCTCCTTCCCTTAGTCTCTGTGTCTCTGTCCCTATCTCTGTCTGTCTCTCTGTCTCTGTCAACAGAAAAAAATAGGGACTCTTTGAATCCTTGGTTATTCCAAACCTGGGGTCTATGTTTTTGTCAGCCATAGCTCTTCATATCTCAAAATGTTCTTAGACTTTTCCTCTAAGAGTCAATCTAAATTTTTCCTCTAAGGAAGGCAATTTTTATTCTCTAAAATGGAAGTAATTTGCAGCCTCTTCAAAGGGTTGGCAATTTCCCATTGGACACTGAATTATTCTCCCACATGGTACCACAAATTTTTCATTATGCCTGTAAGAAATTAATACATTCATTGAAGATTTTGTAAGAAGACACTTCATATTTTCCATCTAGAATACCAATAAGGCTCCAAGGAATGTAAATAAGGTAACCTTGAAAGGCTTGTATCTTTAGGATGACTCATCTATCTTTCACTCAGAGAGAGAGATACTAGGATCCAGGAGCTTCCTCTAATCCGGTTGGGAAGAGGAATTTTGCCTGATATGAATTTGACCATTTGTGTAACATCACAAAGAAATACAGAGCTATTTGTTTCTTAACAAATTCAGTGTGGCACCATTTTGTCTCTTATTTTGAGAATGGGGAATGGGGCACTGATCTTTGATTTCCTGGGTGTGGAGAACTCCCAATGTGAAACTTCTCTCCACCAATGCAGACTGGCAATAACAACTCATCTGTAATCTGTCCTCATAGAGAATTGACTAGGGCACTGAAAGTTTAAGTGACATTCACCTGGTGGTATAGCAAACCTATGTCAGAAGCAAGGTTTGAACCCAGTTCTTCCTCATTCAAAGGCCTTTCCTGTATCCATGTCCGCTCTCCAGCATACCAATGACTCTTGGGTAATAACACTAGGACATTTCATGCTAGAGTCAAAATGGCCCAGGGGAAAAGGATTGTGGTGAGAACAAAAGAAACAGAAGAAACTCAACCATATGTGTTATTACTGTCCACCCACTTGCTTCTATTTTGCTATTCTGTGGTTTATAGCTTTATCAGCTGTAGCATAGTGTGGGTGAGTGTAGGAAGAAAGCGGAGTTGAAAGGTCTGGGCAGAGTCAGGATTTATGTGTAATAGCAATGGGCATGAATGCTTCTATGTATCAATGCCAGGACACCTGGACTGAATTTCACCGTGAAGGTTGGGACTTAACAGAGAACAAAGGCTTCAGGGTTGCCAGAAGAATGTGGCAGCTTGGCAACCATACAGTAGATGTGCCCTGCTTCCTAAAGAACTTGGATGCTGGTCTAGTCAATCAAGACTAGAGGCTAAATGGTATGTGTAATATAGCACCAGCCCAGAGCCCTTCTCTGTGCCCAATTAATAATAAATACAATTACAATAACAGCTCATTTTACACAATATTCAGTCGTTTTACACGGTGCTTTGGTTATTCCTATTTCCAGGTGAGGAAATTAAGGCTCAGAAAAATAAAGTAATTTGCCCAAAGTGACATGGCTAGTAAACATCAGAATCAGGACTCAAATCTAGCTCTTCTGCCTAAAATCCTGAACAATTCAAGAGTCAGGTGACGCGTCATGTCACCCAAAACTGGATGTCCCCCGTGCTTGGAATTTTCACTTTTGTCATCTCCATCTCTGTGCTTCCCTGGCTTCCTTCAGATACCAGCCTTTCTAGACTCCTTTTAATGCTCATCTTCCTTCTGAGACTATCTCCATTTTATCCTATCTGTATCTTGTTTGTACAGTTTTGTGAATGTTTTCTGGGATGCTGGTCATGGCCAAGAGTGTGCTTACTGCCAACAGTGGCTAGAAGCATCAGGCTTCTTTTTAAACTCCATGTTTCGCCATCAGGCACTTGCTCCCGCTCTCCATCCTCTCACAACTGAACAATGTGTACAAACCAAAAACAGACCATGAGGAATATATTCCATTAGAAACTTGGGGGGAGGTGAAAAGTTTAAATAAATGAAAACCAGAACCATTGACAACAGTTAGAGGCTGTGATTCATATACCAATGAGCAGGGCTATTAACCAACTGTGTCACCAACTCCTTCAGCTGTCTTTCTTTGGGCAAAAGAGAAACCACTACGAAAATTAAAGTTTGAGGCTTTTTGTGGTTGTTGTTGGGTTGGTTTTTTTTTTTGGTATTCTTCCATAGTCCATTAAAATCTGGGTCCTTGATGCTCTTCAAAATGCTCCTGTAGTATAGAAAAAAAGGCTTCAGTGGAGAACCTAAGAGCAGACCACTAGCACAGAGATCCCTTTGGACTGGTGTGCTCCTAAGAGTGCAAGCATGGTATTCTTTAGGATAAACAAGAGGGCAGAGTGCCATAATTGGTTCCTGATGTTTGCCCCAGCCCAGACTGGAGCCCTTAAAACATGGCCATAGCTTGTTTTTGTTTATGCCTATATTTGGTTTTTAAAGAAAAATGGGTTTTCCATCTGGGTTGGTGGCATTCCAGTCCAGCAACCTCAATGTTGGGTGCTTTCATCTACCGCTCACCTTTCAAAGCCATAAAGAGGTCTTCTTTTTCCTTTATGCAGAAGTACTTCTAGCCAATATTTACTATGAAAGAGCAATGTTTATCTGGCTTGGCCTCGTATATGGAAGCTGCTTACCAGCTGGAACTCTTCCCCTCCCCCTCCTCCCTTCCATCTCACACTCTTTTTCCTTACCTGCCCCCTGCCTTTCTCCCTCCCCACCCCCCCATGCACTTCCTGTTGTGGGTTTCTGGCCTCCAAGAGAAAATTACTAGGAGACAAATGAACAGTTTTATTGTAAAAAGATGGCTAGCAGAACGAAGATTAGGCTGGTGGGGAACAGTGGGGTGAGGGTGGATTTGAATTAATTTATTTCCCAAACCTCTGCCTGACACTGAACCCAGACTATTTCAGCTAGCTGCCTGTGGAATGAATAAGTCAGTGGGTGATTTTAATAGTGTTCTTTGGCCACATCTTGATGGGAAGTACAGACTCATGGGCAATGTTCTGGGTCTGATTCTCTGTGGATGGAGTTGCATTTTTTCCTTCCTGCCTGCAGGAGAGCTATCCTTCTGTAAATTATTTAAATTCAGGGAAATGAAAAGGGCCTCTTTGTGGGCTTTTGCAAATACAAAATGGATTTGTTGTTTTTTAAAGCCCCCAACAATAATAAAGCTGGCCCTTCTCAGGTGGAAGAAGGAAAAAACAGGCTGAGGCAAAAAATATAAGCAGCCCTTCTGTATGCTGGATTGCATGAATAATTTAAACAAAGACATATCCCAAAGTGCTCTGAGAAGTTTTTGGACCAAACTGACTTTTTTTTATACTCCCTTTTACAGACATTGCAACTCAGGAGCCAGCCCACAAGGGACTGCAGCTGCTTCCAAATCACATACATTTTAGTAGAAGGTAAACACACACACACACACACACACACACACACACACACATACACACGTGTGCCTCCCTTTAATGAAATTGGATAGATGAAAATGCTAGCTTACAAGTTGATATATTGAAAAGGATCAGGGTGGTTACTTACACATTAAAAGAATTCTTCATTTAACCAAAAAAAAGTCAAGAGAAGGATCTTTTAAATAGCAAGATCCAATGGTATAATTTCAAATGTGACATGGTTTCCAAATATTTGTTTCACAGATGGCTTCTTATAGTTTTTCTGCCTTTCCTCAATCTTCTTGCTGCTTGACCTATCTACATCTTTGACGTTATCGACCACCCTTTCATCTCGGATGCTTTTTCTCCCTTGGATTCCATGACATGGCTCCGCCCAGGTTTTCCTCCTACCTGCCTGACATCTCCTTAGTTTCCTTTGCTAGACCATCCTCCATCTCCCATTCACTGAAAACAAGAGTCCCCTACAGCTCTGGGTTGGCCCCATTTTTCTCTTCTTCTAGACTCGGTAATCTTTTCTACTCCTATGGGTTAAATTATCTCTACATATATAGGTTTGGATGGGCAGCTAGGTGGTGCAGTGGATAGACTGCTGGGCCTAGAGTTAAGAAACTCTACTGGAGTTCAAATCTGACCTCAACTACTTACTAGTTATGTGGCAAGTCACTTAACCCTGTTTGCCTCAGTTTCCTCATCTGTAAAATGAGCTGGAGAAGGAAATGGCAAACCATTCCAGTATCCTTGCCAAGAAGACCCCAAATTGGGTCACAAAGAGTAAGACACAACTGAAATGAGTGAACAACAAATACATAGATGATTGCTACATCTACATAAAAGGTGTACCCTGGACAGAGAGTATAGCTATCAGCCCCCCACACAAAGCTTTGGAATCAAGATGATGGTCAAAGCCAAAGTGGGAAGAGTTGGAATAGGTTCCAGGGAAAGTAAAATGGAACATGGGCTGGCATGCAAGGCTTTGTAAGGAGAAATGTCACAAAGGCAAGAGCAACAAAACGGCTATGGTGGTGAAGCCAGCTTGCTTCTTCTCCCACCTCCTTTCCGGTGATGTCTTTAACAGTGAGATCATGCCCTTTACACAGCAGTCTCACAAGTGGGAAGCAGGACCAAAACAAAATGGGGCCAGGAGCTAAGAGGAACAGATTTAGTAGTGGAAGTAGGAGCTAGCCAGGTCCTCCAATGACCAGCTTAGCCAGGACTGGAGCTGAGGGGAAATGGAAAAACAGCAGCAGAGGGAGCCAGCCAAAGATCTTCAGCACCCAGCCTAGGGATGGGGTCTGGTGAATGGCTAAGGCCTTTCCCTCGCCGAAGCAGCAGGTAAGAGATGTCTAGATCTGAGAGTCACGACTGAGTATCTCTGAGTGTGTTTTTGCTTTCCAAAGTAACGGGGGCAGCTTCTTAGATTGGAAAAGTACTATAGGTTCTGTGCTTTACTGTACATGATTTAATACCTTTTCCTATTATGATTAATGAATTGTATGAATTTATGTCATGTGTTTAAGCTCCATAGAGATGCAGCAAGGATAGGAAAAAGGTCATGGTTTTTTCTAGTGTGGTGGGTGCAGAGCCATAAAAAAAATCTATCTGGATAAATACACATACCCTCTCAGGAGTGGGGAACCTGCAACCTCCAGGCCATATATGGCCCTCTAGGTCCTCAAGTGTAGCCCTTTGACTGAATCCAAACTTCACAGAACAAATCCCCTTAATAAAAGGATTTTTTTTCTGTAAAACTTGGACTCAGTCTGCACCCAAGGAACTGGAAGGTGCAAAACTAGGACAGAGAGAAGTAGCTAGCTCTCTGAGAGCCAAATGGGATTTAGAAGCCGTCCCCTGTGTGGAGGTGAGCATTGTTTAATGTATGACTGAATTTACTTTGATCTCTTTTACTGAACAGAATCAGGCAACTTGCCAGGAGCATTCCCTGTTGGTTAGATCTACATATCTAATACTACCTAATTCAGTTCCAGTCCTGTGACTCCAACCCCGTGTGATGCATCAACTTGAGGGTGTCTTCCCTGTACCTCAGACTCAACATTTGCAAAACAAACTCATTACATTCTCCTTTAAACCAATCTTGCCTGCTTTGGTCAAAGGCATAAGTCACTTAGGTTTGAAACTTTGACATTACCCTTCACTCAGCCTCCTCCCTTTTTCCAAATCAAATGCCAAGTGTTTGTTTTTTTAAGGCAATCAAGGGTAAGTGACTTGTCCAGCTATTATATTTATATATAATATTTATTGTATATTATCACATATAATATTATATATTTCACACAGTTATTAAGTTTCTGAAGGCAGATTTGAACTCGGGTCCTCAACTCCCATGCTGTAGCTCTATCCGCAGCACCACCTAGCTGCCCCCAAATACCAAGTCTTAATAAGTCTACTGGTATATCTCCTGCATCTCTTCCTTCATCTCTACTCACAAGACTGCCGCTGTGATTCAGGACCTTCTCACCTTTTTCCTGAACCATTACAACAAATTCCTAATGCCTTATTTCCACTTTCACTTCTCTTCAATTCATGCTGCTAAAATAATCTTCAAGGAGCACATTTCTGACCTTGTCACTCCCCATCTCAAATCTTTAAAATACAAAGCCCTTGGCCTGTAACTTAAAGCCTTATACGATCTGATTCCAACTAACTTTTCCAGACCTTTTTTATACTACTTTCCTTCGTGCACTCTGTGTGCCCGCCAAACCATCTGACTTGCTATTCCCTGAACTCTGCATTCCATATTCTGTCTCTGCACAAGCTGTCCCCCTCATGCTTATAATGCACTCCCTCCTCCCCTTCTTAGCTGACTCTCAGACTCCACTCTGCAGCCACCTCCTCTAACCCTTCCCTAATTTCTCTGTTTGCTAGTCCATGCTGTGTCCTCAAATGACCTTGAAAGTACTTTTATGGAACACAATGTATCTACATCTGCCCCAGTCCCAGTAGAAAGAATATAAGCTCTTTGAGGGCAGGGACTGTATCTTCTTTATCTTTGTATCCCCATTGTCTAGTATGGTGCCTTGAACATAGCAGATCTTAATAAATATGTGTTGCCTTGACTGTTAATTTCACAATAAAAACTAAAGTTTAATTTTTAAAAAGCTATTATGTAGAGCAAAATGTATCCATCTATAATTGTGTGTTGTATGTGTCTGCCAAAACTGTCTTCCATATAGCCCACTCCTCTTCCACATCTGCCTGGCTTAGGACAGTAAGGTCACCTGGAATAATTCCACATAAGCAGTATAAGACTATGTGTTGTATATATCATGAAGGAATAAGGAAACTAGAGGAATGGCAAGGAATAAAGGAGTCAGGCAACACCAGCTTTTAAAGTAAACAGTCAAGTAATAAATGTTCGACTGTTCTATCGTTTGTCTTGGAATGGGGGGTGGGGCGGGGAGAGGACTTTATAGATCACAGCTGTGCTTACTTTATGATTTCCTGGATCTTTACCATTTCGTATGTAGTCTATAGCTGAGTTTTCCAAAACACGAGGTAGATTTTCTTCTAAAACTTTTGCTGCTTCTCTGCAATAGTCTCAAAAATCAGGCTCTTGGTCAGTTGTAGTACCCAGGATACACAGACAAAGCAAATCAGCAAACATTTATTAAGTGGCCAGGCACTGTGCAAATATTTGCAATATTCATGGAGTTGATATGACTGCAAAACTGTTATCCTGTGTCTGTCTTTATATATAAATTTGTCCACTCAAATGTCTACAGACTATGGCATTCTATTTGTAGGATCACAGATCTAGACCTAAGGCCGAATTTGAACTCAGGTCCATCCTGACTCCAAGGCCAGTGCTCTACTCACTGTACCACCCAGCTGCCCCCTCCCCTCCTTGTTTTATAAATGAGGAAAGTGATGCTCAGGAGAGGCTAGAAAATATACATAAGGATGTTCAAGTAGTAAGCATTAGAAGTGGGTTCTGAATCCAAGTTGACTCTAGAGCCAGTATCCCTTCCACCATATTTAGTGATCACAGGACTTGAGTCTGACTCTACGCTTTGCTCTCTGCTACTTTTGTAACCTTGGGGAAGTCAGTTCACGTGTCTGGGCCTCAGTTTCCTCATTTGTAAAATAAAGAGTTTGGGCTAAGGTCCCATCTTGCTCTAAATCTATGATCCTATGACCACATGACTATACCTGTGGGAGACTGAATTCAAGTTATACAGGAGAAATGTTCTGTGGTTACTTTATTTACATTTCTATTTAATTAAAATGTTATGAACTAACTTTGTCCTGTGGCTTATGGATATTGGTAAAACAGATCAGTAGGAACTTGTGAGCTGTATTTTGGAGAGGCTTCAGACTCACAAAATATCTAGAATCTGGGGTAGCTAAATAGTGACTCGGAGGTGATCAAGGAGTTCCATGGGCCCCATACCTCTAATTCTTACTAGACCCATCCTTGAAGTATTTCCAGTTGAGTGCTATTTGCCAGCATTTGTACCTTGTGGGGAGAACTTTCAAGAGCCTGAAGTTACCACACTGTGATGAAACATCGAATTTGGACCCTACTGTAGTGGATCCATGATGAATGGTATATTTGTTTTCTAGTGACTTGCAAAAGTTTAAGAGACTTGTGTCTAGGTAGGTCACATGGTGATGGACTTTATTGGTCTCGATAATTCTCAAATTATCTCTCCTCAATCTATTTTCCAGTCAGTTGATTTTACAATGAGATATTTCAAATTTCCTTCTCTTTTTTCATTCTTTTAATTTTATTTTTTGTTTGTTTCTGGATGTCTCATGGAATCATTAGCTTCTACTTGCCCAACTCTACTTTTTAAGGAATTATTTTCTACAGTGAGCTTTTGTATGTCTTTTTCCATTTGAACAATTATACTTTTTAAGGAGTGCTTTTCTTCTGTGAATTTTTGTTCCTCTTTTTTCCATTTGACCTCCCATTTGTTTTTTAAGGACTTCTCTTCAGTGGATTTTTGTGCCTTTTCTTTTTCCAAGCTGTTGACTCTCTTTTTATGATTTTTCTCGCATCACTCTAATTTCTTTTCCCAGTTTCCCCTCTAACTCTCCAGTTTGATTTTTAAAAATCTTTTTGGAGCTCTTCCAAGAATTCTTTTTTGGGGCCTGTGACCAATTCACATTTTTCTTTGAAGCTTTGCCTATAGTTGCTTTTATTTCATTGTTTCTTCTTGTGGGTTTGTGTCTTGCTCTTCCCTGTCACCATAGTAACTTTCTACAGTAGGTTCTTTTTGTTGTTTTTTGCTCATTTTTCCCCAAGCTATTTCTTGACTTTTAATTTTATGTTAAATTTGGACTCTGCTCTTGAGGTACAGGGGGAACAGTCTCAAGTTTCTGGTTTTTTTGTGCTATTGTTTTCAGAGCTAATTCTATGGGTCTATAAGTTTTCAGTTCTTCCAAGGTGGTATGATCTAAGGAGAGGTGTGGTCACTGTTCTTCTGGCCTGTGCTCTGGTCTGTGAGCAAACACAAGCAAACTTTTTTACCCTGGAACTGTGACCAGGGTCCCTGCTCCTCTGGGGCCCCAACAGCTGGTGTGCTAGTGCTCTTCCTCACCCTGGACTGTTCTGTATGGCAGAACTGAGTATGGGCAATGCAACACAGTCCCACACATAGTGCCAGCAAAGAGTCCCTGTTATTACCTTTTAGCCATTTATCTCACCCCCTTACAGTTTGCAAGCTGAGAGCTCTGATGCTTGATGCACATGCTCCTGAGGCCTGATGCTGGTTTACTGGACAAGGCCTGTGTTGGACTGCATTCCACTTTCACCCTGGTAAAATATACCTTTCCTGCTAAACTTTTAAGTTGTTTTGGGCTAGAAAATATTTCTCTCTCCCCTATGTTTGTTGGTTCTGTCATCCCAGAATTAGTTCTGAAATATTATTTTAAAGTTTTTGGGAGGGAATTTGGGAGAGCTCAGGTGAGTCCCTGCCTTTACTTTGTCTTCTAGGCTTTTCCTCCACAATAATTCTCAGACACCATCAAACAAGTTGTTGAGAGGTTGTGATGAGGGTCAGTGGTGGGAATACTTTCATCAATGAAATCATGGATCTTCGAAGTATTGGCATGCATAATCATTCTGTTAAGCCCAGCATCACTTTCCATTATACATTGGCGCATATGTAAATTTCAGTTCCCACGTCTTATTGTCTTAGTGATGAATAATTGGCAGAATGTTAAAATAATGAAAAAAAGAAACACAGAGTTAGACCAAATATAAACCTGAAGGAAAATTCAATACTCATCCGTTTCTTAATGAGAGTATTTTCTGATGGTTTGTATAAGAGATATAGTAAAAAGTTACCCCAAAAGCCCAAGCATTTAAGTGAATACTATGTGCCAAGGGTTGTGCTGAGTGTTTTAGGAACATCTCATTTGATTCTAACAACAACCCTGGGAAGTAGGTAATATTATTATCCTCATTTTACAGTTGAAGATACTGAGGTAGACAGAGGTTAAGTAACTTGCCTAGGATTACACAGCTAGTAAGTATCTGAGGCCAGATCTGAACTCTGGTTACTCTGACTCCAGGCCCAGTGTTCTATCAGCTGTGCTAGCTAGCTACCTCTGTCCCAGTTCAAACTAAGAGGGTATCCATCCTTTGGTATATGGTTGAACAAATTATGTTATAGGAATGTGAAGGAGTACTATGTGCTTTGGAGTGTTGAAGGGGACGGTTTCAGAGGAACCTCATAAGACGTAGTAGTGATTCAGAATAAAATGAGCAAAGACCCAAAAAACAATTTATACAACAATGTTATAAAGAAAAAACATTTTCTAAGACTTAAGAATGCTGATTAATGCAATGATTAACTGTAATTTCAGATAATTTTTGATGAAGCATGCTACCCACTTCCTCACAAAGAGGTGATACATTCAAGGTACAAAATTAAACTTACATTTTCAGATACAGGCAAATTTGGAAATCTATCTTGCTTAACAATAAATTTTTTTCAAAGTTTATAGTTTTTTTTTCTTTTTTTCCAATGGTAGGAGGTAGAGGCAAGAAGGGCATAGTTATGGGATTGCCTCTTCCCCAAAAAGAGAAAAGAGTCATTGAAACATTTTTAAAAGAATGTGAATTAAATTATAAAAGAATAAGAATAAAAATTTAGGAAAAAAAGAACAACAGAAGATAGAATGCTAGAAGAGAACAAAGGAGTTTTGAAAGTTGGATTTGAATTTATTATATACTTAAAAGGGAAAGCAAACTATTCATAAGAATTTCATAGTTTCCTATATAATCCTATTTTTCTGTTCTTCTTTGTATATTGACATGCTCATTTTATTTGGTGTTTGTTGATTTCAGTATAAAAAAGAATTGTAAGTTGCCAATTCCTCCCATAAAGGGCAGCTAAGAGTGAATGACATTGCCCCTTCCTTCCTACTCCTCACCAATGGTAAACTCTTACTCATTTGTATTATACAGGTGTTAATGTTGTACTACCAACCTCAGAGAATGATTGAGAGGAGGAAGGTGCTTTGTAATCAGTAAAGAGATATCCAAATGTAAGCTTCGTGTGTTGGAACATCCTCTGGTGCCCAAAGTCCTACTGTTCGGTATAGCAGGTAGGATGGAACTCCCTAATCCGGCGTACCAGCACACGTTCCAAAGAGCCAAGAAGAGAGGCTCAGCCTCCAGAGGGATGAACATATTCTCTGACCAAATACTGGAGTTGTGCTTTGGAGTAATGAAGAAACTCCTTATTGAAGAGGTTATTAAAGAAATCCTCACAATCCATGAGAACGTAGGATTAAGTCGCATGATTGGCTATGCAGCCAGAAAGAACTGCCTACTTAGCAGGGCTGGCCTCTCCCTCTTTTGTCTTTTGAGTAATTTGCTTTGGGATTTTGCCAACTCTTCCTTGGACTTCCAGACAGGGCGGGAGGATATTTCTCTCCTCTTCCACCTGCTTCACCAGATGCAATGGTAGCTATGAGAACATGTAAGTGACAACATGTGTTTCCCTAGGTGAGTCTGAGATCGGGTCTCAAATCCTGGCTGCCTCTACTGCTTTGGATTTCTTTCCCTTTGAACTGGTGACCTAACAGTCATCCTGAGAGATGGATGTTTCCAGCCTTGAGGTTCCTTGAGTTCGTAAGTTGATGTCATCGTTCTATTACAGTGAGAAGGGAATGGGGGAAAAGCATTTTTGTAATACCTACTATGTGCCAGGCACTGTGCTAAGTGCTTTACAATATTTTCTCATTTGAGCCTCACAACCCTTTTAGGTAGGGATATTTATTATCCCCATTTTAGTGTTGAGGAAACTGAGTCAAACAGAGGTTAGGTTGAGATTTATTACCTAGCTATTTCAAATGATAACATTTAAGTGCTTACTTTGTATAAAGCGCATTGCTAAGCAGTGAGATACAAATATAAAAGAAATCAGTTTTTGCTCTCAAAAAACTCAGTTTAGTAGTGAAGAAAATACATATGAAAAGTTTTAGCTGCAGGTCAGATGGAAAGGTCCCATGGTCCCTAGGGAGCCACAGCAAAGCAGATGGCAACATCACATCTTCAATATCGTTTCTGCTTATAAAATCATATACTTTTCTGATGTTGAACCATTTGACTGTGCCAAGGACTTTGGTGGTAAGATCTTTCTTTCTCGGTCTTCAACAGCTATGTCTGCAGTACCCATAGATGGAAGCAGTTGCCAGAGCAATCTCCACATGGGTTGTTTCCTAGGATGTAGGACTGCAGGAGATAAATTAGAAACAGGAGTGGTCTGTGATGGGGATGGGGGTTCTGATGCCCCAACCAAGCTCCTGGTCTTGCTTGCCAGTAGGAGGCAGTTGGTCAGTAGTTGGTATCAGTGGCAAGGAAGGTGGGCATGTTCATAGTGATTTCCTCCTCAATGATGGCACAGAGCTTGAGTTCAAGCAGGCCATTGCTTTTTCCATTTTCTCGGATTCAAATTCCTGGGACCTGATGGCTTGAGACCTGAGATAAACAATGTGTGGTCTATTAGAAAAGGGCTTCTCAGTTTGATAAATGACAGAATATGTCCTTATAGTTTATAGATGGATTTTTAGCTAATCCATTTATTTAAGAGGTGAGGAAATTGAAGCCCAGAGTAGAAACTTTACTTGCTTCATATTACATGACCAATTTGGGCAAGACATTGGACATCTGGGTTCTTATCTTGGTTCGGTCATTCTTAATGATCCTAGCTGTAGCGTGATGCCTTTGTGAGACAATTATGACAGTCTTCCTCGCCTTTTGGTCATTTTTGTGCCTGAATTGGAAGCAAGGGTAGGAGCACAATCTGCACACAGCAGACACTCAACAAATATTTGTTTGATTAATAAAAATAGATGAAAAATCAAATATTGTGCAGGCAGCATGGTTATTTCTTAAGGTGTTTTTAAAGCATTTAAAATGAAAATGACCATTCTATTACCAGGAGAGAAACTGAAATTGGCAGAGAAGTGATTTATCCTAGCTGCTCATTACTGGATGGAATTGGCAACTTATATTTTTAAAAATTTTTTTACCTCGCAAACTCCAAATAAGATGAGCACGTCAATATACAAGGTAGAACACAAAAATAGAATTATACAGGAAATGGTGAGTTTTTTATGTATAGCCTTTTTTTCCTTTTGAGTATATCATAAATTTGATATAATTTTTAAAACTGTCTTGTTTGTTTCCTTCTAGCATTCTGTTATTTGTTCTTATTTTTCTTTTAAAATTTATTCTTCTTCTTTTCAAATCTCATTCTTTTTAAAATGTTTCAATGACTCTCTTTTCACTTTCTTTTTTTTTATTTTGAGGGGAAAACAACAACCCTTTAACTACATCCCTCTGGCCCTGACCTCCCCCAATTGGAAAAAATAAAGAAAAACAAAACCCTTGTAAAATTTTGTATAGTTAAGCAAAACAAAATCATAAATTCGCTTGTATCTGAAAATGTAAGTCTCATGTTGCACAGATTCCAAACTGATCCTGCTATGATAGATTCTTAGGTTAGACTATGGGATGGGGGCTTGAGAGAAAGCGGGGAATACTTATGGGAACCTGGAGGTGGCATCCCAAGCTGGGTAGACATTTGGCAGGCAGGTAAAATACATGAGAAAGAAAATGTGCACACTAGCCTCAACTCTCTGCCTGGTCTTTGCCCCAATTTTTCCAAGATAATTCTGGTTCTAAAGAAATGGGGAATTGAAGGCAGAAAAGAAAAGGAAATGTACGTCTGGAATATGGATGTGTGATGATAGGAATTTGTTATATTAATCATTAGCATGTATAGAGTACTTTAAAGTAGGCAGGGTGCTTTACACGTATTTTTTTTCCACAAGCTTTACAACAATGCCCATGAGGTGTTTACTATGGGGAAATTTTGATCCTCATTTTATAGACGAAGAAACTGAGTTTCAGTGAGATTCAGTGACTTGTGTATGGTCATATATCTAGTATGTAGTCAGAGGAGGGCTTTGAACCCAGGTTTTCTTAGCTTTCCATCTAGTAAACTATTCACTATGGCACCTCCCTGCAGAGGATTACATACTTTTGTGGATCCAATGGCGATGAGGAGGCTTGCCTGAGAACACAATTCTGGGAAATGCTGGGCCTCCAAGGATGCACATCTCAAAGTGATACTCAATTCAGTTAGTATTTCATAGCCAAATTTTCCAGAGTGTCTCCAGAAGTCCTACTTCCATGCCTCTTTCTGGTGCGGAGGTGGCCCAGGGATCTCAAAGGCTAGGCCAGCAAAGCAGAAACTCTTGCAAGTCCTGCCAACCCAGAAAGGCTTTGGTTACAAGCCTGGTGATAAACTGTGTCTAGTATCCAAGCACCAGTCTTCCTAAATGTGGAGGGGCTCATGATCAGAACATTGGCCACCAGGAGATAATGGCCACAGCAACTCATGAAGGCTGTACTCTCAGGTATGGGTAGGGTTGTGATCTGTTGGAACCATAATTAAAGTAGAGTGACTGGGGCTTTGTTCCATGGCACTGACATTTATGGCAGTCCCTGTAGACTTTCAGTAGTAGCTTCATGGTGCTCCTCCCCTTGTTAGACCCCTCCACTACCCACAAGTTTCACCCTGACCCACCCCCTACCTTTGTGCCTCTTACCCCAGCTAGCTCTGATCTTTGTCAACTGAGAGACTACCCACACTGATGAAATCACAGATCTTTTGAGGCACTGAAGTAAATGTCCCCAGAATACAAAATTTGCATGATTCTCACTGATATCAAAACATAACCCCTTTGTAACCACCCAACTTCTTTAAGCTTGTTGTAAGATATATTCATTTTAATAATTTCTGGACATTTGTGACTATTTTTCATCAGAAACTATGGACACCTATCTCTTGGTCAGAATAGAACCACACACACACACACACACATGGAGTTAAGAAATACTCAGAAATGTAATCTCTCCAAAACAATTTTTTATTAAATATCTTCATTTCATGACTTCAGACTCCCTGCCTTTGTCCATCTTTCCGGGAAGCTTTCTGAGATAGATTTTCTTTGAAAGACTTTGTAGGAGAAGTCTATGTGTTGTTGGGTGATTTCAAATAGAGTTTTAAGTGGTAGATTAAGACCCTCTAGTGCCCCCAGGTACCAGGACAGTGACAGCCCTCTCCTAAACCCTAACTTGATTGAACCAACTGGAAGGATTGGCCATATAAGTCCTTCTCCTGGATTCCTAAGAAATCACTAGAAATGTCTTATAGGAAATGAGTAAATGCTATATTCCTATCTTTCTTTCTTTGCAGTCTTCCTTAGTCTTGTCTCTTCCAAGTGTTGTGGAGCAGTGGTGTTAAACTCACATAGAATCCATAAGTGAGGATTGCTGTGGTCCACGTATTGACTTAGTTTTAAAGTAATGTTATCCATGTTTAATTAGATTTTTATTCATTTTCTTAAATATTTTCCAATTACATTTTAATCCGGTTTGGCCACTCTAGGGAGTGTTGTGGGCCACATGTGGCAGGCAGTATGTTTGACACCTCTGTTATCTATATCCTAATCAACTTTTGCCAGTCATCTCTCCTTTGGTACTTATGGTGAGTAGGTATTTGTGGGCACTTGTGAGCAAGGGGAAGGTATCAGAGAAAGGTACCCAAAGGATGTGGTCCCTGGGCTAGCCTTGTAGAAGGCTAAGAATACAGGGGTTGCTGACATTGAAACTGACATTTTTGTCTCCTTTGTCATTGCTTTGCACCTTTTGCAATTGAAACTTCCTATGTATGTTGTTTCCTCCTATTAGGATGTGATCTTCTTGAGAACATAGACTCTTGTTTTCCTACTTGTATCCTCAGTATTGAGCAGTGCTTTGCACGTAGTAAGTGCTTAACAAATTCTTATGTATGCATTCATTCATTTCTGCCCAGCTCTTTGGTGTATGGTGTGCCTTAAGACCTATAGCACTGAGCAGTAGAATCACAGGGTCATCACAGGAAGAGATGGTACAGGTCATCTGGTCCAAGTGAATTCTTTTATAAATAGGAAATTGAGGTCCATTGAGGTTAAGCTAAGAGACTTGCCCGAGGATCTCACAGGTAGTAAAGAGTGGAGCCAGAAGTTAAACTCACATTCTATAACTCCAACAACCACCAGTCTCTAAGGATGCCCATAATAAGGGGAACACAAACACATATAAATAGGGAAAGACCCAGCAGATAACCAGACTTCCCAGAGCTCAACTGTTCTGTAACACAGGAGTCTCATCTATCTCTCTTTTTCTCTCTCCCTGAACAATGTACTGAGCTGTACAATATAAGGGTCCTTTTAGGAAACAGCACCCAGAAACCTGGGCTAGCTCTGCCTCTTACAGGAGGGCCACAGAAAACCTCCAAGGGTTTTTCCAGAGGTTATTTCCTCTCCCCTTTCTCCCCCCTCCCCCAACAGATTAATTGGCAACAGCTGCTTCCTTTTGGTTCTATGAATCAGTTGCCCAGTATTTCTATGCTAGCAGACTCTGCTGCAGTGTACCTGAGGTCTTGGGTCCAGAGAAAACCAAAGGATTTGGTGAAGATGAATCTCTGATTAAAGGTTAGTGATAGCTGTATCCTTGATAACACCTTCTGAACCTCTCCCAGTTCTTTCAGGCATTCCTTACACTCACAATGCTAGCGCTTGTGCCAACGATCAGGGAACCCTGATGAAAAGAACCATATGAATAAGAGCAAGAGGAGAAGGGCAAATGGGCAGCCCAGAGACTGGGAACAGACAGGTGCATAACAAGGAAAGCAAAGAGACAATAGTGACATATGAGGAAGAGGGGATTTTAAGAGGAAATGATTAGAGCAAACAGCAGCTACAGGGATTAGTATTGGCTTGGAACACAAAATGATCTGAATGAGTAGGAATGGGGCTTGGGCATAAAGAGAGGAAGAGGAAGACCAAATTCTATCTAAGGGAAGAAGCAGCCAAACTATCCAAACCTCACAGCTAATCTCTATGTCCTGTGAATCAGCCATGTGGTCCCACAAAACCTCTTACAGCCATCACCAAACAATCAGAAGACTGTGGTCCATGATAAAACATACATGACCAACGCATATTTTGTGACTCACGACTAACCCTCCTAAAAGACCCACCAAGACTCCTAAATGCTTTTGAGCTGGGGAAAATAAAAGAAACAAGTAGCTATAGGAAGTCTGGGCCAGAAGTAATACATACTACAGCCAACAAAGAGAAAACTAACAAAGAATGTGTCTTTTCCCCCAAGGCATGGCCTTGGGGTCAGAGGATTTGGGTTCAAATCCTTCCTCTGATTCTATCTGTATAACCTTGGGCAAGTCAAAAACTTCCAAGGCCCCTTCCGTTCTACTGTCGTGATTTTATTATTCCTTTTCCCATGGTTATTGAGTTATCTCTGGCTACAATTTATTGTAGTTGTTCAGTCATGTCCAACTCTTCGTGACCCCATGGCAAAGATTTTGGAGTGGTTTGCCATTTCCTTTTCCAGATCAGTTTATAGATGAGTAAACCGAGGCAAATAGAGGTTATGTGACTTCTCTGGGGTCACACAGCTAGTGAATGTTTGAGGTCAGATTTGGTTCCAGACCTACTGCTCTATCCACTGAGTTACCTAGCATAGCTCACCGTTATACATGGCTTTATTGTTTACAAACTGTTTTCCTAACAACCACACTACAAGGTAGATAGAGCAATGTTTACTAAACCCACATTTACAAAAGAGGAAACCAAGGCTCAGAGAAGTGAGTTATGGGATGTGGTCATGGTCACATAGCTAATAATGCCTTTCCTCTACTCCACATTGTATCATTTGATACAATTCAGAAAGGAATCTATTCAAACAGTTGTGTACTCATGAATGCCCAATGTAAGAATACTGTACATAGAGTTCTATGTATGTTAACAGCTGACCATGCCAGGGGCTTGGGAATTTCTCTCACCAGGTGGCAAGCAGCTGTGGTAGCTGGCAGGAAGGGATTTTCTTGGGACTTAGAGATAGCTACCAGGAAGGCAGCAGAAAGAATTCCCCTTTGACCAGGTGGGGAGTGGTCACCTCAGCTGGTGGGAAGAAAGCTCTTTCTGTGCCATCCCACAGCTGTAGTGATCTTTTGTTCCTTGTTGGTCCAGCAGCTGTAAGTGGAAAGAGGGAAGGAAGAAGGGGACAGAGAGAGAGAGAGAGAGAGAGAGAGAGAGAGAGAGAGAGACGGACATAGAGAGAGAGACGGACATAGAGAGAGAGACAGACATAGAGAGAGAGACAGAGACAGAGAGAGAGAGACAGAGACAGACAGACAGAGAGAGAGAGAGAGAGACAGAGAGAGAGACAGAGAGAGAGAGAGAGAGAGAGAGAGAGAGAGAGAGAGAGACGGACATAGAGAGAGAGACAGAGACAGAGAGAGAGACAGAGACAGACAGACAGACAGACAGAGGAATAAAGAGCGTAAGGGATAGGAAACCTGTTCCTGATATTCTGAGTTCCAATTTACAATGCATTTTCTTCTTAGAAACAATGTATACATGTTGGATTTTATGTAGCTACGAAGGCTTTTGAACGCTAGCCTATGTAACTTCACCACTTATAACAGTATTCCTAGGGGAAAATAAGTTAAAAGTTTCAATGAATCAATGCACAAAGGAACATATGAAGTATGGCTCATTTACAAGTTGGGGGCTATCTACAGTTGTGACAAAGAAATACTATAAGATAAGATTTTGTTCTCAAATGAAATTTATGATTTGCAATCTTCTTTGACATACGTGTAAGATCTTTCTGAAAAACTTTGGAATCAATTGTGAGACATGGGAGAACAGGCACAGGATCACCTAATATGGCGTGCCTGCATCAAAGAAGGCTTATGCTCCATGAGCAAAGCATAATTGCAGTAGCTCGAAAGAAATGTGAGATGTGCAAATTTAGAGATGTCTCTACTCCAAGTGTTCCTATGGGCTGTTTGTTCTGGACCCATGGTAGAGCCCCAAAGAGCTCTTTATTGGTCTGATTAGCCACAGTCAGACACATAGTACCTTGACCTCTACATAGTGATGTCATTTTGGTACACTCCACTTAAAGTAAGGTACAAGATGTCACTTAAAATAAGATGATAAGATTTCAAGTTTTGGTAGACTCCATTTAAAGTCAAGCACAAAATGTCACTTAAAATAAGATGACAAGATGTCAAGTGTTCTCATTTCAACCAGATGAGAATACATCTCAAATAGCTTGGAGGAAGGAATCAGGATTCTTTCTGATGACTCCTCCTCTTCTCCACCTCTAGACACTTGAATCCTTTATTTCAAACTAGCTCATGGTTTTATATCAGTCCAATTAAATATAACTGTAATGACAACCACACTGGCACACCCAGGATGGCTGCTAGTGCAGGTTCTTTTATCTGTTTTACAAGGAAAAACGGTTGTTTCAGAGGTCAACAATCTTCTTTAATTAAACAGAAAAAAATACAGAGAAGAGAAATAAAGACCAACAGACAGGGCTCTACTGCCTGAATCAAAACTTTATATCCACCACTGAATTGAGAGAGCCTTTATCTCTGAGGAGTCAGAGAGCTCTGAGTCACTCAGTCTCGACCAGGGAATCGCAACATCTTTCTCATAAGCGAGCCCCCAAAGCAAAAACTCATCTTTCAGAATATATACTCTTTGAGCTAATAGGCTCAGTGTCTAATTAGAAATTTACAAAAGCTGTGTAAGCCTTCCTACAAGCAAGCAAGCTTCCCTTAATGGGCTACATGTGAGGCCTATTGATGGGCAGGGAAGATCTTATTCCACATTAACCTTACAATAATCAAGTCCCTCAACTAATCCAAAAAGACTTCCTGTCAAGCCTAGGGAGCTGTCCAGGCCTTGTTCATACCTAGTCAAGATATGTTCTCATTGAATTAACTTATCAGGCTGTAATATCTTGTCACTTCCTTTAAGTGGGGTAGAATAATTGTCTAGCCTGACCTCCACCCTTACAGATACGCTATTTCCTATTAATAAGTTCAGAATCTTTGAATGTGACAATTGTTCATGCCCAGGGATCTAACAGGAGCTCTTCGATCATTGTTGAAAGAAAAAGAACAACGGTGGCATCATATCCTGATCCTCTTCCCCTTAAAAGCAAACTTTAGGCACTAAAGACATTAGTGATGTTATCTATTGCCCTCTTTCCCCCTCCCCCCACCCTGAGATACTTATATGCCATGGTAGATAATCTTTCATACTTCTGCCAACCCCTCATGACGAGGCAATTATTGTGTTTCTTTTGCATTCAACTCTTGAAGTCAAGATATGAGAGATTATTTGGGGCTCCAGCTCAGACATGATCTGGCTCATGTTACTTTTCACTGTCTCCTTTCTTTTTATCTTTCTGTCCTATTTTCTTTCTTCTCCAATTTTCCTCTTTCTCCCTTTCTTCCTCCTCCTCCTCTTCCTCCTTCACTTCTTATTCTTCTTCCTTCTCCTTCTCTTCTTCCTCCTTCACTTCTTATTCTTCTTCCTTCTCCCCCCTTCTCCTCCTCCTCCGCTTCAAAAGAGCTCCAGGCTCAACAGATTTTTCTTTCTCATCAATCATATCTTGAGATGACTGTCCAAAGCTGGCAGGATGGCAGTCACATTCCCCCACTGGGGAAGACAACATGGCTTTCAATTTCTACTTCACAGCTGGCACAAGGAAAAATTCTTGGGACTTCTTACCTCAAAATACATGAGCCATTTATTCAGCCTGTGCTTCAAGGCCTCTTTATCAGCAGCTCTTGGATAGGTTTCCAATATCTAAATGTGTGAAACTGAGGTACCTAAGGGGTTGAAATAGAATACTTTTCCAGATGTTAGTATTCCTCTGAATCATCAAAACAGTGGGTCTAGCCGATCCTTGTTTCTGACACATCATTAGTCCTTAACATTCTGCAGACATGGTTCCAGATTCCCTGGAAAGAGTCTATATTATAACTTGAAGTTACTGATGTACGTACGTGTCTGACTGCACATGCATACATGCCTTTCACCTTTCATTCTGAGAGGAACCACTTGAAACCTGAAGCCAGGAAACTTCATAGTATTAACATTCTGTTTAAACAAATATGCCACACATACATCCAGACACAAGCAAAACTGTTGCTCTTATCATCTGCAGCCTCTCCATCTCTATTGCTTCTGTGGCAGTGACAATGCTCTTACTGATTTGCTTTCTTAGAAAATCTAGATGCTGGGGGAGTAGGCTCAGTTCTCCCAAGAATCCAATCATGATATTCCATTTGAAAAATGGGGAAACTTCCTTCTACTGCATGGGTTACTGCTAATTTTCAGACTAAACTTAAACATCAAAGTAGCAAATTAACTGCATGTTCTTTGCTTCAGGATGTTGTCAACTCAATTGTAGCCCAAAGAATTATTCTGAACTGGGGCAGCCTTGATAGCAGTGTAAGGTTCATAAAAAGAGGAGGTAATAGTTTCCTGCTTGTCCTCTTGCTTATCAGACCACATCTGGAGTGAACTCTGTAGTGCATCACCATTTTATGGATGAGGAAACTGAGGATGAAAGAAGCAGAATGGTTTGCCCACGGTCACAGAGCTAATAAAAGCTGGAACTGTATCTCAGATCTCTATCTCCAAGTCCAAGACTCTTTTCATTGTGCTTATCCTGGAAAACAAAAAGAAAGAGACCAGAGTGCAGGGAGGTAAGGGCCCATTCATTGGGGAAAGTGATTAACTAGGGGTACAGAGTCTGAAAAAGTTCACATAGTTTTTCCTGAGGATGTAAATCATAGTCATTGTGGAGAAAGATCAGGATGTGATTCTTAAGAATAACAACTGTCAAAATGACACTTTTGCTAGCAATGTTTCCCTTCTAATATTGTCTGTTTGTGCCAAGAGGGCACAAGGACCACACGCCTTCCTCTTCCTGTTTCAGGCAGTACAGCTGTAATCTCAAAGCAGCATCTGACATCCCTTCCACCTGCCCAAAATATGTGCGCCCTTTATCCCATGAAAACTCTTCACACAAGGCATAGACCAAAATAGTCAAAATGGGTACATGATTTAGAAATAAAGCCTAATACTATAAGCAAACAAGGAATAGTTTACCTGCCAGACTTATGGAGAATGGAAGAAGTTATGACCAAACAAGAGACAGAAAACATTATGAAGTGCAAAATGGATTATTTTGATTACATTAAATTGAAAAGTTTTTGCACAAACAAAGCCAATACAACCAAGATTAGAAGGGAAGCAGTAAACTGGGAAAGAATTTTTACAATCAGTATCTCTGATAAAGGCCTCATTTCTAAAATATACAGAGAACTGAGTCAAATTTATAAGAATACAAGTCATTCCCCAATTGAGAAATGGTCAAAGGATATGGACAGGCAGTTTTCAGAGGAAGAAATTAAAGCTATCTATAGGCATATGAAAAAAGGCTCTAAATCATTATTGATAAGAGAAATGAAAATTAAAACAACTCTGAGGCACCACCACATCATACCTATCAGACTGGCTAACATGATGAAACATGAAAATGATAAATACTGGATAAGATGTGGGAAAATTGGAACACTGATGCATTGTTGGTGGAGTTGTGAACTGATTCAACCATTCTGGAGAGCAATTTGGAACTGTGCCCAAAAGGCTATAAAATTGTGCATACCCTTTGACCCAGTAATACCACTTCCAGGTCTGTATCCCAAAGAGATCATACAAATGGGAAAAAGACCCACATGTACAAAAATATTTATAGCAGGTCTTTTTATAGTGGCCAAGAATTGGAAATTGAGGGGATACCCATCAGTTAGGGAATGGCTGAACAAGCTGTGGTATATGAATGTAATGGAATACTATTGGGCTATAAGAAATGATGAGCAAGTGGACTTCTGAAAAACCTGGAAAGACTTATATGAACTGAAGCTCAGTGAAGTGAGCAGAACCAGGAGAACACTGTACACAGCAACATCCCCATTATATGATAACCAGCTTTGATAGACTTATCTCTTCTTAGCAACACAATGATCTACAAACTCCAAAAGACTCATGATTGAAAATGCTGTCCACATCCAGAAAAAGAACTATTGAGTCTGAATGCAGATCAAAGCATATTATTTGCTCGCTCTCTCTCTCTCTCTCTCTCTCTCTCTCTCTCTCTCTCTCTCTCTCTCTCTCTCTTCCTCTGTTTCTCCCATTGGTTCTAATTCTTCTTTACAACATGATTAATGTGAAAATAGGTTTAATATGAATGAGTATGTTGAGCCTATATCAATTTACATGCCATCTTGGGGTGGAGGGAAGGGAGAGAAGGGGAGAAAATTTGGAACTCAAAATCTTATGGAAGTGAATGTTGAAAACTAAAAATAAATAAATAAAGTTTTTAAAAAAAGACTCCACTACCTGGTCCAACTACTTGCTTACTTCACTGAAGAAAGAGTCAATGAGGTATAACAGAAAAAGCATAGGGCCAGGAACCAAGAGACCTAACTTCAAACTCCAGCTGGGTTGCTTACTTTCTGGGCTTCACTTTCCCCTTAAACTAGATGATTCCTAAGGTGCCTTCCAGTTCCCACATTCTGAAAGTGCTAATGTTTTGATAAAACAGGTATCTGATTAAATAGACTCTTTGGATGGAAGATATAAAAGCTATTTGTATGAGCATTTTAGAGAATATGGCTTTTTGTGGTGCTGTCTCTGTATCTGATTTGCCTTCCACTCTCCCTAGCTTGTGTTAAAATTTAGATACACTTGTGTCCACACAGCTTTAGGGGATTGTTTAGACACATATGGAAATGTCTGTATGCACTGATGACCATAGATGTTCTTTACTCTGAGACTCGTGATTGTCCTTGTCAATCATCCTAGCAGGTGTTAGAAATATACTGCACATGTTCCAAAGGTGGCAGGTGGGCCAATCTTCGTTGGCATTTGGGGCAGTTGCTACCATGGCATCCCTGCTGCTTTAGAGAGCTGGCCTTCTCAGAAGTTACCATGGTTAGGACCTGACAGTCCCTCAATGGCTGGTTGCCAGTCCATGATTTATAACAAAGTTAATGATGATTCAGGGAAGTCCTAGAACTCCTTTTGTCAGCTTCAATCTCAGATGAAATATAACAGCAATAGATTCTAACAGCACACTGCCTGGCACATGAGAAGGCCTTAATTCATGCTTAGTGCTTGATTGATTAAATAGCAATCTGTTTTTATTTTTTTCAATTTATGATTTTGCAAAGCAACCGCTTTGCAGTCTGCAAAGTGCTATATTAAACCTGTCTATTTTATAGAATAAATGTTTTCACATGCCTTAGTTGGAAAAACATTAGATTAAAAATCTAAAGGTCTGTGGTTCAAAACTGGGTATTGGCCATTTTAAGGGCAGCCTGGTACAGTGGAATGAGTAGTGGTTCTAGTGTGAGAGGACCTGGGTTTAGAGCCCACCTCTGATGCTTCCTAACTTGTGTGACCTTGGACAAGTCACTGACTTCAGAATCTTCATCTATAAAATACAGTTATCTCTTCCACATCATACCTTTCTCCATTGTGGTTTCAATATGTCTGGGTCAACATAAGATATTAAATGGGAATTTTGGGGGAGTATCCGGAAGCCACAGATGACACACAAAGGCCAGCAGAAAAAGTTTAGAAACTCAGAAATGCATAAAGTATATGTATAGTATTGTGTAACATCAACCCAAATTTCACAATAAGATAAACATCCCATAAAAGAAAAAGCTCACATGTCTTCTCTGGTATGAAGGGAGGGCCAAAAATTTTATGTGGATTTTCTAGATTGTAGAATGCTGCGCCCCTAACCTCACCCCTCTCTGTGATATGGAAGGGTTATATAACTCTAAAGGGTTTGGAATGCATGACCTTTGAGATTCCTTCTGGCTCTAGATCTGTTGAGGAGGCAATAACCCAACAAAGTGGGGAGTGGGAGTATTCTCCCATTATGACCTATATCACATCCATGGTTTCCTTTTCTGTAAAATGAAGATATTAATAGCACCTATCTCATAGGGTCGGCATTAGGATCAACTAAGATAACACACAAACTTCTTAAAACCCAAAGTGGTACGTGAATGTTAGCTGCTAATGTTCTAGACATCGTTCCCCCTCATTGCAGCCTAAGATCACTTTAGCTTTTTTTGGCTGCCATGTCAAACTGTTGACTCATAATAAACAGCTGACATCTACATAGTGTTTTAAAGTTTGCCAAGCACTTCATATTGGTGTCCTGTTTTGGCCTTACAGAAGCGCTGTAGATAGGCCTGGTATCAATATCCTACCTCACGAATGAAGAAACCAAGCTTTAGAAAGTCATGAAAACCTACTGTACTAAGGCCTCTGCTGTGTTGCGAAAATACCAAATTAGTATTGTAAAAATGTCATTGCCCTGGTGTTCTTTTATTTTCCTTGAATTACTGAGCAGAAGAGAGATAATGTCCTTAACTTCCAGAGAAGTTGAATCTTCCCTGAGGATATATCCATATCACCATTTTTCCCTTTGGTAAATAACTCAGATGTGTAAAATAAAAAAAAAAAACTTTATTAGTAATTCCTTCATGTTCTGCTTTAAATATAAATGGTAGGACCACTTTACAAATGATTACTATAAAATATAAATTGAAATTTTTTTTAGGTCAAGAGTTTTCTGATTAGCATCAAGAATTCTGTTAGCTTGAATCTTTCTCTAAGAAAAAAGTACTTGCACAATAATAAAGGTATCTCTGACAGATTCAGCTATGTGAAGAGTACATGTTATTTTTCTACCACAGAAATTAAGTGACTTGTCCAGAGCCAAACAGTTTGTAAGCCCTGTTCAAACCCAGGTAGTCCTGACTCGAACTACAGTGTTCTATACACCATGTCCTGCTGAACCTAAAGATTACTAAAAGCCCCATCTATTTTTTCACACGAATTGTTGACTGGTCATGACTCCCCGGCTTATACTTGTGCTATTGAATTTTTGAACCCAAATACAATACTTTACATTTGATACTGGAAAATTCATCTTATTATATTCAGCCCATCATTTTAACCTGTTAAAATCTTTCTTAACCTTAATTATTTTATCCAGTGTGGTAACTTTGCCTTGCAGCTTCACAGTACTTACAGACTTGACAAATATGCATGCCTTTATCCAAGTCATTTGTAAATATGTTGTAAATATGTAGTTTTTCCTTAAGTGCAGGTCTGACCATGTTACCTCCATAATCAGTAAACTCCACTGGCTCCCTGTCAACTCCAGGATCAAATCCAAAATCCTCTTCTTGGCATTCAAAGCCTTTCATAACTGGTTCCCCCACCCCAGTCTTTTCATACCATATTCCTTACCTCTTTGATTCAGTAACACTGGCCTCCTTGCTATTGCTCTCAAAGGACCTTTCATCTTTTGACTCCAGGCATTTTCTCTAGCTGTCCCCCAAGCCTGGAATGCTCTCCCTCCTCATTCTGCCAGACTTCCCTGGCTTCCTTCAGGTCCCAACTAAAATCCCATCTTCTACAGGAAGCCTTTCTCATGCCCTCTTAATTCTAGTACCTCCCCTCTTTTAATTATTTCCTATCTATCCTGTATATTGTTTATATATATTTGTTTGTTTGTTGTCCACCACCCCCCATTAGACTGTGAGCTCCTTGAGGGCAGGAACCGTCTTTTGCTTTTTTTGTATCCTCAGCATTTAGCACAGTACCTGGCACATAGCAAATGCTATATAAATGTTAGCTGTTACTATGATCAATAATAATAAATGCTTATTAACTGACTGACAAGGACAGATCCCCTTCCTACCCGTCTCATAATCTATCCATATATCTCCTCCCCAAGGACTAACACACACACACACACACACACACACACACACACACACACTCTGTACTGGTTGTTCCCCTTGCCTGGAATGTATCCCTTATTCACCTCTGTCTCATTGAATCCCTGTATTCCTTCAAGACAAAGCTCGAACACCACCTTCTACATGAAGCCTTCCTACTGCCTCCAAACATTAGTGCCCTGCCCCTCAAACTACCTTGCATTTAACCAAGTTTATTGCCTTTTTATTAATTCCATATCTATTTATATATGAGCTTATTGTCTCACCCTCTAGAATATATGCCCCTTGAGATAAAGGATTGTTTTCTTAATTTTATTTATATCTCCAGGGCCTAGCACACAGTAGGTTCTCAATAAATTTTTGTTGATTGGTTGAATGATAGATCCATTCACTCCTCTCTCCTTTCTACCCCTTTCCTCTCTATTGTATGGTGACAATTCAGCCAACAGCAGTGAAGAAACCTAGGACATCTCTGCACACCAAGGACAGCTTTATAATGCTGCCAAGTGTTCTGACACACTGGTTAGGTAACTGCGATAGAATTCACAATCAGGTAATAACTTAGGCAATGGGAGGATGTGACTTATAACTGACTAAAGTCTGCTTAGCAAAAAGTGCCAAGCTGGTCATAAGTAAAGTTAAGAAGTCTTTCCTTCGTTTCTAGCCCCAAGATTTTAGGATAATAAAAATCATAGTTTTCAAATGTGGAAAGGATCTTAGAGACCCCTTTTACCAATCCTTTTTCATTTATGAATAAGGAAATTGAAGTATAGAGAGGTTATGTAACATATGCATATGCATACACATGCACATGTGTATGCATATGTATATGCATATTTTATGTGTGCATGTGGTTATGCAAGTATATGTAGTTGTCTACATGGGTCTATGCCTATTAGAATGTAAGGAACTTATTTTTCTATTTATATTTCCAGAGATTAGCACAGTGCTTTGCTAAGGACTTGATAAGTACTCCTCTCCCCTCCTCCCTCCCTTCATCTCTCCTCTTTTCCCCTCTCCTTACCTATCTTCTCCTTTCCTTTCTCCCCCTTTCCCTCTTTCTCTCCCTCTCTCACTTTCTCTCCTTCTCTCTCTTTTCTTTCTTTTTCTTTCCTTTCTCTCTTTCCCAATAGTTATTTAAGCACTGGAACCTTCCTGAAATATCTATAACAAAGTTTCTTTCTTTTAATTATATATTCACTCAAGATTGTAGGATCATAGATCTACATCTGGAAGAGACCTCAGAGGTCATTTAGTCCGGCCCCATCATTTTGCGGTTAAGGAAACTGACACTCAGAGATATCTGTCACCCAAGGTGACGCAGGGAATAAGCATCAGAAGCGGGATCCAAACCCAGCTCCTCTGACCTGGCTTGGTAAAACTGGTTCCACATAGAAGGATAGTGCAAAATGATATATCATATAAACACAAAGAATAATTTGCCTGTTAGTAAAAGTCTTGTGATCTGACCTATAGTCCAACTTTCAGTCCATGTTCTTTATGCTCCTAAACCATGTTCTTTCTACTGAAGGAAACAGGGCAATGCTATAGTAGAAATACTGGATTAGGCTTCAGAAAGCTTGAATTTTTTGTCCTAGTAGTTCCCCATTGAATGACTTTGGACAAATGACTTCGCTCCTTCTGCATTCCTTCCTCATAGCACTGACGTGGGGATAACAAGGGATGATGTGTTTAAGAGCACATAGTGAATTGTAAAAAACGACAATATAAAAATGTGAAGGATTATTATAGCCCTTCTCTCCCCACAAAAAGTCTTGCTCCTTAAATCTTGGTTCTAAGTTTTCTAGGTTTTGAGCACATGATTGTACCCTGTGAGCCGTAAACTCTGACAACTGAGCATGCTTGAAGAGAGCTTGGTTAGTGGCTTGGGGAGAAATCAGCTATGTTGGCAGTTCAGTTCCTTTAATCCCAATCCAGCTCTCAAGGGGCAACCCCTCTGCAGTGATTTGGCCCACCCAGGTTGGAGATCAGGCTTGAGACGTCTTTCCTGGTGTTGATCCAGGCCTTACCTTGGGCAATAGTCTGGAGAGACAGAAACTTAACCAAGGCCACCCAGTTAGACAAAATCCAGCCCCAAGAGAAGAAAGGAACAAGATGGAGACTGGAATTGAAGCGGGAACAGAGGCATTGTTGTAGTTGGGATCAGAGTGCATATTCCACGGTCAGTTAAGGGGAGGACAGAGAGATAGGTAGCGAAGGTAGATGTTCTGAGGCACCTCTGAAGATAACTGGATCCAATATTCAGGAAACAGGTAATTAATGCACCTGATTTTCCAGAATGAGAAATCTATAGCTCAAGTTCTAGGGAGTTCAGGGGTCAGGTTTCCTAAGCCATGGGCCAGATGCAGTGATCCTAAGGCACACATCTTCCTCAGCCATTCAGGGGTAGTTGTTCTTCACTAAGAAGCTATCTTGGCCCTCAGGCTCCAGAGAGGAAGCTGACTGGGAAGGAAAAGGGAAACTATAGTTTTGTTATCCATGAAGTGAGGATGTTTGATTAAATGGTCTTTAATACCCCTTTTGTCAGAAACATTCCAAAAACCCATGAACTCTTCTTTCTTGCAGAGACTGGGAACTTGGAACTACCAAGATGCTTCCTCCTAAAACCAACTCCAAGAGCAGGAATACAGCTTTACATTTAAAGTGGTAAGCCAGTATGTGTGTATGTTTTATGAAATTTTTATTGAGATCTATTGTTTTCACATGACTTTTATTTCCAAATATATTTCTCCCTACTTCTTTACCCAGAAGCAGCTAGGTGGCATAGTGGATAGAGTGCTGGAACTAGACTTAGGAAGGCCTGAGTTCAAATATGACCTCAGACACTTAGCTATGTGATGTGAATATAGGCAAGTCCCTTAACCAGTCTGCCTTAGTTTCCTCATCTCTAAAATGAGGAAAATAATAGCACCTACTTTGTTTGATTTTTCTGAGGATCAAATGAGATAATATTTATAAAGCATTTTGCAAACTTTAAAGCACTGTGTAAGTATATTATCCAGAGAGCCAACCCTTGAAACAAAGAATAAAAAGTATAAGGGGGAAAAAAGAATTCTGTAAAATTAACCAACGTATCAACCAAGTCTGATAATATACGCAATATTCTATTCCCATAATCTTCCACCTCCACAAAGAATGAAGAAGCCATATTTTTTAGTGTCTGGAGACCAGAATGAACCCTATAATAAAAGTGTTCAATTTCATTTTTTGATCCTTTGTATTTACACAGTTGTATTTTCTATACATTATTTTTTGCTTTGACTTCAATATGTTTTCTCATGTTTCTCTTAATTCTTCATCAGCCTAGTAGTATTCCATTACATTTATGTACCACATTTTGTTTAGTAAGCTCCTAATCAGCAGACATATTTTGTTTCCTTTCTACCACAAAAAGTGCTGCTATGAATACTTCAGTGTGTGTATGTATATATGTGTATATGTATATGTGTGTGTATGTATATATTTTATATATATATGATATGGCACCTTTCTTTCCATAATTGGTCTTCTTGTCATATATTACATGACATCCAGTGAAATGTCTGGTTCAAACAGCATGGATGTTTTCTGTCATTTTAAGCACAATTCCAAACTGCTTACCAATTTGGACCATTGCTATGGACCAATTTATAGCTTTACCATAAGGTTGTTAATGTGCTTGTCTTTCCACAGCACCTCCAACATCTACTGTTTTTGTCTGTTGCAAATTTGTTAGGTGTGAGATAAACCCTTCAGAATTGTTTTGTTTTGTTAAATAATTAATTTGTTTTTTGTTTTAAACATTCACTTCCATAAGATTTTGAGTTTTAAATTTTCTCCCCCATCTCTAAGATGGCGTGCAATCTGATATAGGCTTTACTTACGTATTCATATTAAACATATTTTCACCTTAGTCATGATGCAAAGAAGAGTTAGAACTAATGGGAGGAACCAGTAGAAAGAAGAAACAAAACAAAACAAAACAAAACAAAACAAAACAAAACAAAACAAAACAACAAAAGAAAGGGAGGGCAAATAGTATGCTTCCATCTGCATTTAGACTCCAAAGTTCTTTCTCTGGATGTGGATTGCATTTTCCATTGTGAATCTTTTGGAGTTGTCTTAGATGCTTGCATTGCTGAGAAGGGCTAAGTCTGTCAAGGTCAGTCATCACACAGTGTGGCTGTTGCTGTGTACAATATTCTCCTGGTTCTGCTCATTTCACTCTACATCAGCTCACATAAGTCTGGGTTTTTCTGAACTCCACCTGCTCATCATTTCTCATAGTTCAATAGTATTCCATTACATTCATATATGAACAATTTGTTCAGTCATTCCCCAACTGGTGGCCATCCCCTCAATTTCCAATTCCTTGCCACCACAAAAAGAGCTGCTATAAATATTTCTGTACATGTGGGTCTTTTTCCTGTTTTTATGATCTCTTTGGGATACAGATCTAGAAGTGGTATTGCTGGGTCAGAGGGTATGCACAATTTTATAGCCCTTTGCTTTCCAGAATGGTTGAATCAGTTCACAATTCTACCACTAATGTATTAGTATTCCAATTTTCCCACATCTTCTCTAACATTTACCATTTTCCTGTTTTGTCATGTAAGTCAATCTGAAAGGTATGATGTGGTGTCTCAGAGTTGTTTTCATTTGCATTTCTATAATCAATAGTGATTTAGAGTATTTTTCATATGACTATAGATAGCTTTAATTTCTTCCTCTGAAAACTGCCTGTCCATATCCTTTGACCATTTCTCAATTGGGGAATGATTTGTATTCTTATAAATTTGACTCAGTTCTCTATATATTTTAGAAATGAAGCCTTTATCAGAGACACTGGCTTTAAAAATTTTTCCCAGCTTTCTGCTTCCCTTCTAATGTTGGCTTTTGTTTGCGCAAAAACTTTTCAATTTAATATAATCAAAATCTTCATTTTGCATTTTATAATGTTCTCTATCTCTTGGTTAGTCACAAATTCTTCCCTTCTCCATAGATCTGGCAAGTAAACTATTCCTTGCTCTCCAAGTTTGCTTATAGTATCAATCTTTATATTTAAATCATGTACCCATTTTGACTTTATCGTGGTATAGTGTGTAAAATGTTGGTCTATGCCTAGTTTCTGCCATATTATTTTCCAGTTTTCCCAGAAGTTTTTATTAAATAGTGAGTTCTTATGCCAGAAGCTGGAGTCTTGGGGTTCAGAGCTGTTTTGATTTGTATTTCTCTAAATACTAATTACTTAGCAAATTTGTCATATGATTGTGAAAAGTTGTAGTTCTTTTGAGAACTGTCTGTTCATATCTTTTGACCAATTTTCCATTGGAGAATGACTACTGGTCTACATATATTCTTTTTATGTTTAGCATAAATGAAATATTTGGTGAAAAGGTTTTTTTTCTCCATTGTATGTGTATCTCTTATTTAGTTAAGAATCCTCCCCTTGTCATAGCTGATTTGGGTCTCTTCTATTATTTTTTAATGGTACAACCTTTAATAGTCAAGTTGCATATCAATTTTATTTTAATATTTTTTCCAATTATATGTAAAAACAATTTTAATAGTTTTTTTTAATTTGGGGTCCAAATTCTCTCCCTTCCTCCTCAGTTGAGAAGGCAAGCAATTTGATATAAGTTATACACATGTGGTCATGCAGACCATATTTCCATTATTATTCATGCTGTGAAAGAAAATACAGAGCAAAAAAAAGCCCTCAAGAAAAATGAAGAAACACTTTTTAAAAGTATGCTTCTATCTGCAGTCAGACTTCATCAGTTCTTTCTCTGGAGGTGGATAGCATTTTTCATCATAAGTCCTTCAAAATTGTCTTAGATGACTGTATTGCTGAGAACGGCTAAAATTTAGCCACTAAATCATTCACAATTGATCATCATAAAATACTGCCGTTACTACGTACAGTGTTCTCCTGGTTCTGCTCACTTCATTTTGCATCAGTTCATGCAACCAGGTTTTTCCTTTTTTCTTTCTTTCTTTTTTTTTTGAGAGGCAATCAGGGTTAAGTGACTTGCCCCAGGTCACATGGCTAGTAAGTGTCTTAGGTCAGAATTGACCTCAGGTCCTCCTGATTGCATGGCCAGTGATCCATCCCCTATACTACCTAGCTTCCCTTCCATGTTTTTCTCAAAGTATACCTCTTATTATTTCTTATAGCACAATAGTATTCCATCACAATCATATACTATAATTTGTTCAGTCACTCCCCTATTGATGGGCATCCCCACAATTTCAAATTCTTTGCCACCACAAAACGAACTGCTATAAATATTTTTGTACATATACGTTCTTTTACTTTTTTTAATCTCTTTGGAATACAGACCTAGTAGTAGTATTGCTGGATAAAAGGGTATGGACAGTTTGATAACTCTTTGGGCATAGTTCCAAATTGCTCTCCAGAATGGTTGGATCAGTTCACAACTCCACCAACAATGCTGTGTATTGATTTTGAGCTTATTCTGGTGCATGATGTAAGCTGATGGTCTGATCTCATTTCTGACAATCTGTTTTGCAGTTATTTTAGTAGTTCCTGAAAGTAAAAAAGTTTTTCCCCAAGTAATTTGTTTTTAGGCTTATGAAACACTGTATTACTGAATTCAATTATTTGTGGTTCTTGCATGTCTGGTTTATTCTACTTTTATGCTTTTTAATTTTATTCTATTCCAGTTTTGATGATTGCTGTTTTATAATATTTAAACTTCATAAGTGTTATTCCACTATGTTTCATACTTCTTTCATTATTTCCATTGAGGTCGTTAATCCCTAAAATGTATTTTGTTATTATTTTGACTAGTTCTATAAAGTACTTTCTTGGTGGCACTATTTATATAACACTAAATATACAAATTCATTTAGGAAGTGTGTTTGTATTTCTTGTATTAGGTGTGACCAACTATGAGCAATTCATATTCCTCTACTTATTTATCTTTCTTTATTTCTTTAAAGATTAAGCCAGCAGGATTTAGAGGAATTGTCAAATAATTTCTTATCCACAGATCTGTTCTCTCCACTGTCTGGAATTTCTAAAAATCAATTATAGATTCATTTGGGCTAAAAAGCAAATGTTTCTAGGAACGTTAGGGGGAGAGCTATCCAGCCTTTACATTTTAGTATAAGTTAATTAGATTTGCTTTCCTGTTTTAGGGAATTGTGTTGGTAATCAAAATGGGCTCCTTAGCACTTAGTTCAACAAGTGCTCTTGAAGAGTTTGGCCTTTGTTTCCTTTGATTAATTCAGTGTTTTTGATTGAGTCTTACTAGGTGTTAAGCCCCAGGCCCAAACCCCTATTAGGTGTAAAACCTTAGTGGGTGTGGATTGGCAACTAAGGTGGGGCCCAAGGTGGGGCTAACTCCAGGGAGGGCCTAGTTTACATGTCTGGGAGAGCAAAGGCTTTTAGACCACGTGGGTGGGTTTAAGTCTGCCTCTTTGTGACGATTCTAGGTCACGTGGGTGAGTCGCATGTGTGACTCACCCCTGATGCTGAAAAAGATATAAAAACCAGGGGTTGGCTGTCTGTTCTTTGGAGCTCTTTGGTGCAGCAGTGGTGGCACACGACTCTGGGCCAGCCCTTGTTCTGAGCTCCTGGACTGAACCTAGATGTTGGTAACTATGAATCTGTATTGGGTCTGTCTGTTGATGTTTGTACTTTCTTTGTAATTTGCTCTGAAGTTCAGTGTGCTGGTCTCTTCCCCTGAACTAAGTGAATGATATTTGTATGCTGAATTAAAGTAAGCGTATCAACCCCTTCACCTTGCTTTCCTTGGTTAAGCAGATCAAAAGAACCTGTGCTATTGGCAGCTTTCTGGGTGCTGGCTGTGGGTGGATCTTACACCCCTACAGAAGCTGCTAGCCGAATTGTTGAAACAGGAATATAATTCACTGATGGGAGGAAGGAAATTTCATTTTGTGTTCATGGATACTACAGAATTGGGGGGGTGGGGCGGGATGTTTAGGTAACTAAAGAAAAACTGAAGGATGCATATTTACAAGAAAGGGGTCTAGAAGAATAGTGAGAGAATTCTAAACACAAATTGCACCCATTTTGTAATTTTTCTTAGGACTTACCTAAACTCTGCCCCCTTTTTCTCTTTCCTGGGACCAAACGAGAAGACCTCCAGCTATCACTTTACTCTTGTTAGGTACCTTGACCCTCCCCCAACCCCACTGCTAATATTTAAAATGGCCAGGTTACAGAGGTAATAGTTAGATAGTTTCTTTAGTTCTGTAACATGAGCCTCTTTACCCTAATCCTACTCTTAACCCTCCCCCAAACGCCACCTGGAGTAACCTCCTTCCCTCTACTTTGCACATTTATTTGAAGTTTCCCCTTTTTCATTAGACTGTGAGCTCCTTGAGAGCAGGGAGTTTTTGCCTTTGTATCCCCAGCATTTAGCTCAGTGCTTGGCACATAGTAGGTGTTTAATAAATGCTTCTTGACTTGATTCCATATCTTATCTGCCCAACAACCTGGCTCCTTTGGAGATGGGCACAGAAACCCTAATGAAACCTTAGAAGTGTAGCAATTCCAGAAGAGGGATTGACCTATAAGGCGTCCAGCTCATGGAATATGCTTAGAATTGTTATTCCTGGTTGACCACATGGGAGACTTTGGGGCTACCTTCCAGCCATATGTGCCTCAGGGGCTAATTTGAAATGACTGAGAGTCTTCTTATTCACTGCATTCTATAAGAACTAATAATTAAGTGTATGTACAAAAAGGAGTGGCCAGCCCCTTGGCCTCCCCCTTCTCAGAACTGAGCATACTCCATTGGGTGGCCTATGGGAAGGCCAATTCAATCTCAGTGTCTAGGGATAAGTACAGGGCTAGTCTGTGTAATGAGACAGAAAAAGCAAGCAGTAGTGGACACTTGTGCCACAGAATTAAACAATGATCCTTGTTCCTTCTAGACTTTCGACCTTTGGACTCTGAGCCTAAATAACATGGCAGTTCTCAGCAGTATCCTAATAGCCCCCCAGGAGAGAGATGTTTTTAAAATGTACGGAATTCCATCCATGCTGAGTTCTGTGGGTTGTCATCACAATTATTACCCTATTATCTGTTCAAACAAGTTTTATAATATCTTAAGTAGAAAAAAATAATCACCAGGAATTTTTATGGGGAGAAGAGGGAGAAATATCATCAGCTTTTCTTTTTCCTGTTTGATATATTAAAAATAACAGAAAGGCGGAAAACAAATATTATGTCTTTAAACAATTCAGTGAAAATGGTTAAGGAAGGGTGAGTAATGTCCCTTAAGCTTGTTAAGATACGGATGTGGTATCAAGAAACATGACAAATAAACTACCACTATATCTGCTAAAACCACAAATGAAGCAACCTTGGAGAACACAAGCAAATGAGGCATTTGAACATGAAGCAAATTAGAATTTCAAAAGTTGAGCTAATTTAATGTTAGTTGTAAATCTGTCAGGCAAGGACTCTTTCCAAGTCCTTAAATGTAGAACACAAGGCCTTTGGGTCTCAGAGGAGACCAGACTGTGCACTGGGGATGCACATAAAGGCAGAGGCAGATATTGTAATATTGTATGGGAAAGGGGGTAATTTGGCAGATGCAAGTACGTTAATATAAGATTTCAGATGATCATGGGAGACAGAGGCCTTTAGTGATGACTTAAGTAGGTCTGAAGGCTCTGCTTCCTTCCTTGCATTGCAGAAAGGCTGATTAAATGATGAGTTATTGGAAGAAATTAGGTTTTCTCACATTCAGTGTAAGCCCAAGGTGTAATTCTGAACAGATTAGATTATCCAAATTAATCCAAATTAGATTATTCTATTGCCAAGTACTCTGTGGAATATGAAGATGTCATGAGCTAGGGTAAAAACAAAAACTGTCGTGATGGAAAAACTTTAGGCAAAGTTTTCATGGAATTTCTTCAGAAAACATCTCACCATATTTGAAAACATGAACTTATTGAACATCACGGGATACAGGTTAGGGATAAAGCAGATGAATGGCCTATAATTCCAAGGTCTAAATTCTAGTCCTTCTTTTGTTGCTATCTTATGTAGCCTTGACTAAAGAATTCCTGTTACCTATAATAGCAACAAACAAACTCACACTTATTAAGTACCCTCTGTAGGCAGACCACAGCACTAGGAGTTCAGAGATACAAAGCTTGTATAAGGTGCAGCCCATGACCTCCTAGAGCTTACAGTCTATTAGACAGATTTACAACTAAAATGAATTAGTTCAACTTTTGGAATTCTAATTTGCTTCACGTTCAAATGCCTCATTTGCTTGTGTTTTCCAAGGCTGCTTCATTTGTGGTTTTAGCAGATATAGTGGTAGCTTATTTGTCACATTTCTGGATATCACATCTGTATCTTAGCAATTATACACACTTGATAACTATATTGTAAAGTTGTCAAATAAAATATCTGTTAGGCCCTAATAGGCTAGTTGTTACCAAAGGTTGTTGGTTGGTGGTGGGGACCAGGATGGGGTGGAAAACAATGGAACTGAAGTCAGAGAACCTGAGTTCACATATTGGCTCTGCCATTTACTACCTGTAAGTAAGGTACACCATATAAAGATTGAGCAGAGGATTTGGTGAAAGTGAATGAGGCAAAGAGGAAGAAGTTAGGAGGCAGCAAGAGACTGGTGGTATTTCTTAAGTTAAAAGAAGCGGGAATCTCCACTATTAGGGAGTAGCCAAGTGTCAAAAGCTGCATAAAGGTCAAGGAATATGAGAACTGAAAAAGGCCATTGGATTTGGGAGTATATTGAAGGAAGAAGCCCAAATGCAAGGAGTTTGAGAAAGGGAGATAATGAACACCTGGCAGCATTAAGTATAGCCATCTCTTCCAAAAAATTTATTCAGTGAAAGGAAAGAAAGATATAGGATGGTTACTGGTTGGAATACGGGAATCAAGGAATCTTTGCTGAAGTAGAGGACTATGGGTATGGGATATTATATATATATATATATATATATACACAAATACACAGACACACACAGACATACACAGACACACATATATATTTCAGATAGAGTTGATGTATAGGTGTTTTCCTGAACTGCTTTTTTATTCTTTGTTACAAAGGATGTTCGTGTGTGAGTTTATGTATGTGTGTGTATATACATATATGTATATATGTATGTGTGTATATATATGTATATGTACAAACATATGTGTATATATATTTAGAAACCATATATGTATATGTATGTGTATATATATAAACAAATGATAGCAATCTCTTTTTTAAAGTTAAACTATAAAAAATTTGCAATGAGTAAAAATAGACAAGAGAAAGCTTATTTTGGTAAAGAACCGATGGTTCAGGTAGATGGATTAATTAACCTTAAAGAGTACAACTTTTATAACCAGAGGCAATAAGGGGAAAGTATATGATGTTGCTGATTCACAGGTTGGGAATAATAGAAGATCAAAGAAGCAGATGATTATTAAATTGCAGAACCATAGACTTAGAGGAGAAACAGCCTTAGAAATCATCAAATCCATCTTCTTCATTTTATACATGATGAAACTGAGACCCAGAGAGGTTAAGTAATTTGCACAAAAAGAAATAAATAATAAGTAGCAGAGCTAGAATTCAGCCCTAGGTCCTCAGATGCCAAATCCAGCATTCTTTACTCTGCAGCTCAGGAGCCCACATGATTTTAGCATAGCAGCTAGAAAATGATAAGGTTGCAAACCACTGATTATTAGTACATATCAATTAGCCAGCTATAATTAATTAGCTTTTGGAAAGAGTTATTTACCAAGGTGGTGTAATAAGGGACAATGGGTACAAACATTCCCTCCAAACCAAGGGCACACTCTCCCATGAGCATATACCAAATCCAGGGGTGGGGGTGGACTCAAGGTTCCAGCATGTGTGGTAAAAAGGATAAGTCACAGTTTCTGGAAGTCATTTTGTTGAAAGTCCTTTCTTTCATCTTCACGGGGGCCTCACGTAGTTCCCCTTAGGTAGGGTGAGTTCCTTGTAAGATCCTGAGGCTGCTTTTCCTTCGGATGCCTAGCTCGTCTTGGGGTCTTGATGTAGATACTGTTATAATATACCAGGACACTAGTAGGAGTCCTATGGGAAGTCAAAAATCTGACCTTTTGAAATATACAAGGCAACTCTATGGTTAAAGGGGAAAAAAGGACAAAGGAGCTCTTCTCTTCCATGCCCCCATCAAAATAATTCTCTTGGCCCTAATTGCTTTTACCACTGAGTTGGCCAGACATTGGAATGCTCATGTTCAGAACTATTTTATACAAATCCCCACAGGGCATGATTGAGTTGAAATACTCTATTACTGTACTTTCCAACGATGAAGGCATTGTGGTTGTTCATTTGTGTGTGCAACTCTTCTTGACCCCATGGACCATAGACATCAGACCCCTCTATCCTCCACTATCTCTCGAAGTCTGTTCAAGTTCATATTTACTATTTCAATGATACTATCCATCCATTTCATCCTCTGCTATCCCCTTTCCCTTTTGCCTTCAATTTTTCCCAATATCAGAGTTGTTTTTTCCAATGAGTCCCTCCTCTCATTATGTGGCCAAAGTATTTAAGCTTCAGCTTCAATATTTGACCTTCCAGTGAACAGCTTGATTTAATTTCTTTAAGTATTGACTGATTTGGGGCAGCTAGGTGGCACAGTGGAAAAAGCATTGGTCCTGGAGTCAGGAGGACCTAAGTTCAAATCCAGCCTCAGACACTTGCAAGGTGTATGACCCTGGACAAGTCACTTCACTCTGATTGCCTCAGAAAAAAAAAAGCATGCCGTATTATCCCCCAATTGGTAAATGGTCAAAGGATATGAGCAGGCAGTTTTCAGATGAAGAAATTAAAGCTACCTATAGTTATGAAAAAATATTCTAAATCACTATTTATTCTCTAATAAAAGGAAAATTACAACAACTCCGAGGTACTACCTCACACATATCAGACTGGCTAATACGACCAAAAAGGAAGGTGATAAATGTTGGAGGGGATATCGGAAAACTGGGACACTAATGCATTGCTGGTGGAATTGTGCACTGATCCAACCATCCTGGAGAACAATTTGGAACTATGCCAAAGGACTATCAAACTGTCCATACCCTTTTATCCAGCAATACTACTACTAGGTCTATATCCCAAAGAGATCAGAAAAAAGAGAAAAGGACCCATATTTACAAAAATATTGATAGTAGTTCTTTCTGTGGTGGCAAAGAATTGGAAATGAAGAGGATGCCTATCAATTGGGGAATGGCTAAACAAGTTGTAGTATATGAATGTAATGGAATACTATTGCCCTATAACAAATGATGAGCAGGCAGACTTCAGAAAACCTGCAAAGACTTACATGAACTGATGCTGAGTGAAGTGAGAAGAACCAGGAGAACATTGTACACAGTAATAGCAACATTGTGCAGTGACCAACTTTGATAGACTTGGCTTCTTGCAGCAATATAATGATCTAAGACAATTCCAAAAGACTTATGATGGAAAGTGCTATCCACAGACAGAGAAAAACCATCGAGTCTGAATGCAGATCAAAGCATACTATTTTCACTTTTTTTTGGTTTTTTGTTTTTTTTCTTTCTTGTAGTTTTTCCCTTTTGTTTTGATTCTTCTTTTACAACATGACTAATGTGGAAATATGTTTAATATGATTGTACATGTATAACCTATATCAGATTGCTTGCCATCTTGGGGAAGGGAGTGGGGAAGGAGAAAAAAATTTGAAACTCAAAATTTTATAAAAGTCAATGTTGAAAACTCAAAAAAAATTAATTAAAAAAAGGATTGACTGATTTGATCTCCTTGCTGTCTAAGGGACAAAAGTCTTCTCCAGCACCACCATTCGAAAGCTCTGAGCTTTAAGGTTTTAATGTTTTGATTGATTGATTAAATAAATAGAGATATTCTCCCCCTGATAAAAGGTAGGCAGCCAGATGGGGCCTGGAGACAAGAAGACCTGAGCTCAAATCGGCCCTCACATACTTACTAGCTGTGTGACCCTGGGCAAGTCACTTAATCCTATTTTCCTCAGTTTCCTCATGACTGAACAATAACAAAAATCTTATTAGTTACTTTAAGTGTGATGATTGATTTAATCAACCTCCACCTTTACACATAAATGACTTATAGCTCCTTAATAAATGAAACAGAGTTCCTGGGCAGTCCAAATGACTCCCTCTTTCTTTTACTTTCCTCCTGGGTTCAGACAACTTTTTTTTCTTTTTTGAGAAATTAGAATTGGAGGCCATGGCTCTCAATTCTCTAAGATTATTCAACTGTAGTTCTTATTAGAAGATATGGAATAAATTACCTCTCCAATCTGTATGATTCTATGATCTAAGCTTAAATATAGTGATAGTTTGGTTAATGGGTACTCTCAGAATAAAGGGTTTTAACATCCATTAGCTTTTACAAGGGGAAATTTACTTCCAAGATATAGCAAGAACAAATGTACATATGTTTTCCTCAATAGCTCCAGGGCATATTCTCTCCTATATTACCTCAATTTCTGGAGGAATAAACTCAAAATTTAGCTGAGTTCTTATGGAACATTGGTTCCACCAAAGTTCACATCTGAAGCCATCATCTTTGCTTGTGGAGTGTTTGTCTCAGTTACCATGTGGCTGGAATTCCAATGTTTCTTCCTTCCTCTTTAGGGCATTGATGTAGTGCTAGCTGCAAAACTCAGACTGGATTCCAGCTCTTGGATGTCTGTGACTTGTTCTTCCAATATTTTGAAATTCCCATGTTCAGAGATTCCATTCCCTTCACCTAGAATGGAAAAGACCAAACAAAAAGGCTGAGAACTAAGTCCTATTTCTCAGGGCCACATGACTTCAGAGGGAGCAAGGTCCTTAAGGTGTTGTTTCCCTGACAGGACTTTTAGAATGCTTCTGAAGCCAATCAGCCTCACCTTCACCAGAACCAGGCATGGCACTTCCCTTGAATTCTTCCAGAAGCAAGCTCCCTAGCATCCTCCATGTGGAAAGGTTGCACCCACTGCACAAGTTGATGGGGCCTACACCTATGTCAGACCTCCATTACATATGAATGAATAAACGAACTAATGAACAAACAAATGAATGAAAAAGTATGTATTAAGTGTTTACCCTTGCCAAACACTGGCTTATGTGCAAGGGATACAAACACATGCAAACAAAACAGTCTCCAGGGAAGACAGCATGTAAAGGGGACCTAGAAATTGGGAGATGGAGGACATGCTGATAAAATAAAAACTCAGCTGTCAAAACCCAGGGTTTGAGAGGCTGTATTTAAGTTCTGATCAGGGTTGGAGGATAGGGCAGAAATAACTAGATCCTATGAATTCTTGATGGTTAGCAAATTATGTAGCCACATGAAGCATTTAAATCTATAGAGATAACCAAGACTCTAAGGAGGTGGGAGGCATTGAGCTTAAATTGTAAGGAATTAAGTCATTAACAGGAAATTAGGGTTTGTTTGTACTTTTGAAATTCTGCCTAGATCACCCTGGCTCTGCTAATTTTCTTGTCATTCTTATCCTTAAAGGACATTGGGAGAGAATTCTTTTTATTCAGAAGCAAGTACTTGGCGGGTCTAGTCCCAGAAAAAGAACATACAAAAAAACTTTTTTAAAAAAGCAACTCTGTAAATTATCCAAATTGGGGCAGAAATCAGGGAATGGCATTATTCTGATGAGAAAAAAAATAAGAGTAATAAGGCTTATTTTCAAATATATGGGGTTGAATTATTTATGAGAAAGCTATCAAAGACTCTAAATGCTCCAATCAAATCATCATAAGCAGAAAGCTACAAAATCAAATTCATAACAATGAAAACATCATTCCCTTAGTGGAATGGTTCCAACCATCTGGCATTCGTATGGAGCTTGTCAGAGCTGTTATTGTACAGACATTAATGACCCAATCTTACCTCCAAGCAAGGGGCTTTCATTAACTAAATTTACTCAAACCCTTTGTACCTGGCTAATATTACCAATACTCTTTTTTCAGTCCTCTGTCTTGTTAAAGTTTCAGATCCTGACCTCACTCATTAAGAGAGAAGGAAAAGGAAGAACTGACAATTTATTTGTGTAGAGTAAAGGGGGGAGGTGGAAAAAGTGGGAGTTGTTACAGAATGGAAGAAAGAGAAATTCCCTCCAATGCAAATAATTTTTTTTGAAAGAGGCCCTGTCACAGAGACAGAATATGGTTTCAGCAGTTTGTTAGTTGCTTCTTCTGAACCTATCACTTATATCTCTTTAAATTATATCTGGGACAATTCTGTCATGACTCTTTACAGAGTTGACTTTAAATGAACCTATCACCATCAGAAAAGATTGAAGCCTGACCTGTGTACACAGAACAGTCAGGCCTGCCACATTTCCCATTATTGGTCTTTTATTTTTCTTCGTAAGCATTGGTAATTCTGTCTCAGTAGCTTTTCCCCACCCTTTTTGAGATGGAATCTGACATGTTTGTCCTATTCAGTTTCTTCTTCCTTCTTCCAGGCAGCTAGAGTGTTGGACTGGTAGTCATAAAGTGCTGAATTTGAATATTGCTTCAGACACTTCCTAGCTGTGTGACTCTAGGCAAGTTATTTTTGTTGTTCAGTTGTGTCTGACTCTTCGTGACCCCATATGGGGTTTTCTTGGCAAAGATACTGGAATAATTTGCCATTTCCTCCTCTAGTAACTTATTTAGCCTCTCTTAACCTTAGTTTCTCCATCTGTAAAATGAAGATAATAGTAGCACCTACCTCACAGGGTTGCTTTGAGGATCACAGGAGACACTATATGTACTTTATAAAACACTATATAAATGATAGCTGTTATGGCTATTATTCCATAAATCATTGTTCAAAATGAGACCATATTGCAAAATTCCAAATTTAACTATTTTAGTTGCTTATTATCCCTTTTTAAAATTTGCCAGGTAACTGGATTAATCCATTGACTATTTATCTATGCTAATTATTGTCCCTGGGTTCTTGAGAGTTATGCCATTGGAGCCTGTCTCTGGTACATTCTAGAGTACTAAGCTAGGAAGGCTTCAAATGTAGTCCTGGTTTCCCAAGTCAGCGTCCCAAACACCAGCTTAGCTAAGTATAGAATGGATTGTCACCACTAGGGTAGCCACATTCTTTGTCTGTGGCAACCCAGGAAACAAAGAAAAATACAAAATGGCTCTTAGGCCTACTTCTGAAGGGATGGTGTCAGAATGTTGAGAAAGGAGGCAGGGATACACTGGGAGCTGATAGATTCATGATGCAGGATAGGACAAACATTTTTAGACAGAGAATATGGAAACAGATTTTGCTTGACAATGTATATTTGTTAAAAGGAGTTTCTTAAAAAAAATACAGTGGGGAAGGGTAAGGGGGGATGAGAGAAAATAAAGATAATATAACAAAAGCAAAGAAACAACAGAAGGAAGGAAGAAGGAAAAAAGAAAGATTAATTATGTCATCTTTTTTTTAATGGAGAGAGAATAGAAGAAAGGCTGGATAAGCAAAACAGCTTTGAAAGCTACAGGTTATTATATATTTAAAAAGTCAAACAAGATGTACATAGAATCCTGTGGTACAGGATTGTACATGTGCAATTCTTTTTGCACTCTATGCATACACAAATGCTCATTCTAGTTGGTGATCGTTAAGTTCAGAATAAAAATAAAAGTTAAAAAAATAAAAATAAGGGATCAGAGTGTAGTAAGATCAAATTTTTAGAGTGTCTTTAAATTTGGATTTTGCTTTCAATACCTTAAATGCATGATCCCTTTCAACTAACCAGTGAGTAGACAAATCACTGGAGGAACTGAATCTTGTTAATCTAAATGTTCTCACCATAAATGAAACCAGAAATGACAAGAAAGGTTCTCCATAAAACCATGGTTCACAGGTTCTCCTTAGAGAGGCAAGTAAAGGAACTGATTTAAGTGGTTATAACCATACACCCAAAGTAAATATCATTTAATGGGATATTTGGTCATCTTACATTGTGCTTGTGATTAGTACTTGCAGAAAGACCACCATCATGAATAAAATTGTAGCTTCTGTACCATGTGTTGCAAAGGACAAAGAAGTAGATAAATTCTGTGAAGAATTCAATTAGACTCTCCAAATTAAATCTATATACATGTTGACAATTGGTTATTTCAAAGCAAAAGTAGGAACAAGTTATAATGGCAAGAAATATACTGGAAAGCATGGGTCAGGATAAGGGAATGAGAGGCAAAAGACTTGTATACCATGCAGAAGCCTCATGCTTTTGAGAAAATAATCAGTAGACAATGGATGTGGCAAGCACCAAATAGTATAAAAAAATGAAATTGATTATATTTCAATGAACAGCAAATTACTTATTGCTCACATGGTAAGCAATTGGTAAGTTATTGTAGTGGGGAAATTTAATGTACTCCTTCCATACATAGGAAATTTTAATAAAAAATAAACAGGAAAGAAGTTAAGGACCTGACTATAATTTTAGAAAAGTGATTATTGAATGGGAATAGAAAGGAGTATATGTAATTATCAGTTATATGTGGCATTTCTATATAAATTATCTCTTATGTTATAAAAACCTCACAAGCAAATGCATAAAATCAGAAATATTAAACAAATTCTTTACTCACCACAATGCAATAAAATTATATTCAGTAATAGGCCACTGAAGAAATAATTAAAATTAGTTGGAGACTAAATAATTTAATCCCTAAAAATTGGTGGGTCAAAGAACAAATCATAGGAACAATAGATAACTTCATTAAACAGAACAACAACAATGAGAGAGAATACCAAAAAATTTGGGAATGGACCCAAAGCAGACGTTCAGGGAAAGTTTATATCTCTAAACATCGTATCTATTAATGTGTTATCCATACAACAAAAGCACTCAGGATATACCCACAGAGATATAACCTTATTCAAAGATCTTGTGGTTATATGTATAAGGCAAGGCATAAAATATGGAGTTATTTGTTCACCAAATGTGTTCATAACTCTGATGAAGAAGAACCATATCAGAGTCCCTGTTAAAGAGGACTCTCTATGGTTGATGAGATCTTATAAATGTTTCTTTTTGTGGATGATATCATATAGGTTACTGCAGGCCCTGAAACATTGCAGAGCCTCCTGGAAGTGATTGACTGAAGAGAGTTAGGTCAACTAAACTCCCAAAAAGGTCAGGGAAAGATGAAAAGACACTATGTTCAAAAAAGATTTACAGCAGCCTTTTGTGTGTCTGTGTGTGTGGTAGTAGCAAAGAACTGGAAACTAAGGGAGTTGCTGATCAATTGGCAAATTGGTACATAAATTATGGTATATGAATGTGATGAATTATTATGCTGCAAGAAATTAAGAAATGGACAGTTTCAGAAAAATGTAGGAAGACCTCTATGAACTGATGCAGAGTGAATTGAGCAGAAGCAGGAGAACTAATTACATGATAACAGCAACAATATAAAGAACAAAAAAAACTCTGAAAAACTTGACAATGCTGATCAAAGAAATGACCAACCACAAACCAAGTAGACTGATGATGAAGCATGCTACTCAGCTCCTGATAGAAGGAATGGATTCAAGATGCAAAATAAGACATACATAATTGGACATGGCTAATGAAAGAATTTTTTTTTGCTTGACTATGTATAGTTATTACAAGGGCTTTGTTTTTCTTTTCTTTTTCCTTTTCCACTTAGGGGAATTGGGGATAGAGCTGCAAAAGTAAAGAAGAGATAGAGGGTCATTGAGGCATCTTTTTTTTTAAATGGAAAAGAGAACAGAAAGAGAACTAGAAAGAAGCAAAGAGAAGCAGAACAGCTTTGAGAGCCATAGTCTGAACTTACATTCTTAAAAAGAAAATTAGGCTGCTCATAATAGATATTTGCAGTTTCATATATAATAAGTCCTATTTTTCTGTTGTAATATATATGGAAATATCCATCTTATGGGAATTCATTAAGCTTAGAATTTTTTTTTAAACAGAGAGTTTGGCCTATAAGCACCCATACAGGAAGAGGAAAAGACAACAAAAAGAAAGCTGAATAACTGATGTACTCAGGAAGACTTTCCCAGCACCAGCAAGTGAAGTGTTTATGCTAGGGATCATTCTCCACTGGTCATAAGGAGGGAAACAAGAAGCTAGAATTTGGTGATTTGGTTTTCCCTTTCTTTTCATGACCTTGATACCAAGGTTGGGTAGGTGGTATGGGGAGGGGTAGAGATGCTTGAAAGTACTTTCCTACAAAGTAAGGTATTTTGATCAGACGTTGTTGGGGAACTTCAGAAGCATTGGCACCACTCAGATGTTAATGCTTAACATTTTATTTTCACTTTCAGTGAAATGCTATTTAATGAATTCTTTTGATGGTCACACTGAGTGAGGAAAACAAAATAATGGAGCAGTGTAAACCAGGGCAATGAGATAATGAATTATGAATTATTATTAGGATTTCCATACCCCTAGAAAGAAATCTTGAAAAGCACTAGTGAGGTATATAACTCAGGAAGGCTTAGATAGCTGATGCTAGCCACATGTGCATAGTGAATGAGCTAGTAGCTTAGGGTTGGGGATAGTGTAGGATATGCTCAGTTAAGTAAGCTGGTACCCCCTGAGTTTACAGCATTATCTAGTGGCTTGCCTAGATAAAGCACTCTGAGTAGCTTCTCCAAGCCATGCCTCAAATACTACTAATGAAACATTTCTAGCCCAAATATTTCTGGCATATTCAACAGAGTACAGCTGAAATATTCTAGCTGCGTATCCTCTTGAGAGTGACAAGGCATCATTCTAAATTTCTTCGTTTCAACCAAATTTGGTACTTCTCTTATCAACTGGCTCTCTAAGTCTTGACCTCAAATGCGAAGGCTATCAGGTCGCAATTTGGCCTGGCATCTGTACTGAGAAATACTCCTCCCACTGTAGAGACTATCTGATTCTGGGTTGAGTGTACTGGGTAATATGCTCAAATAAAACTAGAATGTTGCCCATGCCATTTTAATTTCTCTTCTAAAATAAGAGAAATATAACAAAATAGTAATAACCACAGCAACAATAAGTAATATTTATATAGTGCTTACTGTGTGCCAGGCACTGTGCTAAGTGCTTAACAATTATTAACTTGTTTGATCCTCATAACAACCCTAGATCGCTCTGAGGTCTTGCTACTAATTATGCTTTCTGGTTGGCATTATTTTCCCATGGGGTGGTTGGGTACATGGTCAGCAATAGATCAGTGGACGGTCCAACCACAGGCAATTATTTTGGGAGAGAAGAAAAACCATCATCTTGTCCTCAGAGGTGTAAGTCTACAGAGGGCTATCAAAGGTCAAGGGTCTTGCCATCTATCCATCCCTAGAATTCAAGATTATTCAAGTAATCTTGAAACTTTTTGGTGATACCCCATTTCAAGGACCCAAACTATAATTTGTAAATAGGAGAGAAGATATGACTTTCAGCTCTTTATAGTGAGTCTCTGGTACAGTTTTTAGAAGTCCAGACTTTTAATTCAAATTCTCTCTCACACTGATCCTTGGTACCTGAGCTGATAACTTTCATTTCTATTTCCATATTTATTTAAATGCTTGTCTTTCTTTTTCTTCCTCATATATTTTACTAACTGTGATTAAACAGAAGGCTGATTGTGCTTCTTGGGTGCACACATATTCTACAACAACAGTTTGTTATCATAAGGCTCCCCCTGAGTATGATTCTTGTACTCTAAAGTCATTGTACCTTTGATTATGACTCAACATAAAAACTTTTCCTACTCACAGAGGTACTGGAAACTTTTTTGCGAACTTCTTAGATTGTAGTTAGGAGCTTGACATGAAGGTCCTCAGCATTCTCTTAGCCCCAAAGTGATTATCCAGTGCTGTCAAGCATTCCTGTACTGTAACAGATGGGTTTTCCATTTTTAACATACACAGCACATCAAAATCAAACCTCTCTGAAGCTCTCTAGCAGTTGTCTTGGCTTTTCTGTGTCTAACATCTGACATTCTTATAGCATCTCAAGAGCATATGCCATCCAGGGTTCAAATTTCTTCTCTCCTAGCAGGGCAATGGTCTGTCTTGAGAGTAATGGCAAATTCCAATAAGGGGGCCCACTTAGGGTATAGTTATAATATCTATCTTAAAGGGTGCCCAAGGGTCTGGGCCCATACTTCTGGAAAAACAGCCCTACTTAAGACTGTAGTGGCATGTTCCTACCCTAATAGTCTTGCCATATTTGACTCAGCACATACTTTCTCCCCCTTTCTTCAAAAACTCCATGTCTAAAGTATGTATATGAAAGTGTGTGTGTGTGTGTGTGTGAAGCATGTGTGTGTGTGTGTGTGTGTGTGCTCATTTTCCTTCTTTGAGAGTCAGTGTTGCATAGCAGATAAGAGCACTGAACCTGGAGTCAGGAAGAGCTTGGTTCAGATCCCACCTCTGACATTTTACTAGCTATGTGACCATGGGCAAATTACTTAACTTCTCACCCTCAATTTCTTCATCTGTACAAAGGGGATAATAATGATTATAGCAATTTGCAGGATGGTTGTAAACATCAAATGAGATAGTATGGAAAGTGCTTTGTCAACATTAAAGTACTATAGGAGGGATGGAGCCAAGATGATAGAGTAAAAGCAGGGACTTGCTTGAGCTCTCCCTCAAATCCCTCGAAATACCTGTAAAAAACGACTTGAGACAAACTCTAGAGCTACAGAACCCACGAAATGAGAGAGTGAAACAAGCCTCCAGCCCAAGATAGCCTGGATGGTCACTGGGAAGGATCCAGGCTGGGAAGCAGAGCACAGCTTAGCTCCCCTTGGGCTGTGCCAGCACAGACCAGGCCAGAGCAGACCAGGAGGAGTAGGCCTCAGGGCACTGAATCACTGAGCTATGGCATTTTCCAGACTTCTCAATCCACAAACAGCAAAAACAACTTAGCAGGCCAGTGGGAAAACTGTCGGACCTGGGTGAGAGAAGAGGGCAGTCTGGCCCAAGCCCTGGGGTAGCAGAGGTGACCGCAGCAGCAACTTCTGGAACTCCAGGCCCACAGACAGTGGGGGAATCAAGTGGGTGATCAGAGCAAGAGTGCAGGGATCTCTTTGCTGGCACTGACACAGGATTCTCTTGCTTTGCCCTGCTTGGATCTGGGTCGCAGTTGTGGTTGGCAGTCCTGGGGTGAGGAGGAGCACTGGTGTGGCAGAGCTTGTGGTTGCTGTTGAAAGGGCGTCCTCCTATCAGTTCAAAGACAGAAAAGAGTGCTTTAGGTCACTCACAGACCAGAGCACAGGCCAGGAGAGGAGTAAACACCTCTCCTTGGATCATACCACCTGAGAAGAACTGAAAATTTACAGGTGCCTACATGTAGCTCTGAAAACAGCAGCACAAAACCCCTGAAGCTTGGGACAGAGCACTCTCCACCCTGGAAGCAAAGTCATACCTTGACAAAGAGCTCAAAAGTCAAGTTAATTGGCTGGGAAAATGGGTAGGCAGCCTAAAAGAACTCAGACTACAGAATCTCACTTTGATGACAAAGAAGATCAAAACATACAGCCACAAGAAGACAACAAAGTAAAAGACCCTACATCAAAAGCCTCCAAGAAAAATATGACTTGGTTGCAGGCCATGGAAGAGCTCAAAAAGTAAGAAAAATAGAAGAAAACTGGGAAAAGAAATGAGAGGGATGCAAGAAAATCATGAAAAATGAGTCAACAGCTTGTTAAAGGAGACCCAAAAAAACAGAGAAGAAAATAATATCTTAAAAATAGACTAACCCAAATGGCAAAAGAGGTCCAAAAAGCCAATGAGGAGAAGAATGCTTTAAAAAACAGAATTGGCCAAATGGAAAAGGCAGTCCAAAGACCACTGAAGAAAATAATTTCTTAAAAATAAGAATGGAGCAAATGGAAGCTAATGACTTTAAGAGAAATCAAGAAATTATAAAACAGAACCAAAAGAATGAAAAAATAGAAGACAATGTGAAATATCTCAAAAAACAACTGACCTGGAAAATAGATCCAAAAGAGATCATTTAAAAATTATTGTGCTACCTGAAAGCCATGATCAAAAAAAGAGCCTAGATATCATCTTTCAAGAAATTATCAAGGAAAACTGCCCTAAGATTCTAGAACCAGAGAGCAAAATAGAAATTGAAAGAATCCATTGATTGCCTCTTGAAAAAGATCCCAAAAGGAAAATTCCCAGGAATATTGTAGCCAAACTCCAGAATTCCCAGGTCAAGGAGGAAATATTGCAAGCAGCTAGAAGGAAACAATTTGAGTATTGTGGGAACACAATCAGGATAACACAAGATTTAGCAGCCTCTACATTAAGAGATCAAAGGGCTTAGAATATGATATTCCAGAGGTCAAAGGAGCTAGGATTAAAACCAAGAATCACCTACCCAGCCAAACTGAGTATAATACTTCAGGGAAAAAATTGGATTTTCAATGAAATAGAGGTCTTTCAAGGATTCTTGATGAAAAGACCAGAGTTGAATAGAAAATTTGACTTTCAAGTACAAGAATCAAGAGAAGCATGAAAAGGTAAACAGGAAAGAGAAATCATAAAGGACTTATTAAAGTTGAACTGTTTATATTCCTACGTAGAAAGATGATATTTGTAACTCATGAGACCTTTCTCATTATTAGGGTAGTTGAAGGGAATATACATATATGTAGATAGAGAGCACAGGGTGAGTCGAATACGAAGGGATGATATCTAAAAAATAAAATTAAGGGGTGAGAGAGCAATATATTGGAAGAAGGAGAAAGGGAGAGATAGAATGGGGTAAATTATCTCACATAAAAGAGGCAAGAAAAAGCTGTTACAACTGAAGGGAAGAGGGGGCAGGTGAAAGGGAATGAGTGAATCTTGTTCTCATTGGATTTAGCTTAAGGAAGGAATAACATACACACTCAATTGGGTATCTTACCTTATAGGAAAGTAGTGGGGAAGGAGAAAAGAGGGAGGGGATGATAGAAGGGAGGACAGATTTGTGGAGGGGGTAGTCAGAAGCAAACACTTTTGAAAAGGGACAGGGTCAAAAGAGAAAACTGAATAAAGGGAGACAGGCTAGGATAGAAGAAAATATAGTTAGTCTTTCAAAACATGACTATTATGGAAGTGTTTTGCATAATGATACATGTATAACCTATACTGAATTGCTTGCTTTCTCAAGGAGGGTGGGTAGAGAGGTGAGTTTCAGAACTCAAAAAGTTCCAAAAACAAATGTTAAAAACTGTTTTTACATGCAACTGGGAAATAAGATATACCAGCCAAGGGGTATAGAAATGTATCCTGCCCTCCAAGAAAGTAAGGGGAAAAGGGATAAAGTTGGTGGGGAGTGGGGTTGATAGAAGGGAGGGCAAACTGGGGAAAGGGACAATCAGAATACATGCCATCTTGGGGTGGGGGGAGGGGAGAGATGAGACGAAAACTTGTAACTCAAAATCTTGTGGAAATGAATGTTGAAAAATAAAAAATAAATAAATTAACCAAAAAATTTAAAGTACTATATAAATAATAGCTATAATTTTTCCTCCCCTTCTTCCACCTCTGCCCAAGTATCTCTCTCAAAATCTGGAAGCCTATACTACCTCAAAAGTCACATCAAGTCAATAAGCCTAATGGGGAAGACAAAATGAAAACAATTATGTACAAACAAGAGATAGAAGAGATAAATTGGGGTAGTCTGAGAGTGAAGGGGAAGTGGGAAAAACTTCTTGCAGAAGATGGGATTTTAGATGTGATATGAAGGATGCCATGGAAGCCAGAAGATAAGGTGAAGAAGAAAAGAATTCTAGCATGGGGGATAGTCAGTGAAAATATCCTGAGTTGGGAGATGGAGCATTATGTGCCAGGAACAGGAAGGAAGACAATGTCACTGGACTGCAAGCACATGGAAGAGAGTTTAAGCCAAGATGGCAAAGTGATAGAAAGCCATATAGCAAACTGCCCTTCACAAAACTCCTCTAAACAGACCCAGAGCATACACTAGACTAAATCTTGATGAGCAAATCTAGAAAGTAACAGTGAGTCATTTGTCCAGCCCAGCTTGCCATAGGGAGGCAGACAAGGAAGTCTATAGATACTGGGGAAGGAGCACTGAAAGCTTTCAGGTCCCCAGGTAATCCCTGAGATCCTGGAATAGCACAGCAATCACTACCCCAATTCTGTCACTCTGAACCAGCTGAGTTTTTCCCCTGGCCAATCGGGGCTGAATCTAGCAGCAATCTACTCTTGCTGAGTCCCAGCCCCAGGTCAGGATCTTGCAGGGGGTCAGCAAGCAGACTTTGCCCTGGATCTGAACACTTTGGGAGTACTAAAAGCTTTCAGGTCCCCAGACTATCCTTGAGATCCTGGAATAACACAGCACACAGCAACAGGACTAGCCCAGACCTTCCCTCCAGAAGTACCACAAAGGAAAACATAAAAAGGTAAACATGAATAAACAATGATAAGGAACTAAACAAAGATAAACTGCTTACATTATGTGGAGATATATGTGTCCCCTCTGAATCTGAACATTATCAGTGTTTATAGAGTAAGACCAATCAGATAAGGTCTAGGAATGGTTCTGTTATGTCTTGGTGATCTTAAGAGAAGAATGGAAAAAGAAGAGAAGAGGGATGCACTAGGAGGAGAAGGGAAGGAAGGTTAGGGAAAATTATCTCACGAAATCAAGGTGCAACAGTAGACATTTACAGAGAAGAGAGAATGAATCCCACTTGAATCCCACTCTCATCTGAAATGTTGTTTGTCCTTCATTCTCAAAGGGGACCATGACCTCATGGAGGTGATGCCATGACATGCAAGTGAATTGGATTTAAGTGAGAGAGGGCTGTGCAGCTATCAACCTCACTTTCTCTTCTGGAGCCATTTGGGTCCAGCGGTTAGACACATCTGGATGACTGGAGATGGCCCCAGATGTGGTGGAACACTTTTGACTGAGGCAACACCCATTCAGTGATTAAGTCTAGGTAAAAAAAAAATGAGGCAAAGAATGACCTCTTTAACCTAGTCCAGATTGACTCAGAGGGCATGTAAACAGGAATTGTTTCTGTTTTGTCCATCTGAAATAGTCAAAAGAAAGAAGATGTGAACACAAAGGTGGGTACAGAAATACATTTCACTCGGAAAATAAGAGGAAAAGGGGGAGGGTAAAGTAGAAGGAAGGCATATTAAGGGAGGGATAATAATAACAACAAAAACAACAATAGCTAATATTTATATGTTGCATACTATGTGCCAGGCACTGAGCTAAGCACTTTACAATTATTATCTTATTTGATCCTCAAAACAATCCTGGGAGGTAGATACTATTTATTATCCCCATTTTGCACATGAGGAAACTGAAGCAGAGGCTGTGACTTGTTCAGGGTCTCTCATCTACTGTCTGAGGCTTGATTTGAACTCAGGTCTCCTTGACTCCGGGATTAGCTGTCTATCCACTGTGCCACCTAAGATTAATCCTAATCAAAACAAACCGTAAGTATGCACAAAAATATTTATGGCTCTTTTTGAGGTAGCAAAAGATGGAAATCTGAGAAAATGCTCATAAACTGGGGAACTGATGAACAAGTTATGGCATATAAATTTGTTGGAATTTTTTTTTGCTGAATTTTGCTGAATTCTTATCAACATTTAATTACCAACCACACTCACTTCCAGAGGATTAATAATAAGCTAGAGTGGTAAAGCACTTACAAGGACATAAGTTTATTTTGGACATGGCCATGATGGAAAATTGTTTTGATTGACCATACATGTTTTGTAATGGGGTTTGTTTTTCTTGTGTTCTCCATGGAGGGAGGGTGTTAATGTGGAAGTGGGTGTGAGGGTAGATTTTGGCTCATAAAAACAAAATTTTTTTTAAATAAAGTAGAAGATAGGGGAGTGATGTATAAGATGACTAGAAAGGAACCAAACGGACAAACCATTGGTTAATTTGATGTAAAAAAGGAACGAAGAAAACCTAATCGCCAGTATCAAAAATGAAAAAGGTGCATGCACTACCAAGAAGATGAAATTAATTATTAGGAGCTGTTTTGCCCAATTTTATGCCAATAAGTCTGACAATTTAATGAAATAGAAGAATATTTATAAAAATATAAATTGCCCAAATTAATAGAAGAGGAAGTTGAATACTTGACCCTATTTTAGAGAAAGATATTGAACAAGCTATAAATTAGCCCCCGAGAAAAAAATCCTCAAAAAAGGATGGATTTGTAACTTAATTATCCAAACATTTAAAGAATAGTTAATTCCAATGCTATATAAACTATTTGGAAAAATGGGCAAAGAAGGAATCTTATCAAATTCTTTCTATGACACAAATATGGTTTTGATACCTAAGCCAGAAAGAACAAAAACAGAGAAAGAAAACTATAAACCAATTTCTCTAATGAATGTTGATGTAAAAATTTTATATGAAATACTAGCAGAGATTACAGCAATATATTACAAAGATCACTATGACTAGTTAAGATTTTTACCAGGAATTCAGAGATAGTTCAATATTAGGAAAACTATCAGCATAACTGACCATATCAATTACAAAAAATCATATGATTGGCTCAATAGTTGCAGAATGAAGTTTTGACAAAATACAATACTCATTCTTATTAAAAACACTAGAAAGACTAGCAATCAATGAACATTTTAAGTAGTGTGTATCTAAAACCAAGACAGGATAGGATAGAAGAAAATATAGTTAGTCTTTCAAAACATGACTATTATGGAAGTGTTTTGCATAATGATACATGTATAACCTATACTGAATTGCTTGCTTTCTCAAGGAGGGTGGGTAGAGAGGTGAGTTGCAGAACTCAAAAAGTTCTAGGAATATCCTCATTATCTGTAATGAGGATTAACTAAAGGACTTTATTATTATTAACAATAATATCAGGGGTGAAGTAAGGATGCCAATTATCACAATTATTATTCAATATTGCATTAGAAATGATAGCTATAGTAATTAGACAAGAAAAATAAATTGAATGAACAAGTATAGGCAGCAAGGAAACAAAACTATCATTTTTTTGTAGATGATATGATAGTGTACTTAAATAATCCTAGTCAATCAACTAAATTCACTAAAAATTTTAACTAAAAAAAGTACTGAAACAATTAACGAAACTAATAAAGTTGCAAGGTATAAAAAAGCCACATAAATCATTAGCATTTCTATATATTATCAACAACATTCAGCAGGAAGAGATTGAAAGACAAATTCCACTTAAAATAACTACAGACAATATAATATATTTGGGAGTCTATCTGTCAAGATAAATTCAGGAACTATATGAACACAATTACAAAACACTTTTCACAAAAATAAAGTCGGATCTAAACAACTGGAGAAATATTAATTGCTGATGGGTAGGCCAAGCTAATATCATAAAAATCACAATTCTAAGTTAGTGTGCTTATTCAGTGCCATACCAATCAAACTATCAAAGAATTATAGAGCTAGAGAAAAAATAACAAAATTCACCTAGAAGAACAAAAGATCAAGAAAGAATATCAAGAGAATTAATGGACAAAAATGTGAAGGAAGGTGGCCTAGTAAAACTGGACTTCATATTACAGAGTGGTAATCATCAAAACAATCTGGTACTGGACAAGAAATAGAGTGGAACAGATGGGTGTTCGATTAAGCTAGGTTAAGTTCGGATTCGCGCTGGCAATAAAGGCACACTTCCAATAGAACAAAGTTTTTATTGAAAGACAGGGGAAATACTCTATTAACCCCACAACCACATTATTTAACAATTCCTACTACACAGTTAACGCAGTGACAAAGACAGAGACACAGACACACAGAAGCAACACCTGTTCAGAGGAATACCACCACCCAAGGTTTCTCCAAGCTGGGGAATCCCTCTCTTTTCTACAAATGCAGCGACAACAACAAAGGACACACCCATAACATACAACATACACTTCACGTTCAGCACCTGCACCCAAGGCTTCTCCTAAGCTGGGGAACCCCTTTACAACTACCTTGGTAGTTTTCTGAATGTAGTCCCAGGCAAAGCGTCCTCTCCGTGGGTGAGGTTCCAATGCACCTGTCCCACGTGGTGACTTTTATAGGACTTTGTGTTTCAACAATCCGGCTAGCAGCTGTTGTGGGGGTGAAAGACTAACACAAGCCCAACAACAAGCACACTGCCAAAGTGCTGCAAAAGCCCAGGTTCTTTTGATCTGCTTTACTAAGGAAAGCAATGTTAAGGGGTTGACAAGTTTACTTTAATTCAGCATACAAATACCACTCACTTAGTTCAGGGGAAAAAGCCAGCACCCTGAACTTCAGAGCAAATACAAACAAATTACAAATATCGACAGACAGACCAATGTACCAGTCTTCTAACAAGTCATTTCCATAACACCCCTCACACTACAATACACAACAGGACATTACTCACTAGGTACAGAGCCTGCATTAGTGCTTGAAAAGAAAACTGTCCAAGTTTGATTACTGCTAATGCAAAAGATATGTGCTTCAAGTGAATAGCCTGGACCAGCTCTCAACATGTAACTTTTGTGCACTCTTCTAGAATAGAGCAATATTCCTGAGTAACTCGGAAACTTCAGGTCATTCCTATGGGATTTCCACAGCAAAGTTAATCAGTGACAGGGTTAAGAGTTGTGATATGAAGGAACTAAATACTTCCTTCATATCACAACTTTGGGAAATATTCTTGTATTTATTGGATTATATGCCCAGTCTGGGATTTCTATGGATGGTAACTCCCAATATGCAGATACCAATTCCCTATTTGTAAGCAAACATTTCACAATCTTTTAGAGCAGGATTTCTTAACCTTTTTTGTGTCACAGACCCCAAAGGCAGTCGGATTAAGCCTATGGACCCCTTCTTAGAATAATACATTTAAATATATAAAATAAAATACATAGAATTACAAAAGAAACCAATTAAATTGAAATAGTTATCATTTTTTAAAGTTCATTGACAATAGGTTAAGAAACTTTAGAGGAAAGTTTTTCAAAAGTAGAAAAACAAAACAGTGGCACCACTGGAGTATTATCTCCAGACCCATTTCTGGCTTATCTCTGAGTGGATTACCTACATTGCTGTTTGTTTGGAATACATTTTTATTTCAAATTCTTATTTGACACTGCTATGTACTCTTTCTTCCAGCTTCTTGTCCCACACTTCCAGCTGCTTGTTAAATATTCAGTTGGCCCCTTAAATTCAACAAGCACGAAACTGAATTCATCGTCTTTTCCCCAAAATTTACTCTTCCATCTAACTTTACTATTATTTCTAGATTAACAGAACTACTATTTTAACCCTAAGAGGGAGATTTCTCTTTTATTTGCATCATTTGTTTAAATAAAACATCTTTTTTAAAAAAAAAATCACAGTCATTCTATAAATTCACCCCCAGCCCCCTTGTGAATTCTCTCTTTGGGGGGATTGTTCAAAATAAAATTAAAACCACTCACCACAATGATTGTGTCTGGGAGCCACTATCCAAATGGAAAACCTATCATCACCCTTGCTTTCTCTCTCTCACTTATTATTCAGTCCAACCAGTAAAAATTCTTGTGATTCTTCCTTAAAATGTATCTTGTATATATCCCTTTCATTCTGACTGCCAAAACCCAGGTCTCTATTGCCTCATGTCTTAACAAACGCAACATTCATTTAACTGATTTCTCTGTCACCAGTCTCTAGAATCTCCAGTCCATTATGGAGTCCACTACCAAATTATTTTTCCTTGAATTTCTCACCACCATGTTTATAAAAATAAAACAAAACTCCAATGTCTCCCCTTTATTGACCAAATAGCATACATACAGCTCAGCTTGGTATTCAAAGTTCTTCATTTTGTTGTTCAGCATTTCATTCACATCTGACTCTTCACATCCCCATTTGTGGTTTTCTTGGCAAAGATACTGGAAGGGTTTGCCATTTCCTTTTCCAGATGGGGAAACAAAGGCAAACAGGGTTAAGTGACTTGCCCAGGGTCATACAGCTTGTAAGTGTCTGAGGCCATATTTGAACTTGTAAAGATGAGTTTTCCTAACTCCAGGCCTGGCACTGTATCCACATCTAGCTCTCCCATGAAAATTCTTCATAGCTTGATTCCAATCATCCTTTCTAGTTTTATTTCTTAATATTTAACTAATATATGCTCCATGCTATGGTTTAAATAGACTACTGATCATTCTAAAACATGCCTTACCCTTTCTAAATTCCACCTTTGCTCATCCTTTTCCTTCAAATATGTCCCTGACCTGCTTTTATTTTTGTATTCCCAGCAGTGTCTGACATATAGTTGGCACTTAAAAAATGTGTTTAAAATTGATGAAAGAATCCTCCAATTTCTGCCTATTAAAATCCTACCAAATCTTCAAGGAATGCTCTGCTTAAAAGACACCTGATCTATTAAAATTTCCCTGATCAGAATCAAAATCTATCAGAATTGTAATGGAACTCAAAGTCCATCTAGCCTAGCTCATATCTAAACAATACCCAACTATCTATCATTCATTCTTTACTCAAAGACCTCCAGTGCGGGGTGGGAGCAGGGTGGTGCTTGAAGGGGTTACCTGCTAAGACATCACATTCCACTTCTGGATAGCTTTAATTGGTAAGAAGTTTTTCTTGTCATCAGGTCCAAATCTACTCTGTAATTTCCATCTACTTCATCTTTTCCAGCCCTCTGTAGTCAAGAAAAATAAAATGGATTCCTTATTTCTTCACATATTTAAAGATATTTTCACCCTAGCCAGAAGTAATCTTTCCTTCTCAGTTGCTACAGTTCCTACATAATATACTTATGACATGTGACAATATGTACTTGTTACATATGGCCTTATACTGTAATGATTCATACCCATGGCTAGTCTCCTCTATTAGTCTGTAAGCTCCTTGATGTTAACGATTATGTTTTATAAATCTTGGTAGCTTGTAATACTTTGCACATAACAGATGCTCAAAAAATTGTTCAATGAATGCTAAATGAATTATGTGTGGTTCTAATTTCAAAAGCATCAACAAGATTCAATGAAAAGAGACCTGCATTTAGATTCAGAGAATCTAGGTTCAAATCCTGCCTCTGTTACTTACTCTGTGGACTTGGGCAAGTCACTTAATACCTCTGGGCCAGAGCTTCCTCATTTGTAAAATGATAGGGTTAAACTAGACAACTTGTAAGTTTCTATTAGCTCTTAATCTACATTCAAAGGACTTTTAGTTCTTCAGGGGCTAAAAAAGAACTCAAGTTTTTTTTGTTGTTGTTGCTTTTTAAAATCATTCCTGGGAAGCACCAAGGCTAATGAGAACACCAGAAATCCCTTTATTCAAATGACTCATTAAGTCCTTGTTTGAGTAGTAAGCTATTTTGCTACTGGATTATAGCAAAGTTCCTAATTAAACTTCTGCTGTTGCCTAAGGTGATGTGAGGGTTCTGAATTTGAAGTCAGAGGATCTTGATTCAAAAACTGGCTTTGTGCTTATTGCCTGACCAAGTCTAACTACCAACCTTTATACCAACTCTTCCATCTCTACCAGATCTTTACGTCTATTGGTAATACATTACCAACAACAAATTATACATAAAAAGCTAGAAAAAGATATGACCAAAGAAAGTATGGTAGGCAGAAGGGGGTCAGTCATATATCAAGATTAAGGGGTAATAGATGAATAACATGTATATCATAATATTAGTAGAGTCAGAGGAAGTCTTGAGACCATTGCATGGGTGCTGGCAAAGGATTTCTGGGATGTTACAAGCAAAAGTCTTGCATGATGAGGTGTAGTTGGGTTGCAAAAGCCATTGATGAGATCACAGATCCACTGAAGTGTTAAAAGTTAGCTTTCCTTCTAGGTTGCTGAGAGCTTTTTGGATCTTGACTGTTATGGAACAAGTTAATTCTTTATTTCTCCAACTTTGTGTCATCTAAACATTGATAACATGGAATCTATGCCTTTATCCAAGTCATTGGTAAAAAACATTATATAACACAAGGCCAAATACAGATTCCTGGGACCCTTTACTACAGGCTTACTTCCAAGTTGATATTGCACCATTATAATTACTAGGTCACTAGGAAGCAGAGTTTCCTAGGCTGGTTGATTCATGTTCTTTCCTCCTGGTATTGCAAAACTGACATAAAATTGAGGCTGACCCTGGGCATATGTCCATTTTTTCTTGTACAGCTGTCCAAACATATGGACAGTTGGTCTGAACCATGTTTCGTAGTGTGAAACAATTTGATCAAACATAGCTCTTTTGAGCTGCATCTACATACATGAATCATGCCATCAGCTTTAATTGCACCTTCAAATGTAAGGACAATTGTATATGTCACTAGTATAAAAGAAATTGGTATCACCATTATGCACTCTGTTATGCTAATTAAATTAAAATATAATTACAATCAAAACTATCTTACTTGGGACATATATAATGAGAAGAATATCTTGGATATGAAGGTCTTGAAGAACATAGAAATTAAGCAATATTTAAAAATATTTGTGAATTCAATTGTAAAAGCTAAGATATTGAGGTTAACTTTCCTCCCTTCTAAATTCCCCCTCTGTTCCTCATCAGTGGCATAAACAAATACTGGACTGAATTTGAGTTGGCAAGGGAAACAAGTTAAACCTAATTGTGCTTTGTATAATATGATCTCAGAAATGGATGTTTCTTCCTATTTGGATGTATTTTCAAAATTTCACATGCTTATCAAATATAATGTATTTATTTTTTGCTCCATATTTAATTTAAAATCACACAAAGACATTATTCTCAGAAGCTGCTGCTTTTGTCAAACTGCATCAGTTCATAAGCATTAAATTCATTTTAATAGACAGTAAAGGACCAAAGATTTATCTAAGTGATCTTGGAAAATAAATACATTCTTTTCCATGGAAAAACTATTGCTTCTGATTTGGAACCGCACCCCAAAAATTACTAAGCCATACATGATCTTTGACTCACTAATACTATTAAGTGATACTTACGTCCCAAGGATATCAAAGACAAAAGGAAGGACTTATATGTACAAAAATATTTATCACAGTTATTATAGGAAGAACTTGACAATAAGAGGATATCCATCACTTGAGGAATGACTGAACAAATTATGGGAAATGAATGTAATGAAATATAATTATGTCATAAGAAATTTTGAAAGGGATTGACTTAAAGAAACATGAGAAGATTTGTATGAACTGATGCTAGTAGAGCCATGAGGAAAATATATAATGACTATACATACAGAGGAAAACAACTTTGAAAGCTTTAAAAAACTTTGACTAATGCAATGACCAACCACAAATTTGGTGGACCACAGAGAAAACCTGCTACCTTATTCTTGACAGAAATGATAGTGAACTTCAGTTGCAAAATGAGATATATATTTTTGGACCTAGTCAGTGTGAGTGATAATAATTTCAAAAAATAGAAAATAAAGGGTCACTGAAGCATTTAAAAAAAAAACACAGTAGAAAACAGAAGATGGTTTTGAGGGAGACAGATAAGCAGCCCTGCTTTGAAACTAACGTTGAGTTTATTGAATTCTTTTTAAAAAGGCAAATTGCAATGGAGATTTGTGATTTTGTATAAAAACCACTTTTGCTATGCACATAGACTGCCTTTTGCTAATTTGTGTTTGTCAAGTATAGAATAAGAAAAGAAATTATTTAGAAAAATATTGCTCCTGAAATAAGCGACAGTAATTTATAAAAATCAAAATTAAATTTATTGTGTATGCTCCTTAAATACCAGAAATTAAAGAGGTCTGATCTTATTTTTTGTATATGTATGTGTCTTATTTTTTTTTAAATTTTTTCTAAGAATTATTTTGAACATATTACAATGCTGCATTACAGCAATTGTTAGTTAAATAAATGTAATGCTTCAGGAAGATTCTGATCTCATTTAATCGTAGCAAACTTGCAAATCTCAAAGTGCTGTATTTTATTTTATTTGAGATAGATGCTATTATCATCCCTATTTTACAGATGAGGTGACTGAGGATTAAAGAGTTTAAGTGAATTATCTAGACTAGAGTCACACAACAGGATTTGAACTTGTCTTCCTGACTCCAAGTCCAGCACTCTGTCCACTATTTTGTTTTTATTACCAAAGACATATTACCAAGTATATTTCATTCCCTTCAGATCTATAGAGTTCCACACAGAGAAAAACTAATCAGAACTTCTGGGGGCCAAGATGGCGGAGTAAGCAGTAAATTGCTGTAACCCTCCCATATTCATCTCCAAACAACCACAAAATAGTGTCCCAAAACAAATCCAGGAACAGCAGAACCAGTAAAAATGGGGTGAGACAATCATTGAGCCCAAGAAACTTGGAAGATGGGCAAGAAAGGTCTGTCTCACTTTGGTAAAAGGGAAGTGCAACCCAGGATAGGAAGTATCCCAGCAAGCCAGCAGCAAGCCCCACCTCAGCAAACCAGCAGGAGATCCTGAGCCCCAGTGTGGTGGAGCCAACATATGCCAACACCAGGGATAAGAAATGGGAGTGATGCAAGAGAATTATGAAGAGTCAACAGCTTGGAAAAAGAAAACAACTGCTCAAAAAGTAGAATTGGCCAAATGGAAAAGGCCAATACTGGCATATTTACAGGCTTGAATCACAAGACATAACAGACTCTCTTCCTTGAAGATGAAACCAAGACATTTATTCAAACACCAAAAAGCCAAATCCATCATAGTAATAAAGAAATCTATACACATTACCAATGCAGGGGGCACTGCCATCCTCAAGCCTTCCCTCTGTCAGGACTCCCCACAAATAAGCACCTTTAAGCAAAATCACTCCCTCTTTCACTCACACTAGCTGCTCTGCCTGCTCTCTCTCTCCCAGTTCTGACTGCTCTGCCTCACCCACTCACTTCCTGCTCCACCCTTTCCTACCCACCCATTTAGCAAGCTCTTCCCACTACAGGCTCATGTGACTCAGGCTTCCATGTGACTCAGCACCTCAAAGCAGGTCACACAGGCCTATTAATGGATGGGAAAGATCTTCCCATTCCCATTAACATAACAAAAGCATAAGAATAAATGGAGTGTTCCTTAAAATGATAAGCAGTATCTATTTAAAACCACCAGCAAGCATTATCTATAATGCGGATGAGCTAGAAGTCTTCCCAATAAGATCAAAGGTGAAGCAAGGATGCTCACTATCAGCACTATCATTCAATATAGTACTACAAATGTTAGCTATGGCAATAAGAGAAGAAAAAGAAATCAAAGGAATTAAAATAGGTAACAAGGAAACAAAGCTTTGCAGATCATATGATGGTACATTTAGAGGATCCTAGAGAATCAACTTAAAAACTACTTGAAATAATTAACAACTTTAGCAAAGTTGCAGGATATAAGATAAACCCACATAAATCATCAGCATTCCTTTATATGATCAACAAAGCCTAGCAGCAAGAGTTAGAAAGAGAAATTCCATTTAAAATAACTGTAAGCAATATAAAATACTTGGAAGTTTACCTGCCAAGACAAACCTGGGAACTGTATGAATACATTTACAAAATTTCCTTTTCACATGAATAAAATAAGATCTAAACAATTGGAAAAATATCAGTTGCTCATGAGTAGGCCAAGCCAATAAAACAAAAATTACAATTCTGCCTAAGCTAATTCACTTATTCAGTGCCATGCCAATCAAACTACCAAAAAATTATTCGATAGAGCTAGAAAAAATAACAACAGAATTCATCTGGAAGAACAAAAGGTCAAGAATGTAAAGGGAATTAATGACCAAAAAATACAAAAGAAAGTATCCAGCAATACCAGATCTCAAACTATATTATCAATCAGTAATCATCAAGACTATCTGGTACTGATTAAGAAATAGAGCGGTGGATCAGTGGAATAAATTAGGTACACAAGACATGGTAGTCAATGACTATAGTACCCTAGTGTTTGATAAACCCAAAGACCTTAGCCTTTGGGATAAGAACTCACTATTTGACAACTGCTGGGAAAACTGCAAAACAACAGGACACAAACTAGGTATAGCCTGACATCTGACACCATATACCAAGATAAGATCAAAACGGGTACATGATTTAGACATAAAGGATGACACCATAAGCAAATAAGAAGAGCAAGGAATAGTCTACCTGTCAGATCTACAGGGAAGAGAATTCATAACCAAATAAGAGATAGAGAGCATTACAAAATATAAAATGGATAATTTTGATTATAAGTATTATAAATGCAGAGAAGCTCGGAAAGATTACACAATATGATGCAGAATAAAGTACTTCAACAATGTACATGGAAAAAATAACCACAAACACTAAAAGATGAAAGTTGCAGATTTGTAAAGGACAAATATGGTCTCAAAAAAGAAACATGAGAAGGCATCCCCACTCCTTTACAGTGATGGGAGATCCACAGATGTGGCACATTGCTTAGATTTTCAGACTTTTTCATTGTATACATTATATACATGTTTATATGTATATATGTATACATATATATCAGTTTTATTGTTTTTTTTTTTCTCTCCTTCCTCTTTATTTTTTTTCTTTAAAAATATTCTTTGTAATCCGGAATGGCTCTCTGGGAATGAGAGGGGAGGGAGGCTAAGAGAAATTCTGTGAAATCTAAAAAAACAAAAGATATCAATATAAATAATTAAAAGCTACTATGTGTCTGGCACTGTGTCAAGGATACAAATTTAAGCAAACAGGACTCCTTGCCTTTAGGGAAGTTGCATTCTAATGGGAAAACACATTAAAAAGGCCTCTTTCTGGGGAGGCTGAGGCTAGTGGATCTCCTGAACTTGGAAGTTCTGGACTGCAATAGGGCTAAAGTTGATTCAATATCCACACTAAACTGGCCACTAATGTGTCAAGTCTCCAAGACCTACTGATTCCCTCTCTTCATTCCACGTAAAACTGTTCGGTCAGTTTCTTTCGGTCACCTGAGTGCCAGAATGAATCCAGATGTCAAGACACCAAACATAGACCAAAGGTTTGCATTATCTTTAGCTTCAAGTGTTAGCGCTAGTTACTTATAGTATCATAAATAAAGCAGTGAAAAGGACCATGTAGGTAGGTCCCTTTGAACCTAGACTGGAGGCCAGTCAGTCTATTAACCACCAGGTTAGGAAGGTGAGGAAAATGAGGTACAAAAAAGGTGAGGCGCCTTGCAGCTAGCCATACAGGGCATATGGTAGAGCCAGAATTCAGCCCCAGGTCCTGGGACTCCAAGTTCAGTGCTCTTTTGACTAGAATTTGCCATTATGGGAATCAAATAAGAAAATGTTTATAAGATGCCATGTAAGCCTTCAAAAACTATGTATATATATATATATATATAGATATAGATATATATATATATATAGATATATAGATATATATATATATATATATATATATAGATAGATAGATAGATAGATAGATAGATAGATATACCCATGATTAATGTTATTATTATGCCAACAGGGTTCAATGTGAGGCCAAAGGCATGTGCAAAGGATAAGAAGCAATAGAAAGTTTGAGAGAAGGAGGGGGGGGGAAGGGAAGGAAAGTATGGAGAAAGAGACAGAGAAAAAGGAGGGGAAAGTATGACTAATGCGGAGTGGTAGAATTTCATTAATAATTATCTTGTTTCTCTCATGATACCAGTCATCTATCCAAAGGACCATAGAGGTAGAAGGTGCCATGGAAATCATCTAGTACAACTTCCTCCTTTTATTTTTCAAAACAAAACTAATTTTTTACAATGAACAAAAACTCACCTTCTCTCCTTGCTACTTCTAGTCCTCTGCCTTAAGGAGGAAAAAGGAAATAAACCCCTTGTAACGAATATGAGTCAGGAAGAGATCTTTCTGAGTTCAAATCTGGCTTTAGATACTAGCTGTGTGACCCTGGGCAAGTCCCTTAACCCCGTTTGCCTCAGTTTCCTCATCTGTAAAATGATGTGGAGAAGGAAATGTAAACCACTTGAGTATCTTTGCCAAGAAAACCTCAAGAATCAGACATGACTGAAACAACTCAAAAAAAACTCCAGTATGAATAATCAAGCAAAACAAATTCCTCAATTGGCCATATCCGAAAACCCTATATCTCATTCTGTACCTTGAGTCCATCACCTCTCTGCCAGGATGTGGTTAGCATGCTTCATCATGGTCAGTCACTTTATTGATTACAGTTCTTGAGGCTTCAAAGATGCTTATCTTTACAATTTTGTTGCCATTTTATAAATCACATTCTTGGTTCTTCTCACTTCACTCTGCATCAGTCCATATAAGTCCTTCCAGTTTTTCTGGAACCACCCCCTCCATCATTTCTTAAAACATAACAGTATTTCATTACATTCATATACTGTAATGTGTTCAGCCATTCTCCTTAGTTTCTAGTTGTTTGTTGTTCAGTCATTTCAGGTGTGTCTTACTCTTCATGACCCCTTTGGGGTCTTCTTGGCAAAGATCCTGGAGTAGTTTGTCATATCCTTCTCCAGTTCATTTTACAGATGAGGAAACTGAGGCAAATAGGATTAATCACTTGCCCAGGGTCACATAGCTAGTAAGTGTCTGAGGTCAGATTTGGACTCAGGAAGATGTCTTCCTGATTCCAAGCCTGGCACTTTATCTACTCTGTCACCTAGCTGCCCTTCTAGTTCTTTGCCACTACAAAAAAAAGCAGCTATAAATATTTTTGTATATGAGTCTTTCCCCACTTTCTTTCATCTCTCTGGGACATAGAGTTAGTAGTGGTATTGCTAGATCAAAGGGAACTCACAGTTTAGCAGCTTTTTAGGCATAGTTCCAAAATGCATTCCAGAATGGCTGGACCAATATTACAGCTCCATCAACAGTGAATTAATGTGTCCATTTTCCCACAGCAGGACAGTTGGTTCCTCACTGGAAAGTGACCGTGATTTCCAGTCCATCAGAAAGTCCCACAGGCTTTGGGTTTGGATAGGGACTCAGGTTTTCTGAGATAGGAGGCTTCATATCCATTTTCTTCAGGAATACTCCTTGACTGGCTCTTCTCTGTTATGCCAGCAAGTCACACGGCTCTTAAATGGCAGAATGGAGAATCAAACCTAGGGTTTCTGATTCCTACCCCAATGCTCCCCATGCTGTTTCCATTGCATCACAGCTGTTTGCCAGATTCCTGAAATTTCATTTTATCCATGCAACATCTGGAATCTGTAGTAATTATTCTTATTACTACCATCCTTGATGTGCATATTAGAGGGCTAAAAGTTACCTGTCTCCCATAAACACCCAGCAAGCAAGGACCGGTTAGTCCCCATTTTTTGTATATCCTCCCAAACCTATCTCCTCAGTACCTAACTTGGTGCCAATGAACATTGGCAGCCTGGCATTTCCTGTTTCGGGTTGTATTTTACAACTTCCAGAAAACCTTTTTATTTCTAGAAATTTGGGGCACCATCTTGTTTACTTAAAGTAGTGACCTAGCAGGTTCCATATGTTAATGACTGTTTGTGAAGTACACAGAAAAGATTGTAACCTACTTGAATTCAGAAATTTTAGGAGACAGAGATGGACTAGTGAGGTTAGCCTGAAGTAAGCTGAAGTCATGTGCCAAAAAGAAAGGAGGAAATCCCTCTTCCTTGTCAAAGATCTTCAATGGCCACATATGGGTGGAGCTGTGAGTGGCTTTGGCTCTTTTGGCAGCAAACACTTTAAAAGAGACACCCTGAGAGAACCTTTCATTTTCAGGATCCTGGCAAGCAGAATGAGGTGCTAATTGAACTAAAGATCAACAGGGTTGCAATGGTACTGTTCAACCTTCTATAGGGATGTTTTATAAATGGCATGTCTGTGTTAAAGAAAAAATTGCAATAGCTCAAAAGAAACACGAGATGTGCAATTTAGAGACATCTCCATTCCAAATGTTTACATGGATTATTTGTGCCCAACCTGTGGTAGAGTATTCCAAGCTCCTATTGGTCTGATCAGTCCTTGTCCGACATACTGTACCTTGATTTCAACATAGTGATATCATTTCGGTCCTCTTTGAGAATGAAGGACAACAACCAACCAACCACCAACCAAAGAGAATTCCTAGTCAATTATGAGTTTGAGTAGATGACCTCCATGATTTCTTCTGTCAATCAAAGTAAGAGAGATACTCCATGGGGCTATGGTTTTTCCCCTTTCCCTCGTCTTTTCCCTCTCCCATTTGAATGATCAGGGAGAATAGATGGCATCTGTCTGCAAGTATACGTGGTTATGGATATGCCTGGTGGAGATTTTTTAAAATTATTTTATTTTTAACTTATCAAATAAAACAAACATTTCCATAACATAGTACAATTAAAAAAAAGATTGGTGGAGAGTTTTAAAACAAAAGAATGTCAGAGAAAATAGAGAAGTTCTGCCAGGTAGAGGAAAAAGAGCCTGGAGATTTTACTCTCTCATCTTGCAAGGGGAGATGGCAACAAATGATTGAAGAAGCATAGCAACTTGTCTTTGCTTTACAGAAGGAGTCTGTTAATTCCAGAGCTAGGAGAGATCAATGAAGAATTATAGAGAATGAAGGGGAGAAGCTACCTGCCTTTCTCTGACATTTTAATAAAACTTTCCCATGTAGGTAAAGGCATCTAGATAGTATAATAGATAGAGTTCTGGACTTGGAGTCAGTGAGATCTGAGTTTGAATTTTTCCTTACTAGCTGTGTCCCTGAGAAAATCTCTGAAGTTTCCTCATATGTAAAAAACTGGGATAATAATGAACAGAGGATGAAATGAGATAGCACATGTAAAGGGCTTTGCCAACCTCCAAGTGAGATATAAATGCTGGAGGTGACACAGTAGATAAAAAATGCTGGCTTGGAGTCAGGAGGACCTGAGTTTGTATCCTGCCTTAGATGCTTATTAACATGGTTAATATTAATTTAATTAATTTAATGTGGATGCTTATTGATCCTGGTCAAGTCACTTAACCTTTCAGCCTTCTTCATCTGTAAATTTATTACAATAAATTCCAATTTATCCTATATAGCTTGTTTGTACATAATTATTTGCATGTTGTGTTCCTCATTAGACTGTGAACTCCTCATGGGCCTGGACTACCTTTTATCTCTCTTTGTAACTCCAGTGCTTAGCACAATGCCTGGCACATAGTAGGCTCTTAATAAATGTTTATTGACTGACTGGGAAAAATAACAGCAGTGACTTCATAGGGTTGTTGTAAGGATCAAATGAGATAACATATGTAAAACACTTTTTTAAACCTTCAAGTGCTATGTAAATGATAGGTATTAATATTACTACTCTTATTATGATAATTATTAATATGTAGGGGTTGGACTAGATGATCTCTGAAGCCTCTTCCAGCTCTAAGTTGATGAAATTATCAAAACTGAGATGTTTGTGCATAGATCAGCCCCAGTACTCCGGGATGTACTATGCATACAATTCTCCAGTTTTCCTGTGTAGTGGCTAAAACCAAAGAGAAGAGAGAAAGTCCTCAGAGCCTTCAGGGTAGGGGAATCTCTGACACAAGAGCTATTAAGATCTGTGTAATTTTAAACTTTAATAACAAGCTCTGAGGCATTATGGGACCAACATATAAATAGCACCTAAAAGCAAATGCATTTTAGAATGGTAATGAATTCCTCTCCATATTCACTGGCACATTTCAGCAGCGAAAAAACTGTGACTGAGACTTTAATATTTACAAACTCAAAAACTGTTCCTAGGGAGGAGAAGCAAAGTTGAAGTCAGAATTGTTGACTTGAGCAAGAATTTTAAACCATTAACTGATATTAATCTACATTTACACATATTTATGCAACGCTTATCTCCATAGTATCTAGTTACTTCAATAAGCATGCCTTTCCACCATTCCAGTTTAAGAAGAAGGTTAAGTAACCAGCCTCAGGTCATACAACAAATTAGTAGGAGGTTGCAGTTCCACAAAGGAGCTTTTAGCTTGTTGCATATTCACCCCTGGGTTGCAATGAGGTCCACTTATTCAGGGTACAACTTATCAAGATGGCTTCAGGATTTGGTAGATTTGAAATAATTCTTAAAGCTACCAATAATGAACTGAAAAATAAGAGAAGTAGATTGAATAGCATCTATTATTCAGGGAATAATGATACAGCCTGTGGCTTGGACAGGTTTTTTTAATTGCCATTTTCTCATCCTGTCATTAAACTCTGTTCCTTTAGCAGAGAAGGGAAATGTAGGGAATTAAAAGGTCAGCTTTCCAACTTTTATAAACACAGGCAGAAGTTTGGTAGGAGAGAGAGATAAAATTATTGGCTAAAATAAAGCTTACAGATTACAGTTACAATTATGGAATAATACTTATAAAATCCCAAATGTGTCAAAGTGTATATTTCCAAATGAAGGATATATTTCAAAATAATCACCTAGGGAGAGTATAGATTTTTTTCCCAAAAGGCTACCACTATTAAGTCATTTTTGTATTTCTTCTTTTGGAATTATCTTCCAAGCCAGTTACTCAAAAATCTATCTCATCATTTTATAATCATACCTCATTTTAAAAAATATTGCATTTCAGAATTTATATAAGGGCTTGGCTCTGAAGGATATTTAGTTGTATTCAGAAGTAATGATAATAGATAACATTTAAATATCTCTTCAAAGTTTACAAAGTGCTTTACTTCTATTACCCCTACTTGATCCTTACAACTCCGTGAAGTAGGTGCTATTATTGTCCACATTTTTCAGATAAGGAAACAGGTTGAGAAAGGTTGATCCTTGTACACATTGCAGGAGACTTTAATATACTTTTCTCAGTTTTGGAAAAATCTAACAGAAAGATAATGAAAAGGGAAAATAAAAGAATTGAACACATTAGTGCAATTTGCTTTGATGACCTTTGATATGTTATTTGGACTATCCTCCAAAGTGGCAAATCTTCATCCTTTGAAAGTGATTCATATTTTATGGATAAAGTGATGGATTTAGAATCATCAAGACCTCAGTTCAAATCCTGAATCAAACACCTATCAGCAACTAGTTGTTGAGAGGATCAAATGAGATATTATTTGTAAGGGCTTAGCACAGTGTCTGATATGTTGTTGTTGTCGTTCAGTTGTGTCTGACTCTTTGTGATCCCATTTTTTTTTTGTCAAAGATACTGGGGTTGTTTGCCATTTCCTTCTCCAGCTCATTTTACAGATGAGGAAACTGAAGCAAACAGGTCTAAGTGACTTGCCCAGGGTCATACAGCTAGTAAGTGTCTGAGGCCAGATTTCAACTCAGGGAGATGAGTCTTCCTGACTTCAGGTCCAGAACACTAACCACTTTACCATGTAGCTGCCTTGACACACAGTTGGTACTAAATAAACACTTGTTCCTTTCCTTCTTTATGCCATACTTTTCTGCTCTTAACCTGCAATAAAGTGTACAGTAAGAGAAAGGTGATCACTTTACATTGGTCAGAGTCCAAGTGGAACATTGTGTTCCTTTTTTAGTGCCACATTTTAGGAAATATTTAGGAAATAGGAAATATCAACAAGTATATCAGTGGGATTAGAAGATGGTAAAGGATATAGAAATCTTAGCATTTGAGGTTACAGTGTTTGGGTTTACTCTGGAGAAGAGCATACCTGGGGGGTTGGGGATGGTCATTAAGGAATGGCAGGATAGCTATCTTTAAGGATTTGAAAGGCTGTGATTTGGAACAGAGATTAGTCTTGTTCAGCACCAGAAGGCAGAACAAAAGAGGAAGAAGGTTCTGAGTTGCTTCTTTAGGCTTTAGCTTCTAGAGCTGTCCAAAAGTAGAAGAGACAGCATTTTCCTTTTCACTGATGATTTTCAACGGAGCAAATTGTTGGGTGGGGGCCATTTATAGAAGTGAATAAAGTAAGGTACATATTGTTGGCAACGATCCCTGAGAAATCTCAGTGGAAACATGGGACAAATGCTGTATGGAAAGGGCAGGTCCAGGTAGGCTGTGCCAACAGGGACTTGGTGCCCTGGGCATCTGTTCTGGGTAAAGGAGAAATGGTACAGTGTTTGGGAAGTCAGGCCCTGGAAAAAGAGGTGTCAGAGAGGTGGCAAGGTTGAAAGGAGAGAAGTAGTGAGAACAGGGAAGGACTAGGGAGAATGCTGAGACAATCCTTAACTTTCTTACTTCTGTCTCTTAGAATCCCAAATTTCCTTCAAAGCTCAGCTCAAAAACTTTCTTCCTTCAGCTACCAGGACCATACCCTCACCTACCAAATTACATTATATTTATTTTGCAAACACCTTTTCTGCAGCTGGTGGTGCCATGGAGCTAGGAAGACCTGCATTCAAATCCAGTCTCATACACTTACTAGCAAGTCACTTAACCTCTTTGCCTCAGTTTCCTCATCTGTAAAATGGGGACAGTAATAGCACGTATCTCCTAGGATTGTTGTGAAGATCAAATGAGATAACCATTGTAAAGAACTTAGCGCGATGCTTTAAACATGGCAAGGGTTGCACAAACGTTAGCCATCATTAGCTATCATGTGCATGTTGTATCTTTCCCTTCTGCCCTACTCCCCCATTTAAACCCCTTGAAGGCTTTCTGTTTTTTTTCTTTGCATTCCCATCTTGGTGGCTCAGACGGAGCAGTGAACTTGGAGTTAGGAAGACCTGAGGTCAAACCCTGTCCCAGCTCCCTTGTGAGAAAGTATAGACTCCATGACTTTCAATGCCCTTTCCAGCTCTAAGTCTATGATCCTATGACCCAATGGCTAGAATGCAGTAGGTATTTTATTGTTGGTTAAGTATGGCACCTACTCTATTAGTCAGGCATTGTGCAAAGCCCTTTAAAAATATTATCTCATCTGATCCTCTCAACCACCATAAGAGGCAGATACAATTATAATTACTATTTTACAGGTGAGGAAACTGAGGCAGGCACAGATTGGGTGACTTGCCCAAGGTCCTGCAGCTAGTAATGTCCAAGGCTCGATTTGAGCTCAGATCTTCTGGACTCGTTGATTGATTGGTTGAATGGATAAATGGAAGAATGAATGATTAAATGAAGATAGGACAAAATCTAGGGATAAAGTTGCGTCATCTCAATTTTGGCCTCAGAAGTTATTTAGCTGAATGCTTCCCTAAATAATGATTTTTATATCTCCCAAAATACCTACCACGGTGTTGTAATCTACTAAAAATGTAATAAATTAATCTCGAATGGAAGTTAACCACATTGAATTGAGACAACCTAGAGAATAAATGCTGAGATGTGCTAAAACTCCTATTTGGGCTGTAATTAAAGGGAAAACACAGTTAAGGAAGCTGCATGTAAATATGAAAGTAGGAGAGAATACCTTCCAGATTATTAGTGATTAGAATATATTAGAGTAACTTGACCCAGATCAATCCAAATATGCAAGGGAAATTAATAGCAAAGGAAAATGATGAAAGAAGGAAATAAAAAGGCTGTACTTTTGAAAGGAAGAATCTTCCAGTTAAGCAGCCAGAGTCCTTTTCGTGCATGCAATTGTTGAGTAAATTTGCAGTTACTAAGTTATTTTCCCTTAGGGTATATTTACAATGACCCTTTTATTTTTACAAAGGATTACAGGGATTCATTGCCTCAAAGTATTGTTGAGTGCTAGCATGGTAGTTAGAACAGAGATAGCACTGACTCATGTGTGAGGCTTATGTGGGTGCATTTCATTCAGTTTTTGGCTGTTTTAGAAAGAGCACCAAGTATACAGATCCTAAGCATCTCTTGCTCACCGCCCACTGGGTTCACTGTAGGTTCAGGGGCACTAAATCTTTAACCAATTAAAACTCAGTGATATGTTCCAGGGTAAAGGGTGGACTGAAAGACTTGGGAGCCTGTGTGGAGTCTGGATAGGAGTTTGGGGGCAGACAGTGGTAAATGGTATGAAGGTAGGGATATGAAGCAGCCTGGTGTAACATAAGAATGTTGGAACTGCTGTCACAGAACTTGGGTTCAAATTCCTCAATTTCCTCTTCCGTAAAATGTGAGGGAGGTAAACTAGATTATATCCAATACCCCTTCTAGTTTGATGTCCTAGGTTGATATTGAATTTTCATTTTTTTTTTCAGCATGACAACCCTAGGCTAATTGTCTCTCTTCTATCTGTTTACATATTGTATAACACTACCTCCAGTAGAATGTAAGTTCCTTGAGGCCAGGGAATTTGTTTTTGTCTTGTAACCCTAGCAACTGATGAAGTTACCAGAATATTTTTTGTAATTAGATTTGTTATTTCATTGGCATAGGAAAAAGTAAGGAGAAACTGGTAGAAGAAACTCCCTCTGTCAAAGCAGACTAGCACCTGTGCTGCAATTTACAATCTTAGAATTACTAGAGGGCACTCAGAAGTTAGGTGACTTGCCCAGAGGCACCGTCAGTCCATCTGTGGTTCTCTCACCTGTGGCTCCAAGAAGCTGTTGCATGCACTGGTCACACCCCAGTAAACCATCCAGGCAGACAGGCTAAACCAGGTTGAGGGTAGCTGAAAGGTTTTAAAGCCATTGGTGAGTTAAAGGGATGCCTACCCTAAGTATTTGAAGACTTCTTCCAGTGGAATGGGCTGATGAGAACAATTTTGAGCTTGGTAAGACATCAAACGTGCCAAGGTCATCCACTGCATCTCGGACCATTCCCAGTCATTTGTCTTGCCACCAGATTTTGATGACTCTGGAAGAAGAAGTAAGGCCGATGACTTTGTGTAACTTCACCTCACTTAAATCCAATTCATGGGCAGGCAAGTCAAGATGTCGGGTTTTCTTCAAAAAAAAAAAAAAAGAAGGATGAACAGCAATGAACATTTATTAAGCACTTACTATGTGTCAGGCACTGTGCCAAGTGCTGGGGATACTAAACCAGCATGTTTTGGAAACTGGACTTGAACTCATCTTCCTGACCCTTGGAGGTTTTCCCTCTAACTTCTCCATCATGCTGCCTCTCACTTTGCATGAATTATGAGAATCAGCCTTTACTAAATATTTACCATGTTGGGTGCTGTGAATGCAAAGAAAGAAAAGAGAAACAGGTGCTGGTGTCTTTTTGGTTAGGTTGGGAGTACCAGCCCACCATTCTGATGCCTTTAATGCTTTTTTGTAGTTGAATGCCAGAGCAAGAGGGTTTGGGATGGAGGAGGATTGGAAAGAGGACTGTTGACTTGATGACTTGCCATTAGGAATGGTGGCACTTGTCCATGAAGATATTGTAAAATACTCAGGACAGTGTTAATGGAAGATAAACTTTAAGATTCTTGTCCTCATAAGTATTCTGCTTATTGGTTACTCAATAAACATGTATTAAATGCATATTATGAACCAGGCACTGTGCTAAACACTGGAGATACTGAAGTAACTTGCCATTTCCTTCTCCAGTGTGTCCCCATTTTACAGATGAGGAACTGAAGTAAGTAGGGGTTAAGTGACTTGCCCAGGGTCACACAGCTAGTAAGTGTTTGAAGCCAGATTTAAACTCAGATCTTCCTGACTTCAGGTCTGGTCCTCTATCCACTGTACCACATAGCTGCCGCTATTAGAAGATTAGAAGAGTCCCAGTATTTTTCCATAATGATTCATTAATATACCAGTGAAACAGAATATTATATATATCTATATGTATGTATACATATGTATGGGTATACCAGTGAGACCATGTATATATAGGTGTGTGTGTATACACACATACACCTATATATACATACATACGTATGTACACATGGTCTAATTTTTAGAAAGGGATATAATAAACATATCAATATTGTATAAAAATTAGATTTTAATAAATATTATATATATAATTGGAATTTTAAAAAAATATTTGGCCCATTCCCTCTTTCTCTGCTTTTTTTTTTTTGGTAGGGATTGGGGATGGGAGATATTGGACCTGTGATTTCAGTGAGGAAACTCCCTCTACCAATTGAGTTTGAACCTACATTGCAAGTTACAGTCCTAGAGATTTGCCTAAGGTAGAGAGAGGTTAAATGATTTGCCCAAGATCTCAAAACCAGTAGTGTCAGAGAAAGAACTTGAACCCAGCTCTTCTTCACTTCATGGCCAGCTTTCTCTAAATCAAGTTATCTCTCTCCTTTTTCAGCCTCTTTTAATTCAATCATAAGTAGAATTTACAGAGCAATTGTCAGGTCAAAGAGTCAGTTCTGAGAAGCATGACATTTGGATTTCAGACTGACTTCTCAATTTTGAGTCTTACATGTAATAACTGAAATATTTTATTTAGTTTCTGCCATCCCATCTCATTTCATGCCCTTCCCCCAATGTGAAGAATGGGGAAGGAATAGAATCTTTTGCATCTTTATCTGCCACACCTTCTACCTTGAATCCAAGCTTCTCTTCTGATTAGAAAGAGTCATGCTTCTTGAATTTTCATAGTTATCAGCACTGATTTTTTTCCTATCAGTTCTGAGATGTCTAGAAAAATGTTGGAGCAAATATTCTTGGAATATTCCCTAATCTTGGTTTTACCACTACTTAAGTGAGACTGGAAGCATTCACTTCATTTCTGTTCATTATTGTTACTTCTCTTCTGACTGTCAGTTTTCCCATCTATAAAACATACAGGTTAGCACACATAATTTCTAAGGTCCATTTTAGCTCTGACGATCTATGGCTCTGAGGGAGATGGAGAAATGGCCAATCCGGGATAGAATTATATCCAATACCTGAACCTGAAAGGCACCAGAACATCAAGGGAGGCAGGGCTCAAAGCAGGAGACATTAAAGACTGAATCAGGGTGAATCAGTCCTCTTCTGGCACTCTGCTTTTCTTCAGGTTTAATGGGCTAAGCATGACTCTAAAAAAGTCTCCATCTCCCTGCCCCCTTCCATTGTGTCCCTATTCTTTTCATTCCTTGAAGAAGAACTTAGATTTGATTTTTAAAAGTACTGACCTAAAAACCTGGTGGCTGCAGGGATATTTTCACCAAAGGGTCTAGTCCAAACTTGTCCATAAGACAAGTCTACCCAAGCAAACCGCTGTGTTTTTGTTCTTTCACTCGATTTTATTGTAGGCTATGACAAATGGAAAGGAAAGGAAAAAAGAAAAGGTGTTTTACGGAAAGTAGCCTAGGGTTGTCCTGTACTTAGATTAATCAATTAAAAATTAATTAATCAATTAATCAGTCAATACTTATTAAGCATCTATTATGTGACAGGCCTCTAATCCAATCCAATCAATATCTAATAAGTGCCTACTGTGTGCCAGGCACTGTGCTAAGGGCTGGGGATACAATTAATAGAAAAGATAGTCCTCCTCCCAAGGAGACTACAATCTAATTGGGGGAGACAATACATAAAGGGAGGCAGGAAGGGGGGTGGGGGTGGGGAGACTTGTTGAAAAGGGATCTTGTTCCATGGAGTTGAAACTAGGCAGAATAGCAAATGCAAAGTGGAGTGGGCTAAGAGTACCGGTTTCTGCCTTCTATAAAGGAAGGCATTGGAAGGAGTTTGGTACCTTACCCTCTAGCTCTCCAATCAGAGGGTAGAGGAAGCTGAGAGAGATGGTGTCAATTAAGGCTTGAGTTAGCAGCATGGTGAAGAGATCATCCTGGGAGGGGCATCTTGTTTCACGGAGTTGAAACAAGGCAGATCAGTAGATGCAAAATAGAAACTCTAGTTGACTTATCCAGATATATAGATGCACACGTGTATATACATATAAATCCACATGTTTACATATACATATATAGCATATATGTATACACACATGTAACTTGATAAGTCAGTATCACCTAGAGGCCCTAATTAATTCAAAGCAAAGATATTTAATGAAATGACCCATTAAAAAAATAGCAACAAAACGTCCCGCTCCATCAAACCTGGGGTACACTCTCCCATAAATATACATGGCATTAATGGGTCATGGGTCATGACATATAAGGAGGACATAAATGGAGAGGTACAACTGTAGAGAACATGGATGGAGAGATACACACATAGATCTGTCTTGTTTTGACTCCATGGAACAAGATGCCCCTCCCAGGATAATCTCTTCACCATGCTGCTAACTGAAGCCTTAACTGACACCACCTCTCTCAGCCTCCTCTACCCTCTGATTGGAAAGATGTGAGTAAGGTACCAAACTGCACACATAGCAAATATGTGTGACTAGGAAATAGAGATGAAGGGGTACAAATTTAGGGACTTGTGTAACCATGGGTACATGGGAGAAGGGGCAACTAACTCCTTCAGAGGTACAGGGCTACTTCTATGTTCACATTGCTCCTGCTAATGATTCAGTCCTACTCCCTTCTGGTTCTATAGCCTCTTGGAAATTTCTGGTTGGCCAATGAAGGATTCTCTTGTGCTGGTCTGAAGCTCTGCTGAATAATGTCAGGCGCTGTTCTATGTTCGACACGCAGTTTCCATAAGATACTCCTTGGGTATAATTTCTACTTCCTCCGACTTTTTGGCAAAGCAAAAATCCTTTTTTTGGGTGCTGCCATGCTCTTTTGGAAAAGACTTTTCCCTTTTTCTAAACCCTTGCTGTAGAACCAGCAGAGAGGTCCCACTCTCTCCTTCCCTTAGATCCTTGATATGAAGGTATGAAGTGTTTCAGCTCCCCTGTAGGACACTGTTAACCTTAGATCTGAGGAAGCTCCAAGCCTTCGGATGTAATTAATGCCCTTAGGTTAGTCTTTTCCTGATAAGAGACTTGGCATTCTTGGTCTGAAGCCTCACCCTAGATTTGATGACTCTAATATAATTCCCAGATTTTCAATTCTCAAGGCTGGGCTATAAAAGAGGCAACGGCCATTTTCCATATAATTTCCAATAGCTGGAGAGTAGGGTTTTGGAGTTAATCGCTTTTTAACCACAAATCTCTTCTATTCCTTAAGAACCAGAGAAAAGGATCAAAAGCTAGCTCAGCCCAGGTGGGTGGGGATGGGGGGCGGGGCTGGCCAGGTCCTTGTCTCTGCTAGCAGTTTAGATGCATTATTGTATCTTTCTTATGCCAGTTAACTGACTGAAGTCAGAAAAAAGGCTTTCTGGCCCCTACTCTTTTTTGATTGTTTCATGTTTTCAACTTTGCCTCTTTGACCAGATTGTAAGGCAAGGATCCTTAGGGCAGGGATTATATCCTATTCTTACTTTATCTATAAATCCCTCAGCACAATTTCTGGGCACAATTATAGAAGAGAGATTAACAAAGTTTTTTCTTCCCAGAATCTACTTTTGATTTCCTAAGAAATCTAATGATTTTGACTGGGGTAGGGGAGGGCTGCATTCTTTACATGGAGATCAATGAAAGTTGAAGGGGAGGGGTATATTATTCTTCTTCACACACATTTTGTTGTGTTAGACTCTTCATGACCCCATTTGGGGTTTTCTTGGAAAAGATACTGGAGTGGTTTGCCATTTCCTTCTTTAGCTCATTTTACAGATAAGGAAACTGAGGCAAACAAGGTTAAATGACTTGCCCAGGGTCACACTGCTAGTATCTGAGGACAGATTTGAACTCAGGAAGATGAGTCTTCCTTACTCCAAGCCTTGCACTCTATGCACTATGGTGCCACCTAGTTTACCACACACTCTACTTTGTAGCTGTGAGAAATGTGGTTTTGGGGATCACTGGACTTTCCCAAATTGTGAGAACATGAGGCTTTGGGGATCATTGGACTTTCTAGGCAGGGCCAAAGTCCTGAGGAAGAACCTTGTGATAATCCCTAGGGAAGGCTGTACAGACCACAGGACTCCCAGAGGAAGACCAAGTGGTAGCCCCCACTTAATCTGTGGGGATCACAGGGCCTCCTAGGGGTCAGACCCTAAGGAGGACCCAAGTGATGGCCCCTTAGGATGGCAGTAAGATCACAAGGCTCCCAAGACAGGGCTGGAAGTCCCAAGGGATGTCCCCTTAAGAAGGCTGTACAGACCACAGTGTTCCCCAAGGGAATCCAGAGTGGTAGCCCTCTTAACACTGCAGTGGGGATCACAGGACACCCCAAGCCAAGATCTGGGAAGAAACTCAGCGAGCTTCTGCTGCCTATTGTTTCCCTTCACTTGACCTTAAGAAAATCCATGTGAGTTGCCCATTCTCACCCAAAGAACTCAAGACCAGAGTGGGCAGAGGAAGGCATTTTATTATGCTCCTCGAGAGAGCAGGTGTGATACTCGTGAGAACACTCACACTGATAAAGTTGCAGGAGCAGGGGTAACCATTACCTCCACTCCTGCTAGAGTTACGGTTAGTTTACAGTCTTTGTTTTTTACATAGTTTTCCTAGGTTATACAGCTTATATAAATAGGATAATAAGGATACAGAAGCAAAAGTGAAGTTAAAATTAGATTTTCCTTGTCTTAGTTTAGGATTAAACTATATTCTTTTACTTCTCCTACTTTCTCTCTTTAACATATGCAAATTATGCAAATCAGTAGGCCTGGATTCTTGACCAAGACCATACCCTAGATAAGCTTGAAGGGGTTCAAGGGGCTTGGCCTCTAATTCCCCTGACTGCCTTCTCAAAAAGCACTCGAATGCGTGCAAGCCTCTGACCTCTCACCTAACCGACCTTGAGGCCTGGTCTCTGCAAAAGCTGGGGTGGGGGAGGGCAGGGAAGCACACCTTTAGTTCTGTGGAAACAAAACTCCTCCTCCCATTTCTTACATAGCTAATTGACACACTTGCTATTCCTCATACATACCATTCCATCTCTGAGCTCTGTGCCTTTGCTGTTCCCCAGGCCTCTACCTTCTGAAATTCCTAATTCTCTATAAGGTCTAGATCAAGTGCTACCTTCTACACAAGGTTTTCCTGATCTTTTGAATAAAGATGATCATCTCTATAGAGCTAATTCCCAGGTCTGTATTTCCATCTTTAGTTTCTCTGAGCTACAGTCTTGAATTACCAGCTGCCTTTTAGATATCTCCAACTGGATACCACACAAGCATCTCAAATGCTACATGTTCAAAATAGAACTGATTATCTTCCCTCCTGAACCCTTCCCTCTTTCAAACTTTCCTGTTATGGTTGAGAGCACCACCATCATGCTTCTTTATAGGGCTGATGACCTCAATGTCATTCCCTACTCTCTCCACATATCCAGTCCATTGCCAAATCTTATTGTTTCTACTTACATAACATCTCTACTATTTGTCCATTTCTCCATCATACAGCTGCCATCCTCATTTAGGCTTATTTCTAGACTATTTCTATATCTTTCTTATTAATCTCATTGCCCCGAGGCTCTTCCCATCACAATCTGTCCTCCACTCAGCTGCCCTAAAGTTATCTTCCCAAAGAGTAGGTCTTACCATGTAATTCCCTACTCACTACATTCTAGTGGCTTCCTACTACCTCCATGATTGATTATAAAGTCCTCTTTGTCTGGAATTTAAAGCTTTCCATAACTTGCCCTGCCTTACCTTTCCAGTCTTCTTATATTTTGCTCCCCTCTGAAGTTTTTCACTCTCACTCCACATTTCCAATCCATTTTGAAATCATATTATTTCTACCTTCAGAAAAATCTCTCCTATACACCCCTTTCTTTCTACTTACATAGCAGCCACCCTGGTGCAGGCTCTTGTCACCTCATTTCTGGACCAATTCACTAGCCTTTAGGTTGGTCTCTCTGCCTCATCTCTCCCTCTGGTCCACATTCCACTTAGCTTCCAAAGCTATCTTCTTAAAGTGAAGAAGGCCTTAATAAATGGCTCTTCTACTCAATAAATTCCAGTGTCTACCTATTACCTCCAGGACCAAACATAACATCTTTGTTTGGCTTTTAAAGCTCTTTATGACCTTCCCCTTTCCTATATTTCCAGTCTTCTTACACTTCACTGCCTTTGTCACGTTCAAGTAACTCAAGGATCACACACAACACTCTTATCTCCGGACTCTGCCTCTTCAGTAGTTTTCCCTGGAATGCTCTCTCTCCTTGTCACTACTTCCTGGCTTCCTTTGCTTTTAAATCTCTGTTTAAATCCTAGCTTTCACAAGAACCTTCCATTGCCCCTTTTAATGCTTGTGCCTTTCCCTTCGTATATCTGTATGTACCTTGTATATACATAGTTGTTTCCATGTTGCTTCCTCCATTATATTGTGACTTTCTTGAGGGTAGCAATTATTTCTATTTTGCCTTTCTTTGTGTGCCTAATAAGTGCTTGTTGATTGATTCACAATCATTAGTAACACCCTTCCCCCACTTCATCGTATATATGTTGATTTACTTTTTTGTACACATGGTGTGTGTTTCTCTCCCCTTTTCGTTTATGTCACCATAATCAAATCCATACTTCCATTGCTTTCTTTGAAAATGTGTGGCAATTTACTCCCTCGTGGCTCCACTTTCCCCCTACCAGGCCCTTGGTCACTAATTCTTAGGTTTTTTTCTCCCTGCCCCTCCCTACTTAAAATGTAGGTTCCCTGAGGATAGGAATTGTCTTTGTTTTTTTTTATGTCTAGCACTTTGCTTAAAGAGGAGTGATTTTCATCCATGTATTCAAAGACTTTTAATTTTTTTCTCCATATTACCTAAGCCTATCCCAGTACCTGACTTAGAAGGCATTTAATAAATGTCTCTTGAATTGAGAGCCAAGGAGAGAAAAGGTGTGGTAATACCCATCAGTTGGGAGAGTCCCTAAGTAAGGCTTCAAGATTGATGGTAGATTTCGATGAAGTTTCAACAACCCCAGTAATCCATTCTAAATTAAGGCTTGCTTATCTCAGTGCAGCTCCAAGAAATCAGTCAACTTGTGGGGTCAGTTGCATTTTTGTATTTTCCCAATGGCAGAAAAGGAGGCGCTCTCTTGGAGATTGTCCCAGTTTACTTTGCGGAGATAGTACAATCTTTCAGACAATGTTTCGATAGGGGTCAGGTGACCTGAGAGTCCAGGCTCTGTCATTGACTAGCTCTATAACCTGGGGCAAATCCTTTCACTGATCTTGGTTTCAGCTTTCTTTTCAGTATTATATATAATATAATATAATAGCTAAACTAAAAAGCAGCTTTGAAACGTCATTTTCATTGTGTAACTTTAGAAATTACTCAATCCTATTGCTTTATTTATGAATGAGAATATAGAAACGCCAAGTGGTTAAGCAAATTTGCCCAATATCACACATCTAGTCAGTGGTTGAGTTGGAACTCAAGCATCCTGACTTACATTTTCTACTCTTCTCTAAAGGGTTGTTGAATAGATCATTCACGATTCTATCGATCCATATGTGTGTGTGTGTGTGTGTGTATATACATACATACATACATATATATATATATATATATATATATATAGCATATCTACTATGTACTAGTCCCTGAGATGGGTGCTAGGGACACAAAGACAAAAAAAGTGGAGTCCTTGACCTCAAAAGAGCTTCTATAGGATCATAATAATAGGTAGTACTTATATAGCACCAGGCTGCTTTATCTCATTTGATCTTCATAATCACCCTGGGAAATAAGTGCTATTATTACCCTTATTTTAAAGAAGAAATGGAGGAAATCGGCGGTCAAGTGACTTGCCGAGAGTCAGATAGCTAAATGAGGTCAAATTAGCTATCAAGGTCAAATAGCTATCTGAGACTAAATTCGAACTCGGGTCTTTTTGACTCTAGGTTTGGTACTTCCACTGCGCCACCTAGCTGCCTCGGTCTCAAACCTCTCTAATCATAAGATTAGAAAGATTTAGACCTGGAAGGGAGAACCTGTAGTTCAACCCTGCTCCCCCCTCACATTTTACACGTGAGGAAATGGAGGGTCCAGGGAACTTAAATGAATTGCTCAAAGTAATAAAGGCAGTATTTGAACCAGCGCTGCATCCATTGGACAATACCATTTTTCTAGTGATATTTTCCTTATGAAAGGGATGGCAATACATTTCTCTCCTTAATTTGTATTGCTAAAATGGTTGAGGACTGTTAGCTTAGGAAAGAGGAATGTTATTTATAATTATTAATTTGGGGAAAGGGAGGGCAGGGAGTCTCTCCACACAGTCTTCGTCTGTGGACCCAATTCGGATTCTAAAAGCAAAATAGCCACAGACTGACTTAGAAAAAAAAGAGACTCTGTTTTTCTCTTTGTTGTTAATCGCTACCTTCAGGTAAATAGGTAAATATTATATTAGGAGAGCTTCCCTCTTCAGTCTTCTGGGCAGTCTGGTTTGTTCCCTGACTAGCTCTACCTCCTGGAAACTTACTGCAAGAGGTAAAATTAGGAGACGTGGGGTGGGGTGGTGAGGCGGGTATAGCTGGGCTTTCCCGAGTTCTCCAGCTTGGAAAAGAAGGGAGCCAGTCCATGTCTAAGGCCGCAGAGAGCTCTTTGAAGGCGGAGGACTTACCCAGAACACTGTGGTGAAGAGGTCAGGGCAGGGGGAGGTGAAGAGTATTTGCTGAATCTCTCGAGTTTATCTAAGGAATCGGGGCCGGCAGTCTAGTAAGTTGTATTTAAATGAATGTGCTGAGTAAAGAAAAGAAAGGAGAGCAGGAAGAACGGATAACTGAGATAGATACTCAAAGAAAGTTAACTCAGTTCTACACTGAAGCACTGGGAGCCTCAGCGAATGAATTAGATAGAGAGAGAGAGAGAGATAGAGAGAGAGAGAGAGAGAGAGAGAGAGAGAGAGAGAGAGAGAGAGAGAGAGAGAAAGAAAGAGAGAGACGAAGAAGAAGAAGCTAGGAAAGAGGTGGAAGGGGAAGTGGGGTGTGGGGTGTGGTGCGTGTAGCGGGGTGGCTGGGGGTGCGAGAGGGATAAACAGCAGCTCGGAGCCAGGAGGAAAAAAGGAGGAGGAGGAGGAAGAAAGGAGTCCCAACTTTGCACGCCTCCTCCTTGTCTCCTCCCATCTTCTCTTTTCCACTCCACCCCAGTGGAGCAGCAGCGGCGGCTGCAGAGGCTCCCACCGCAGCTCTGCTTCGCTGCGCTTAGCGCGCCGAAGGGTGGGAGGCAAAGCGAACGCGCTCCGTCCTCCTCCTCCTCTGGCTCCTGGTCCTCCCCGCCCCCAAGCATCAGCTCTGTCCGTCCGACCTGCACGCCTGCCGCCCCCACCCTTACTAGGTGTGCTAGCTTAGCTCCTAGTCCCGGCTTCCCCGCCTCCTTCTTCTGTCCCGAAGAGTCTGGTCTCTTTCTGAGTCTACAGGGGGTTGGCCGGAGCTAGCGAAGGAGCTGGAGGTGGGGCGCCAGGGTATGGTGTTCGCTTGGGCGCCCGGGGCTTCTGGCAACCGCCCGGACCAGTGACTGGGGCCAGTGGAACCGGGTGGAGGCGGAGAGGGAGGCCGAGGGGAGAGTGGTGCTGGAGATCAAGGGAGAGACCCAAGGCGGCCGGCCGGAGGACAGGGAAAGCTGGAGGAGAGGCTGGAAGCGCGAACCGGAGCGCGGGGGTACGCGAGCAGCTGGATCGGCACTAAGAAGGAGGAGGAAGGAAGTCTCCAAAGGGCACAGGTAAGGGGTTCGAGCAGCTGGAGATAGGAGAAGCGGGATAGGAGGTTGGCCTCCTAGCAGGGATCCGACGATGGGCAAGCGAGGGGTTCAGCGCTTTCTCAGCTTGAAAGCCAGAGCCCAAAGCATCTTTCCGATAGCCAAAAACTTTTTTGGAATCACTTTGTTGCAGTCACTCCACGAGGTCCTCTTAACCCCCCAGCGCTGAATTTGGGTATTCTCGCTGTGGCTGTGGTAGTTTGCCGCGGGTACAACTGAATTGCCAGCTTTGGTCTTCTAGCCTCTGGATAGCTTTACTGAGCCCAAAGAAGAAAGTTTCTTCGGTATCTGGGGGCGCTAGCTCCCGCGCTGTCTGCGCCCGGAGGGTACTGTTTATGGTATGGACCTATGCAGTTAGGGGGACTGTGGACTGGGCTGGGGCTTATCACTGGGGTTATTTTCCTTTCCCCCGGGCTGGGGGAATCGAAAGACAAACACCTGGGAACCGGTGCTGCTGGGGGCGGGGTGGGGGAAGGGAGACAGTTTCTCAGTCTGCTTTTACCCCTGCGGACACGTCGGTGGCTACTGATTACATAGGCGCTTGGGGGAGGGGGTTTGGTTTGGGAGTGGGGGGGGGGGGGAGCGGTATTCGCCGAGAGGGAGGGGCAAGGGAAAAAAAGAGGAGGGTGGTTTTATCCTTCTAAATCCTATCTTTAGACGTTTGGGATCCTGAGTAGTTGGATACTTTGCGGGGTGATAATCCAGCATTTTAAAATGGATAACCCTTAGCCGCGCGTGTCCCGGGGATGACTCTTGTAATTCCAAGGAAATTTATCGTATACGGAATGAGTGTCCCAGTCCGGGTAGTGTGGATGGAATTTACACCCTCCCCCCCCCCCCCCCCCATCACGATTCCTCTTACTAACTCAAACCACACTAGACGTATTTAGTTCGTAAAGACTGGAAAATAGGAAGGAAACTTTTGTTTGGGTCACTGGTTTTGAAATGTGGTTTCTTGTTGCTAGATGTTGTTAATGATGGTTTGAAGTTTATTCTTTGTTTTTTGTGACTAAATATAAAGTAGTGACGGCATCCTGGGCTTGACTACTTCCATCCTAATTTAAGCGGTGTTCATGAAGTGGGTTTCAGCCTTTAAAGGTGACCCTTTCAGGCCCCAAAGTGTACTTATCTTTTGTCTCTTGCCATCTTTTCCCTACCACTTCAGGTTAGAAACACTCTCAGGATTTCCTTTCTCTTGGATGAGTGCCTCTTTTTCCCATTTCATTTACTTCTCAATTCTCTCTCTTCTCCCTCCCTCTCCCTCCCCCACTCTTTCCCTCTCTCTCCAAATGGACACAAACTAATCTCACTACACTATTCTACCTAGTATATGTCTATGGATCCATGAAGTTGAGATGTGTAATTTAGATCCCAGACTTCTGTTGGCTGAAGTCTTTGTCCCCTGGAAAAAAAAATAATTATTTTAAGAAGGTGTGATCTTGTTTGGCAGGAGTAATCAACAGTAAAGAGGATATCTATTAAAGTTGTCGGGGTTGTCTGGGCCATTGCTTAGAGATCCTTAGTTTTTATTGTTTAAACTGGAATGAGAATTCTGATTATGTTGTTTTGCATTTTTCTTTTCAACCTTGGTTAGAAAGAAAATTGAATGGATGCTAGTTGTGTTAAGTAAATATATACTCCATTAATTTCTTGCAACTTGTTTTTAAAACTTGAATGAAAACTAGAGTTCAGGAAGAGTTAACAATGAGGTATAGTAGAAAAATTATTGGGTTGCAAGAAAGGAGATCTGGGTTCTGGGTCTGTTTCCACTAACTAGCTCTGTGATCTTGATCTAGTCACATGATTTGCCAGGTCCTCAGTTTCTTAATTTGTAAAAGGAGAGAGTCGGACTAAATTCGAAAAAGTGAACACTGTTCTTAACTCCATTTTACAGTTGAGGAAACTGAGACAAATTGGAGTGAGTGATTTACCCAGATGACTTCTGAAGTTTCCCCTCCAGGCTCTAAAAGAGATGGTTACGCTAATGTTAACTAGATAAGAAGTAGGAAATAGGAGGAAACAGTGAGGAAGGAGGAGGAAAGTTAGGGGACCAGAGGGCATATGAATAGGAAGGTCAAGTCACAGAAGGAAATAGTAATTGGGTGGAGGAAAAGCAACTTAAACTTCCTATGTCTTTTCTTTTTCCTTCTTTTCTCTCATGAGAACATTGCTAATACTGTTGTTTATCCCTTCAGAATGGTCTGTCTTTATTTTCTTTAGTATCTGACTACTACCATTCTTAAAACTAATGTGCTATTCCTTGAATCTATCTTATTATTGAAAAGATACCCAACCTACCGTTTATATAGTGGAACCACTAATGCTACAAGAGGCTACTCAGGCGCTATACCATTATGTCTAAAGTGTGCATTATTGTTATTAGTATCAATACTAATGATATCTCAATAATAATAATTCGTATTTATATACTGCTTCACAGTTTACAAAGGATAGATGGTCTAAATGTCATCCTTTTACAGATGAGAAAACTGACACTCAGATTAAGGACCTTGTTTTGTAACATGACTAAGTAGGGAGGAGGGGGAGGCCTAGAATTTGAACCCAGATATTCTAATCGCAAATTTAATTCTTCATTACACCCTATACTTTCCCACCACTATTAAGAAATAATATCAGAGGAAGCTCAGTGGATTGAGCACTGGCTCTGGAGTTAGGAGGACCTGAGTTCAAATCCATCTGTTGCCTCAGTTTCCTCAAATGTAACATGGGGATAATAGAGTGCTGGGCCTTGAGTCAGGAAGACTCATCTTCTGAATTCAAATCTGGCCTCACTTACTAGCAATGTGAACCCTGGGCAAGTCACTTAACCCCAATTGCTTCAAAAAAAAAAGAAGAAGAAAGAAAAAATATCAGAGACTTTGGAGATTCTGAATGGCAACCCTTCCAAGAAAGTTCATCTTGAAAATCTCTCTAAATGTAATGTCGTTGTTGTGGACTTTGATTTTTCTAGTTATGCCATAAACTTTTCAAAGTTTAAATAGAAGACTCAAGGGAACCTGGCTCAACTGTTGTTAGACTAAGCTACTGGAAAAACATAAAGAGGAAAAAAAATCATACTTGCTAAGTTGGTTTGCTACACTGTGACATTCATTCTGAAATCAGTCAGTTTCAGGGCTAAGAATCATATTTCAGCTTGGCAGGGGAAGCTGCATGCCAGGCTGAATAATGCTGTATCATTAGCACTATGCTTTTGAGTTTTAGTAAGACAGGACTGTTGAACTTTAGTTATGAGTACAAGATTTTAATATATCACTAATGTTATATGGAGTATTTTTCTTTGTCTTTTGATTTAAAAAATTAATATCCACATTTACTTTAGGAACACTGATGTGTGGGCTGCTGCCTGTAGCCTAAATTGACCACAAGTATTAGCTCTTGTGTCATGTTGAACCCCCAAATGGGAGATTTTGTGGTCCGAGCTCTCTTATTGTTTTGGTACTTATCTACAATATCATTTAACCAAAAGAAACAAAGTTATTATTTGACTGTCTTGGGGGACCTGTTGTGGACAGTTGAAAAGTAGTTGGTGAGAGACGGGCAACAATATGCCACAACTAGATACTTTGGGAGAAGAATAAATATTTAAGTTTAAGGCATGAGGGCTTTAAACACATTGGGGAGAAATCTCTCCTTTGGAAGATGCAGTTTGGGAATGTGTAAGAATGAAAAGCCTAGGGGCAGCTAGGTGGCTCAGTGAGTAGAGCACCGACCCAGGAGTCAGGAGGACTTGAGTTCAAATTTAGCCTCAGACATTTGACACACTTACTAGCTGTGTGACCTTGGGGAAGTCACTTAACCCCAATTGCCCTGCCTTCCTCCCTCCAAAAAAAACCCACCAAGAATGAAAAGCCTATGAATGATGTGTCACTTGGTAGCATGTATTCAGTCCGTGTGTGAATGTGGGAGAATGGAGTAGCAGTTTCTTTCTTTCCTTTAAATTGTGGTGCTTTTTGGACTTTTGAGACATTTACAGATCTGATTTAGTAAAGGAAAGAAGGAGTTTTTGTGATGTCATTCAGATTTGGTGAGACAGTGTGATGGAATAGTTTAAAAGTTACTTTATGAAAATACTACTAGTATAAAAAAAAGTGCCTAATTACTGAGAGGGCATCTCTTGTAGCTTTAATTTGAAATCACAATTTAGTATTTGGGAATTTTGGAAATAAATTTTTTGTTGGCTTTTTTGTTTTTTGAAGAAAGGCATATAGGAGGGACATTTTAAAATGTCTAGAACCAAAGAGAAGACTTACAAGGGTCGAACAGGTAACATTTCCATAAAGAACACTGGCTACCTCAAAGAGGCAGACAGTAATTTGCAAATTCTGCAAAATCCGCTATTCAGCTCAATGAATGTGAGCCTCTTGTTGACACCAATAAACTGATCTTTTTTGGGGGGGTAGATGGGGGGTGTGGGGGTGAGAAGAAGGGAGGAGTTGGACTACATTGCTGCACTGGTTTTCTTTCTTAGACGATTATCTCATTACCTTTCAGATACAGAGAATTTCTAACAGTGGATGATATCCTAGGAGTTCATATTATTATTATTGTTGTTTGTCCTTCCTTCTGAAGAGGACCATGATATCAGGAAGGTGATGCCATGACTTGCAAATGAATTAGATTTAAGTGAAGGAGGGCTGTGCAAAGCCATCAGCCTCGATTTCTCCTCTGGGGTCATCTGGGTCCAGTTCATGTTATCTGTCACATAATGCTTCATCAACAAATATGGGACAAGTATCTCTAGCTTTTGCACATAAATTGATTTGATCATATTTTCTCATTTTTGTGTCTATTGAGACCAGTTAAAAACATCTTTATATAGACAAGTAGAATAATTATTTCCATGATATGAGATTGTCCTCTGAGTCCAATTAGATTGCTACTACTAGCCTTTTTTTGTTGTCTTGTTTTGGGGAAAGAACATGAGACTGTCTTTTACATATTTTTGAATGGAACAGTCCTAAATTTTTCTCTTTCTTTCTCTTTCCTTCTTTCTTTCTTTCCTTCCTTCCTTCCTTCCTTCCTTCCTTCCTTCCTTCCTTCCTTTCTCTCTCTCTCTCTCTCTCTCTCCCCCTCCCTTGCCCTCTCTCTCCCTCTCTTCCTTCCTTCCTTTTTTCCTTTTCTCTCTCCCTTTAGAAAGGAGAGTGTAAGATACATTGTTTCAGGAGACTAATTTCAAAGTAGTAATAATTTATAATATTAGAAGTTCAGTGGATCTAGTATATGTCTTAACATAGTTTATTTCAAGTATGGTTCTTTGATCAAAAATATAGAAAAATGATGAAAATAATGAAAGGGCTATATCACATATAAAATGGGGACAGCAAGACGTAATGGTTCCTACCTCACAGGGTATATTTGATATATATTTGATACAGGTGAATGCCAAAAGTTAAGGGTAACCAAATGAGAAAGTATAAGTTAACAATATATGTAGAAATGTTGAATAGAAATAAGGAAGGCCAGAAATATTCTCCCATCTCATCCACTGACTGGCTGAGGATCAAATAAGTTAATACATGCAAAAGGTACTTTGGAAATTTTAATCCAAAGAAACATCATGTATGTAAAAGTAAACATTCATTGGAAATATACATGAATTTTTAAAGCTAGAATGTAGGCTCCACGGGGGTGGGCAGGAACCATTTCATTTTTATCTTTGTACTGCAGTAGCTAGCACAGTACCCAGCATGTGCTAGGCACTTAATAAAGATTCATTGATTGATTGGATAAAGCAATTCAATACAAAGTCAAATGTCTAAAATTAAGCAATATTCCAGAAAGGAAAAAGAACTGATTTAGCTTTTATTTTTCTCGGTTTATCTTTATACTGCTAAAAAAAAAAGCAATGGGATGCCAGGGGAGTGTCACAAGTTCAGTCCAATGCTAAAACAAACATATGCATAAGGCTGAAAAAGAGAAGCAGGCTTGTTAGGTTTAAAATAGTGATAAGGAAAATGATTAAAAGTAGTGTCTTCCTCAAAAGGGAAAAAAAAGATTGATGAATAAATTGGCAAAAGTTATCCCAAGTCCAGTCAGTGTGAGCTCCTGGTTTGTAGTCACTGATCCCAGAAGAGGTTAACACACACTATCCCTTGTTTATAGTCATCTTACAGACTACTAGTGCATCTGTCTGAAAGATCTGTGGTTGATATAAATAGACTACAGTTAGCTAGGGAAAAGGGAAAAAGCATTTGCCAAGTGCCCTTTTTGTGTGCCAGGCACTGTGCTACCCAGGTGCTTTATAATTATCTCATTTGATCAACAGCATTGGAAGGTGTGCTATTATTAACCTCATTTTACAGTTGAGGAGACTGAGGCAGAAGTTAAGTGACTTCTCCTGGATCATACAGCTAGTGTCTGAGATTGGATTTGAATTCGGGTTTTCCTAACTCTAAGCTCAGCATTACACTCTGCCTTTGCCTCATTGCTAGCAAAGCATGCTAGAGTAAGGCAGAAAAGGCATTATGAAGAACATATGGCCGGTCATATGGGGGAGGGGATAACTGATGAGCTTAGCTCAGCACCCTCCACACAGCAGGTGCCTAATGATTGCTAGTTGACTGACTAGTTGACTGCTGGGTTACTATACCAGAGGTATTGAAAGTACCAGAGAAAAGACTCTGGGGTAGGCTGTCCGTGGAGGATTTATAGAAAGATATGGTTGAGAATGACCCTGAATGAAAAGATGTGAATGGGTTTGATTCATATTAGTGGAGGAGTGTAACTGAGATGTATCAATAGATGTCAAGTTCTGAATCTTAAACCAAAAATGTGAATGTTCTATTTTATTTATTTAATTTTTTTTTTTTTGCTTTTTGGCAGGGCAGTTGTGCTCTACTCACTGTGCCACCTAGCTGCCCCGAATGTTCTATTTTTAGCATGTTGGTTGATTTCCCTTTCTTCTTTTCTTCCTACTTCCTTCTCTTATTTATTGGAGGTAAGTCTGCTTTGCAGCATCTTGTTTCTCATCGTCCAGGTTTCATTTACAGTCCCATCCTCTCTGGCACATGGTAAATGCTTAAAAAATGTTTGTTGACTCACCTTAGACTGTGAACTTCTTGGCAGGGATTGTCTTTTACCTTTTTTTGGTATCCCTAGGACTTAGGACAGTGCCTGGCACATGGTAGGTACTTAATGAATGTTTATTGGCTGACCTACTGCCAATCCAAAAAATTTGTTTAGAATTTATATGTAGCCTAAATTAAATATTCCTGAACTGACTTGGGAATGAGAATGAGAGAGGGACATGATGTGATAGTTTATTCAGGGGCCAGATAATATGATATGAGTCTCTTTTCAGTTTTGAAGCTTGGGCCAGTGAAGGAACCTCATTACACTTCATCTTTCACAACTGGAAAAATCCAAATAACGAAAACTGGCTGCAAGGTTTTTATTCTGATTGATAAGTTTAAGTTTCTTGAGGTACCTTCAAGCATGCCAATATGTCTCATATATTCCTTGACTCAAGGTAGTATTTTTTTTTCTTCTAAATGTTACATGTTTGTCCTTTCATTTTTTTTTCCTCACAGCAATCTTTATGAGGTAGATAGAGGCAGGTGCTCTATCAACTTCCTTTTATAGAAATTAATGTTTGGGGGGCGGTGGCGCAGTGGATGGAGCACTGGCCCTGGAGTCAGGAGGCCCTGAATTCAAATCCGGCCTCAGACACTTGACACATGTACTAGCTGTGTGACCTTGGGCAAGTCACTTAACCCCAATTGCCTCACCCCCCCCAAAAAAAGAAACGAATGTTTTTACAAGATTCAGCCAATCAGTGGATGAGATGGAAGAATATTTCTGGCCTTCTTTATTTCCATTCAACATTTCTACATGTATTAACTTATACTTTCTTGATTGGTTACTTCTAACTTTTGGCATTCACCTGTATCAAATATATGACTCTCTACTAGGCTCTAATTTATGTTTGCATTTTTCTATTCTGTTTGTGGTGAATTTTCTAGGTTATTCTTGCCTGTTAGGTGCAGGAGTCAGGATTGTTCAGAGTCAGCACTCCAGAGCATAACAACAAGGCCTCTTTTGCTGTTTTGTTGGTGGGAGAAACTTTATCCTGTCTTTGAGTGACTCCTTAGATGAGAAGATCTAAGCACCATGCTGTCATGGGGAAGCATACTTAATTCTGGATTATTACAATGTGCCACTTTGTATGGATCCTCGAAAACAATCCATTCTGGTTGTGCTCTGGTTTCTGTTACTGCAGAGATATGAATTGTAAAACTCAAGCAGAAAAGTAAGCAGGTTATTCTCACTCTTATTTGTACATTTCTTTCTAGAGTGGGGGTTGGTGGATCACCTCCAGTGGGAAGCAGGTTTTAAAGAGAGCAGGGCCTTCACTGGTGTGCCCTGCTCATCTTGAACTGCCTGTTGTTACTGCTTCTTGCACTGCCTTCCCCAAGCAAGAGCCCTTGTCAGGCTGATTTGAATGTCTGGTTGTTCTGACCAGGGAACAAGAAAACAATTTCCAGCTGTGTTGAAAAATGATAAATAGCATCATAGAAAGTGTGACTTATACAAGTATCCTACATCATCTGGGCCTGAGTTAAAGGGAGGGATGTTCCAAATCACATGTTGTACATCTGTGATCCTTTTGTTAAGGTGAAAAAAAGGGTGTATGGAGGGCATCTAGGAAAGTTAGAAAGGAGGGTTGTTAAAGTTACTCATTATAGTTACAACTTTTTTCTTAGAACTTATTTCTTTTTCTTGACGTGGTGGTAAATGAGGGTTCTTCCTGAAAGCTCCTTCCTCATTTGATAAGGATTACTCATTATTACTTAGTGAACCAGATGAGCATCAGTTCAAAGGGCAAGACTGTCCATTGAAATGACTGCCCCAACTCCTTGTACTGTAAATGATCAGAAAGAGGGATGTATATTTTCATGATATGAAAATATCCTTTTGGGTATTAGGTATGTAGTAATGTAGGTTGTAAATGAGAGGTCTGTTTAATTTTATATCTGAAGAAAAAGAGAGTGATAAAGATTAAAAAAAATTTTTTTTCCCCAAAGTTCCTGAATATTCAAAAGTAAGTTTCAGGACTCCAATTCACAGATGTTGCTCTTTTTCAGTGAGGCTATAACCCAGTGATAGAATTATCATTTCAATTACTGTTTAAACCTTTGTGCAGATTATTAAACTTGAATTTCATTCATCTAGTCAGCCAGATCCCCTATTACATACTCAGTCTTGCCTCTGTTATGAGGTGATGCTGAGAGAGGTCCAGTATAAGGGCCTACTTTATGATAAATGTCACATGATCAATCTCCAAGAACTTATTTAGTCCCTACTGTATGCCAGGAAGCATGCTAGGCAATGTAGCTACAAAGACAAAAATGAAATGGACCCTGATATGAAAGAGCATATATTCTATAGGGGTTCACATCATGTACACATATGTGTATGAATGGAGAAGCACTGGCATTTTAGGGTATTAGGAAAGGCCTAAACAGAATATGGAAGCTGAGCATCATAAGAGTTAGATATGATAAGGGAATACATATCAGACACAGAATAGAATTCAAAGGCATGGAGGATATAGGAAATGGAATGTTTAGTATAAGGGACAACAAGAAAGCCAGTTTGGCTGGGAAATTAGGGTATATTTTTAAAAAATAGATTATAATGTAGTAAAGGAGAGAAACAATTCTGGAAAGGTATATTGTAGCCAGGCAGCTAGGTGGCATAGTGGATAGAGCACTGGGCTTGGAATCAGGAAGACTCATCTTCCTGAGATCAAATGCAGCCTCAGACACATTAGCTGTGTGACCCTGGGCAAGTCACTTAACTCTGCCTCAGCTCCTCATCTGTAAAATGAGCTGGAGAGGGAAATGGCAAACTACTTCAGTATCTTTGCCAAGAAAACCCCAAAAGGGATCACAAGAGCTGGATGAGACTGAACAACAACAAACAGATTGTAGCTAGGTTATGAAGAACTTTAAATGACCAGTAGAAGAAGAGGTACCATCCTTCTAGTCATCCTAGGCTTGAAACCTAGGTGTCATCCTCGCATAGCCAGTCTTGCCAAGTCCTGTCTTTTCTGCCTTTACAGACTCTCCCTATATGTGTTGCCTGCTGTCATCTGACACAGCTGATTTGCTGGTGCAGGCCCTCATCACTTCTTGCCTGGACTATAGTAAGAGTTTTTTCTTGGTCTCCCTGCTTCATCTCTCCCCACTCCAGTCCATTTCCCACTCAACTGTAAAAGTGATCGACATAAAGTACAGATCTTACCACATTACCCCTCTACTCAATAAACTCCAGTGGTTCCCTACTACCTCATCAAATGTAAAAATCTTTTCTAGCTTTCAAGGTCCTGCACAACCTGGTCCTTTTTGACCTTTTTCACACGTTATTCCAAATAACTCTTATTTCCTCTCCACATAGTCTGCAATCCCGTGTCATGGAATGTAGAATATTTGCTCTTCCTTATACAGGACACTCCATTTCAGTCTGTTTCCCGTGCTCAGAATTCTCTTTCCTCTGATCTGCCTCCTGGCTTCCTTGAACTCTCAGCTCAAACCCTACCTTCTTCAAGAAGCTTCTCGTGGTCCCCCATAATGCTAGTGCTTTCTCTCTGTTGATTTTCTCCTGTTTCTTCTGTGTATGTATATATATATATCTTGTATATACAGAGTTGCTTTCATGTTGTCTTCCACATTATTAGGTGGTGAACCCCTTGAGGACATGGATAGTTCTTTTGCATTTCTTTGTATCCCTAACTCTTAGCAAAATGGCTGGCACGTAGTAGGTGCTTAATAAACACTTGTTGACTTTTTAAACAGCCCCCCAAGATAAAAAAAAATGGTTCACATAAAGCTAAAGCTTGAGGTATGGTCTGTACAAAGCGTATGTCGTATAGACTTGGTTTAAACTTTTCTACATACATTATTGTATCTTCTCAGTAGACTAAGCACAATGAAGCCAAGGAATTTTTCATTTTTGTCTGCATCCTCAGCATCTTGCACATGGTAGATGTCTAGTATATTTCTGTTGTTGAAATGAATTGAACTCATTTGTTGAGTACATTTACCAAATATTTATTGAGTTCCCACTGTGTGTCACACCACTGAATGCAATATTCTATTACTTTTCTCTAGGAGCCATCAGTCAAGCTAGGGAGAGAAGACAGATGAACCTGGAACACATAACCAGTGCCAGGGGATATTTACTCAAACACAGGCCTTCAAGGCTGACAGATATTCCAACTTGGAGAGACATTTACATATTTGATCATTTCAGCAATATGAAAAATAAATCTGGAGAAGTATAGTAATTTTAGAGGCATCCTCTTGAGGGGGGCAGGGCAGCTAGATGGCCCAGTTGATAGAGCACTGGGCCTGGAGTCAGGAACACTTGACTTTAAATTTGACCTCAGACACACTTAGCTGTGTGACCCTGGACAAGTCACTTAGCCCTGTTTGCCTCAGTTTCCTCATCTTTAAAATGAGCCAGAGAAGGAAATGATAAACCACTCCAATGTCTTTGCCAAGAAAACCCCAAATGGGGTCCCAAAGAGTTAATAGGATTGAAGCCACTGAAAAAAAAGTTGGTGGGGGTGCAACATGGTGCAATGTATAGAGCGCTGGGTTTGCTATCAGGAAGACCTACTAGGTTCAAATTCTGCTTCACACACAAGCTGGGGTAAATTTTGGCAAGTTACTTAATCTGTTGTTTTAGCTTTGGTTCCTCTACTCTGAAATAAGGAGGTTTAACTCAGCAGCCTTCATGAGGTCTTCTCTTGCTCTGCTTTATCTGGTCTTTCTTTATCTGATAATTCATTAGCTGCCAGGATTCAGAAAATCATTTGTTTAAATTTCAAATATGCCACTGCTTATTATTCTTATTCCTCTCTTTTTATAGTGAGCTATTTTTTTTTCAGTGTGTTGGAATGTATGGGAGCAAAAAACGGAAAACACTTAATGAATTCTAGTTTGTCATGTGCAGTCTCGTGTAACTGGCCTTATACATACTTCAAAATAGGGAAGTTGCTGGCTCAGAGTAAAATGCTGCAATTCAAAGCTGTCATTGTTAAAAAAAAACATTTTTATGTGTCTAATTGGGTATAATGCATGTGATCTTATAAGAATTAAACTATATAGACCTAATTCATGTGTATTCATGTGGGCATATAGGGCAAACAGTCAGCAAATTAAAATATTAAACTGACATGTAGAGGCAGACAAGTACTTACATCATATACAGTAGAATTAGGTGTGGGAAGGAAGAAACAAATGGGAGGACTTCAGAGTGGGGTGGAGATTAGGGAAGTTATCAGGGAAGTCCTTGGTCTAGACTAGGTAGGGGCAGGCCATTTTTCTGCTGTACCTCAAACTCTTTGATTTAGAAGAAACAATAAAATTGAAAGACTGTGGGCTTTGGAGTCAGAGGACCTGGGTTCAAATGTCACCTCTGTGTGACACTGGGAAAGTCATTTAATTTCTCTGTGCCTGAGTTTCTTCAACTGGAAAATGAGGGAGTTGGCCAATGTAACCCTTAAAGTCCCTTATAGCTCTACATATGTGATCTTATTTAAATACAAGAAACTAATGGTGGAGGAGTGGAATAAGAGGAGGTTTTTTGGTGGGGAGGGATTATTTTGAATTTTCTGTTCCAATTAACTTTGGCCAAAAATCTGGAATCTTTATAAAATTGTCACCCACGTTATGCGCCTATTAGGGAGGGTTACACAGGCACATGGGTCTTTGAGTTGGCATTTTTTCTGTGTATGGTTAATTGACATCTTTGAGTGTGCCTTAAGAGATAGCTGGGTGGATGGCTGAGCATAGCGTTCTTTTTTCTCTCTCTTTTCTTTTCAGCTCCTGTTGACTTGGGATAAACCACACTGAATAGGAAGGACGTTTTTTGATGTGGTCACGAAGCAGTGATACAGTATATAAAACAGTACATGTTACTAAATATTCAGGAGAATGTTATTTTGTTTGAAAAAGCTGTACAGTTTAGTAGTTGAGCATGGTATAATATGGAACTGGAGAAATGATTGCTTGTATGGCTGGCTGTGAGCTCTCTGATAGTGAGAATAGACTGGAGATTGGTGTTGGCAAGCATTCATTTCAAATATTTGGAAAAAGCCCGTTGGTTTTTCATATGGTCACTGACACGCTGCTTGTGTTATTGTGAAATCATTAATGTGCCACATAGACTCTTCATATTTTCTCAGACCACGTGCAAAGAAGCTGACACTGCTTTTAGTAAAGTTATTGTATCTTTTACTTCCAACTTGGCTTCTAACTTGGATCTTAAAATACTGATCCTCATTTAACTTAGAGAATTCATTTCAGCAATTTATACTAAAGTAGCAGGATTAAAAAGAAAAGCATTTGTATCTTTGTGGAGTTACCACTTTTTTTCTTTGGTCCTGGCCTCCTAGTGTAGGGAGTGCCCAGTTGCAGAAGAACCCTCCACCAATGCAGATCAGTAAAGCTTTATAATTTATGGCTTTTGAGAGCTTACTGCCTGGAGCATTGAGTGGTTAAGTGACTTGCCCGTGCTCATTCAGCTAGTGTAAGTCAGAAGCAGGAGTTGAATCCAGTTCTTTGTGATTTCAAGGCTACTTTCCATAGGCTCATATGAGGTGTTTTCTTCTTAAAACAAAACAAAACAGAAAAGGGTTGAGAGCTTATACTCTGTTAGTGATACATTACCAGCTGAGATTATTTGCTCTTTTAGATTTGGTGGAGATGAAAAAAATATATATTGTTAGCCCAGGATACTGATGCTGGCAAATTGGCAAAATCTGTAGCATCTAAGACAGAGTTGTAGAAGACATGGTTTTTGCTGGAGCCCACTGAACAGTACATTTGAACTCAGAGTAGAAGGGCAGGCCAGAGAAATCATTTAAAAGGCTGGCTCTTTTTTACCAACTAAAATGAACTTGAGTATGATTTCATGTAGGATGACCTTAGGGACACTTTCTACTGGCAGCTTTTGCTTCTTTCCATTGTGTTAAAATAGTTGCAAATATTTTTCTTAACTTTTATATCAATTTCTGGAGTACTTCAGTTCTATCTTTGCAAGGTGTTAATTTTACTTTTATGCTTAGAAAATGGAAACATTTGGATTATATGTGATAATTTTAATATTTATGAAATTGCCGTTTAGTTTCTAGAAGTTTTTGTTATCATTGAGCCAAAAACAGTTTCTTTGCAAAATTCAGGTATGTTCCCTTCTGTGTGTGTATTTTGGTCCTGCTTCATCAACTTTGCTCCCTCCCTCATTTTTCTGTTGAATATCTTCCCCCACGGTTGACCGGAGATCAAAGGTGAAATGTTATTTCTGCAAAGAATTGTATCAACCTCCTGTGCTGAATTAAGATTTGTTTGGAGAAGGTAATGGCAAACCACTCTAGTATCTCAGCCAAGAAAACTCCAAATGAGGTCATAGAGAGCCTGACGTGACTGAGCAACAAAAATGCTATTTATTAATTCAAACTTGTCCTTCTTTTCTTCCTCCCACCTTCCTTTTACATACTTTTCCTCTGGATAAAGATCTATTGGGTGTCTTTTATGAATATTCAGTTGCTTTGTAAAAAAAGAAGTAAATATTCAATTTTTGTATGGACATATATATATATATGTATATATATTATTCACTGCCAATGACCAAAATACATGAGAATAGACTTGAAAAATATTAATCTTTATCTGGACTAAATGGACTCTTAAGGATTAAAACTCCTGGTTTCTAACTCAAGGAAAAGGGATTTGTGCAAAGAAGTCATTACCTTTTTCTTTTATCTGTTGTTCTGAATTCATTTGAACTTGCAAGCATTAAAGGCTATTCATGTCATTAGGTAGAGATCTGGTGACCATCCAAGAATCATCAGCTCTTAACTTTTTCTTGAATACTGTTGTTTCTTTTCATTTATTTCAGAGGACTTTGAATATGTTGACTGAATTATCTTCTTTTCCCATCTCCCCTCCCCCTCTGTCCCCCTAGAACTGTATCCTGAAAATGAGCTTTTCAAAATGGGTGAAAACTTCTGGTGAAGTACAGATGGGAGCTGGGTTTAACATGTGGGAGAGATCTTGCACACCAGACAAGTACACATGGGATAATTTGATGGAGCCAAGTAGCTGGGAAAACTAGTGCCAATCAGTTTAAGTTGACCAAGAATCATCAGTTAAATTTCTTTGTGCTTAGGTAACATATACTTGTTTCTTCATGATTAATTCCTATATAGAGGAACAGAGAAACTGCTGTAAGTGCTGATTCTCCGGGGTGGGAATACTAGATCAACATGAGAGAATAGAAAGGTCCTTATAAAAATGATTCAAAGTGAACATGATGGATAGGGAGGAGGAGTAGGGCTGGGCAAGAAGCCCTTTCACATACTCTTCGGGAGACTTCTGGCTGGCTCCATGCATTCCTAGTATGCTCTTTGCTAACACAGGAGAGCTTGTAGGTAGTTGGAGAGGAAAAGAAGAAAGGAAACAGGGGAGCTTCCTGATTATGTCTAGATCATTTTCGATAATAGTGACAATTGGGTGTGGGAACAGAATTAGTTTCTTTCTGCATCAATTCATGATATAGGAAAATGTGACAGAAAAGAATTTTTTTCAGAAAATTCTTTCAGAAATTCTTTTCAGAAAATTCAGAAAAAAAGTTTAAAAATAAGATAGAAAAAATTTTTATAGAGTTTTTTTTGGGGGGGGTGGTGCGGTCCAGACTTGCATTTTTATTGCTGTGGAAATTTCCTTTACTAGAAGTTCTTATTCCTTACAATCTAGCCAGAGAAGACATTATATATTGGTATATAGGAATATACCCAGCAGTTCAACTATTACACACTTATGGTCTTTGAGAGTTGCTTGGTGGCCTTTTGAAGTGGCTTGCTCATATTCACAGAGCTAGAATGTATTAGAGGCAAGGTTTGAACCCAGTTCTATCCAACTGCATCTCCATGAAGAAATTCTATTCTAGCTAATTAGCATTTCATTCTGTTCCACTTAAGAGAAGGAATTTGGTTGTCACCTAGGTCAAAATGTGACCTATGGTGCTTAGTAGGTATGTCAGTCATTTAACTCAGAGGTCACTTTCCTCATCTGCATCTCCCCCATGCAGCAGTAAAATTGATACCTAAAAATCCCTCTTGAAGAGTCTAGCTATTGCTTCCAGGCCTTGCTCCACTCTGTAGTCAAAGTAATCTTCTTAAAGCGCAGTCTGATCATCATTCCTACTCAACGCACTCCAGTAGGTTCCTACAGTCTCCCTATGGGATGTAAAATCCTCTGGTTTTTAAAGCCTTTCACAACCTGGCTATGTGATCACAGAAAAGTAAATTCCTGTGAATATTTTCTTTTCTTTTTATGAATGAAAAAGCACTTATTAAGTACCTTATTGACATGTCACCATTTAATCAACTCTGTCCCAATCTATAGGCATCCACTTTGCTTCCAGCTCTTTGTTGTCACTAAGAATGCCTTTGAATGTTATTTGTGTCTTTGAACCTCACAAGGTCAAAGTGTATAAGCTGTTTAGTTTCTTTTATCGTAGAAGTGCAAATCCAGAATAGTTGGACTAATTCAACTGCTCCATCAGCAGTGTATTAGTGTTTCTGTCTTCCTGTGGCTCCTGTCTTAGGGACATCGATTTTTATCATATTTGCCAATTTGCAAGCTGAAAAGTGACACTGGAGCTCTTTTTTGCATTTCTCCTATTAATGATTTTAGAGCATGCCATGAATTTTGAGCTATTAAAATTCACAAGCCTGCTAAGTTAAGGAGAGGGAAGAGAACAAGCATTTATTAAGTACCTACTATGTGCCAGGCAACGTACCAGGTACTTTCCAAATATTTTCTCAGTTGATTCAATACCTCTGAGTTAGATGCTATTATTATCCCCACTTTACAGATTGGGAAACTGAGATAGACAGAAATTCAATGACTTTGCCTAGGTTCACATGGCTAGTAAGCCATTGGAGGCTGGATTTAATTGAACTCAGGTCCTCCTGACTCCAGGCCCAGTGTTCTATCCACTGTTGAACCCAACTGGTTCTCTAAGCTACAACAAAACAGGGAGTTTTTTTTTAAACTAAAGAGGATTTTGTTATTTCCTTACTTTTGCATTTATTTCCAATGTTTTCCAAGCCTGTGTTCAGTTTATTGGGAACCCTGCTTCAAAGAATACCAGTAGTGAGGCAAGGAGCAAAGGATTCATTAAATGGGGGAAATGATATGTAGAACGATGTGTATTTTAGAAGAACCAAAATGCATCAGGTTGTGCATGAGCACATTGCTTCAATGGAATAGGTTGGTATTCTTGTTTTTTAGAAGAGAAAATAGACATAGTGCTCAAAGTCTGATCAGAGGGATGTCATGACCCAAGGTTCTGGTCAGAGGCAAAATTAGAACTCACAGTTCCTGAATTTTAGTCTTGTTCTGAACACTAGGCACAACTCCCTTAATTAATTAAATAATACTCTTTGTTATGTCACCTCTGCAAATTTATAAGCTCCTAACAACTGAGATATGACCCAAATGCCAGGGTTGTTATGGGAAAATAACCATGGACATAACTGTATCTCCAGAAGTCTTTTAACACTGTCCCAATGGGACATGGTACTGTTCTTGAGGGAAATGAATATATGCACAACGATGAATATGCATGCTAGTCAGCATCTCATTTGGATTGGCTTGATCAGACCCAGTGCCTAGTTGGATGTGGTCTAGATGAAATCATAATTTGGGAATGGACTTTTGGCGATGCTGTAACTCTTGAAAGATGAAATTGGGACTGATTTTTATTTTTAAGTGTAGCTGTTTAGACAGAACAGCTAACTTCAGAGTAGAAAATGTGGTAGAGTCTAATGTAGAAGAAGAGATGGAAAAATTAGAAAGGTGAAACAATCATCTTGCTGAAGAAAATTTTAGAATTGGTTCAGTGTGTGTGTATGTAGTCTTAAGCAAGGACTTCAACCCCACCTTCTGTACGATGTACATCTAACCACTTTCAGGGTTCCTGTGAATAAGGAAATGACCCATAAGCCTCTGTAGCTCCTCATTTGGATTGTATAGTAATTTGTAGTCAAGAGGCAGGCAGTGTGGTCCAGTGGGTAAAGATCATTCCTTGGCATCATGAAAACTCAGGCTTAGTTCCTGCCTCAAATACCTGCTATCTGTGTGATCACAGGAAAGTGATTAGAACTATCCAAAAGTATAATGGCTTGAAACAGGATGCAATGAGTTAATTTTCAGTAGAGGTGTTTATCGGGGCAGCTAGATGGCTCAGACTTAGGCCTGAACTCAAGAAGACCTGAGTTCAAATCCAGCCTCAGACAATTACTAGCTTTGTGACTTTGGGCAAGTCATTTAATCTCTTGTTTGCCTAGGTGGCTCAGTGGCTAGATCACTGGGCCTAGAGTCAGGAAGATCTGAGTTCAAATGTGGCCTCAGATACTTACTAGCTGTGTGACCCTGGGCAAGTCATTTAACCTCTACCTTCATCCACTGGAGAAGGAAATGGCAAACCAATCTTTGCTAAAGAAAACCCCATAGACAAAGTCACATGACTGAACTAGAGGTTTTCAAGAAAAATGACCACTTCAAACACACTGAGTCTCTGAGTAGTAAGGGACCTCAAAAGCCACCTAGAATCTCTCTGCACTATGTCTGACAAGTGATCATTGACTCTTTGCTTGAAGACCTCCAGTGAGAACAGCTCTTCCCCAAGACAGTCTATTTCACTCAGCTAGTTTCATTTGAGGATTTAATCGGGGGTAGTTTTCCTTTGGGGATAATTTTAATTATTAGAAAGGTATTGAAGCACAATAGAAAGAGTGTTGGTTTGAAGGCAGAGGATGTGGGTTCAAATTTCTCCCTCTATTTATTACTTGCTATATCTGTGTGAAGATGGACAAGTCATTTCACATTTCTGGGCCTTAGGTTCTTCATTTGTAAAATGGGCTAGGTGGTCAAAGACCCCTTTTAGATCTAAATCCACAATTCTGTGAAACACTCATTGGGTCTTTATCCTTGATGAGTATTAATAGTGAAAATTCTTAAATTTCCCAAGTCATTTGGTTAGAAACACTTTGAGCTCTTTTGATTGACTACTTCCCTTCTTAAGTACTAATCTCAGGTAAAATTGAAGTGAATAAACTTTAAATTAGGGTTTCTTAACATCTTATTGTATCATGGACCCTTTTGGCAGTCTGATAAGCTTATGGTTCCCTTCTCAGAATAATATTTTTATATATATAAATAAAATACATGTGATTACAAAGAAAACCAATTATATTTTTAAAAAAGTTCATGGACCCCAAATTAAGAACCCCAGTGAGATAGAATGTTTCCCACTCCAGGAAAAAGAAAAATTCTGTACTCAAGGCATTGTCAGCTTCATTCCTTCCATTCTCTGATCCCTCATGAAAAGCAAGATGCTGCTCTCCAGGCTTGTCTTCCCTGGTTTGGGGTGGTGTGCCCTAGAAAGTCTGGCCTGGGGCTCTGCGGCAACTCCCTAGCCCACAGGAGGAAGTAGATGGTGGAGCAGGTGGCAGGTAAAGGTGTGTTGTGTGGCCACATGTGTGTGTGGTGACCTTGCAGACACCCCAGGGACAGAACACCGGGATCCATGGAGTACAGGGCAATGGGAGGACAGTCCTTTCATGGGCACCATTAAAAGTTGCCTCGCCCTGTGGACAACTCCAATTTATCCTTTAGGGCAAGAGTTCTTAACTTTTTTCCCCCTCTTTGGCAGTCTGGTAAAGTTCAGTACTACTGTGGTTTGTTGCTTACATTACAACAATTGGAGGAAATGCTGAATTTCACGTGGAAGTTAGTGAAAATAAAATTGCAATTTTTTTTTCCCATCTGACTTCATAGACTCCCTCCCAACCCTCACCCCACCAGGGTAGGAAGCCCTGCTTTAGAGAAAACTATATGTAGCCTGTAGTTTAATGCAATGACTTTTAAAGCAAAGTCTACTAATACAATTTAGGTGGTTTATTAATATTAATGCTTTTAGTTAGATAATGTCTCCTTTGGCTTCTCATTTGACTTAACAATTTGTTTATAATATTAGTAAAAAGGATGACTAATTTGTATTGGCTATCCTACAAGAAATAGGGGCAATCTTCCTATTAATTCTGCAGGGTGTATGGATGTAAATGTATTTGGATAAGGTAAACATCTCCCCTCCACTCCCTCTTCCATTTCCCTTCCCGGCCTGCCCACTTCCACTCCCTCCAGGGCTAGTGGGAATGGTGGTGCAGTGATTTGTGAGGGCTTTTGGCTTAACCACTGTTATCTAAGGACTCAAAGTTTGGGAGATATTGTTCTAGTGAACAGAGAACTTGGGGATAGAGGACACTGAGTTGTTAGTACTTGCTGTGTTGTGGGTAGCTTTTAAAAGATAGTAGAATCTTAGGCTGCTTGAATAGAGGCATAATATACAGACTAAGGGTGATATTTCTCTGCCTTTGTCAGACCACATCTGGATTATTGTTTTCAACTTCAGGCATTACAGTTCAGGAATGAAATTTACCAACTGGAGTGTATCCAAAGGAGGTTAGCCAGCATGGTGAGCGAATTGGAGATTTCAACCATCTGAAGATAGGTAGAAAGAAGCAAGGTACAATGGAAGCCCCTCCTCTACCTATTCAAATCTTGCCGTATATTGAATGCAATATATATAAATGCCATATATTAAAACCTAAACAAAAATAGTGACCAAGTCCAATATTCTCACTGAGGGAGCCCTTTATAGCTTTTATTGTAGGAGAAAGGTTACTGAAAGAGGAATTCCCTAAAGCAGCAGCCTTCTGTATATTTATAGAATCCTAGCTTTAGAGATGGAAAAGGCCTTAAAAACTGTGTTATCTCCTTTACAGAGGAGCCAACTAGGGCCCAGAGAAGTTAAATAGTTTGTTTGGAGTCTCATACTTATTATTATTGTCAGCCACCAGTAAAGCATTTTGCCTGGGCAAAAAAGGAGGCAACTTTTGGTAGAATTTCTTGTATACTCAGCTGGTTTAGGGCCATGGCCTTTTCTCTGTTATAGACTTAATCTTCGATGAGGAGAAATAAACCAGTGAGTATGTGATTTACTGTGCTAGGATGTGCAGTAATACAGCTTTCTGCCATTCTATCTCTGGAAATTTTGGGAGATCTCCCAAGGGCCAAAATTTAGGATGAGCTTACAGTGCTGCCAGTGCCAGAGAGAGGCAGTGGTTGAGGGAGGAAAGGTGAGAATATTAAATATAATGCCAAAATATGTGCCAAAACAGCCCCAAGATGCTCATACGCCAAAGTCCCCAGACCTTTGTTTTCAATGGAATGGGACTTGGTGCCTAATAGCAGTGTCCCTTCCACCTTTTTTTAAAAACATACACAAGACCCTTTCTCTCTTTCTGTAGACACACCTTAGCCTGCAAGTTTTCCCGTTGATGACTTCTTGTTACCTTTCAAGGCTGCCTTGAATGTTCTTCTGTGTAAAAATGTGAAGTTGGAGTTACACTATGCCTGGCTTCCTTCAAGACTCAGTTCAAATCCCACTTTTTATAGGAGGCCTTTCTAGCAGCTAGTGCCCTACTATCTGAGATTACCTTCCATCTAAATGTATCTTCTATGTAACTGTCCATTTGATTTGGTTGGTTGTTGTCCTTTGTCCTCAAGGAGGGCCAAAATGACGTCACTATGTTGGAGTCAAGTTACAATGTGTCCGCTCTGGCTGATCAGACCAATACTAGCTCAGAATGCTCTACCACAGGTCGGGCACAGATAGTCCATGTGAACATTTGGGGTGGATTCTCTAAATCTGCACATCTTGAATTTCTATTATGCACATGTTATCTACCCGTTAAAATGTGATATTCTTGAGGGCAGAAATTTTTTTCTTTTTCTTTCCCTTTCTCTTCCTTTTGCCTTTTCCTTTTTTCCCTTTCTCTAGTGCTTACTTAGCACATTGCCTAGCCTGTTATTAAGCACTTAACAAATGCTTATTGATTAATTAATTTCCCATCCCTTCAATGATGGCTTTGGATAATTATTATCATAAAGCCAGACTGTTATCTATGCATTTCTTTCTTATAAATACATATTTTCTTTCAGAAGGTTTTTTCCCCTTCTTGGGCCCAGGTTCCTCTGGAGGAGTCCCGACACCTATGAACAGTTTGAAGGATTCTGCCAGTCAAACAGCTGGTATTTGATGAATGCCTGCTTGCCTATTAGCAGGGGTAATTGCAGGGTTGCTGTAATTTGGTTACACTGCTCTCACCAGGATGCCAGCCTTAGAATAAACTTGAATGCATTTATTGTTTTTATAGGCTGGTAGGGGAAGTCAGTCGTATTTTAGCCTGCAGCTCCTTTCCCTGTAATGGTACAACTCCCATTCAGGAAGGAGCTTGCTGCATTTGTGAGCCATACTGCTACATTGTGGCCTTATCTCTTGATTAATTTCAGTTCAAAATAATGCATTTAAAAAAAAATTTGGCCTGAGTAGGTTCTGAGAAGAGGAAGTAAATATATATCACCTTTGGGATCATAATTGTTTAATTATTTTGGGTTGAGTTACTGTGCTGTAGGGAACAAGTAAGTACTCATCCCTAAGTAAACTTCGGGTATCAGCTTCTGTAAATCATTCCTATTAGTACAGCTTGTCCTGGACTTAGGGTTAAGGTTTGGGCCTCTGTTGAGTGTTACAAAACAGTAGATCAGAAAGTAACTTTTTGGATACTGAAAAGAATTTTGTGGTTTTATTTTTCATCTTTTGAATAAGATCTCATAATGTCAAAATAATTATGAACTACCCCCAAAGCTAATCAAAATTTTGCTACATATAAAGAACATTACTTGAGGAAAAAGTTATAGATAGTAATAATAATTATTATAACTATTATGATAGCATTTATATAGTACTCTAAGGTTTACTAAATGCTTTACAAATATTATCTCATTTATCACAACCACCCTGGGATAGAGTTGCTATGCTTATCCCCATTTTACAGATGAGAAAATTGAGGCAGACAGAGATTAAGTGACTTGCTCAGAGTCATATAACTAGTCAGTATCTGAGGGTGGATTTGAACTCAGTTTTTGAACTAGGCGCCGTGCTCTATCTACTTGTGCTGTCCAACTGCCATAGGAGAGACCTAGCTAGACGGCAGGAGTTTGTGTGAAAAAAGATCCTTGCGGCTTTGTACACTGCAAAACCACTAGACCTCTTCCTAATCTAGCCCCCTGATATCTTTGCAGTCTTCTTATACCTTACTCTCTGACATATACTTTTCAATCCAGTGACACTGGCTTCCTGGCTATTCCACCAACCTGGACCCCTGGTCATTGTCTCTGTCCCCTATGCCTGGAATGCTTTCCCTCTGCTCCTACTACTGATCTCTCTGTCTTTCTTTAATTCCCAACTAAAATCCCACCTTCTACACAGGAAGCTTTTCCTAACCCTTCTTAATTCCAAATGCCTTCCTTCTGCTAATTATTTCTTAAGTGTCCTTTATCAGAAGGTATGAATATTTTATTCACTTTATTGGAATAACTCCAAATTGCTTTCCAAGGTGATTATTTTGATTTACAACTCTACTAACAATGTAGGAGTATGCTTATCTTCCCACAATTCCCCCAAACTACCCCCTTTCTTATCTTTTGTCATCTTTGCCAATTTGCGGAGTATAAGGTGAAAAAACATCATCGTGATTTTGATTTGAATTTTTCACTTTCAACATTTTTTTTAAACATAGTATTTTGGGGAGCCAAGAAAATTGCAGAGCTCTTAATAATAATGCCTTGGCTAGTCAGGATGGTGATCCTTTAAGGGTAAAGTTCAGGCAGCCCCTCTGAATACTTCCCCTCCATCCTAAATTGAAGTTATTTAAATTGATCTTGTCTAAAGTGCAATTCCCAATTTATTTTGGCAGGGGGGGAAGGCAGGGCAATTGGTGTTAAGTGACTTGCCCAAGGTCACACAGCTAGTAAGTGTGTCAAGTGTCTGAGGTCAGATTTGAACTCAGGTCCTCCTGACTCCAGAGCCAGTGCTCTACTCACTGCGCCACCTAGCTGCCCCCTAAAGTGCAATTTGAAACAAAGTGAGCCATGTTTTCTTCCAGGGTTTTCCATGTCTTGGGATGTTTTATTTATTCTTGTCAGGTGCATCATAGAAATGATGTAAAATCATTTATGTGGATATTTAAAATAATTATTCAACAAATTAATCAAACTCTTAACTCCTAGTATTTGTTTCTGAAGTAAAAATAATGAAGTTCCTATTAATGGGAGCAAATATGTAGAATCTAGTTAGAATTTTCTTTCAGATTTCCATGAAGTATATAAATGCTTATTCTCTCCCTTTCTCTTCCCTCTCCTCACTGTATCTGTTCATAGTGCCTAATATACAGGCCCAAATGTGTGCTGGATGTAATTGTTTAAAAGTATATATCTATATCTAGATAGAGAGATAGATATGTACATATATATATATATGTATACATACACACACATATGGAGAGAGAGAGATTTTTAAAAGATCCAAATTCATGGATCCCTTTTTAAGAGCCTTTGACTCAGGCTCAGCACAATGAAGAGACTCAAACAGTTGCTTGTCTCTTCCACCTTAGTCTGGTTCTCTCACTCTCTCACTGTCCCTAGGGGACGCTATTCTGTTTTTCTAAGTTTTTCCCCTTCAGGTAAAATGTCTTGAATTCAACTAGAAATTGACTGATTTGCCTGCCACCTCCTTTCCATCAGGCCTTTCCTGTCCCCCCCCCCCCACCAGGTGATAGTGCTCTACACCTGAAATTATTTGGTGTGTTCTCTGCCCCACAACCTCCACAGTAGCATGGAGGCTCCTTGAGGAATTCCGTCCTTGTAGTTGTAATGGCTAGCACATTTCCTATTAAATGACTGACAGTATGAATCATAACCCCTATGTAATAGTTCTTTCCTCTTATGAACTCAATCCAGTGCCTCTAGCAGATTTCCCTTCGTTGGGCTCTTTATCTGTCCTTAGAGAAATCTTCTAAATGGCTCACTCCCATTAATAAACCTCCTTTTAACTTATCTCACTCTGGTTAATAACCCCTTTTGGCTGTCTGCTGTACTCCTCTAATCTGGGTCAAATTATGAAGCTCCTCAGTTTTCCTTGGCAACTTCCCTTTACCTCTCCATCCTAAATCCCTATCCTGATTACCAGTTTACATTAACATAGCATGGCTGACTGTCATAAACCAGATTTGCTACAGGTCAGTCACCTTAAAAGGCAGTAACTCTTTTATCTACCAGGAAGTAGGAATTATAATGCCACAGATAAAATAAACTAAGAAGAGGTCCCAACTGCCGAATCTTTGGGTGGCTTGACACCCAAATTCTTCCCATGTTTTTCAGTTTCCAAATGGACAAAGCAGGATAATGGAGCTTAAAGTATTTTATTGTATCATTATTATTTATTATTTATTGGGACATTATGTAGGTGAATGAGGCAGAAGGTTTAAAAGTCGATGGAGACTGGTGGAGCAAATAGAATGTATGTGGATTTTCTGGAAATGGGATTTCTTATGGCTAAGTGGACATTATGGACCTCTCTTCATATGTTTGCTCAAACGAGCCAGTAAGACCCTGTCTACTAACTAGCCAAACAAACCAATTTTTTACTATTTTTTTGTAGTTTCTCCCCAATCTTACTCTCTAAAAAAGTAAATTGTCACTGATATTTTTGTTTTTCTCTCACCAATATTTTCCAGTCATCTTTTCTCTCCCAATCATCCCTTATAACAAAGGATAAAGAGAAAAAGTAATTAGACAAACTAATCAACATAATGAGAAAGTTTGACATTATATGCAGTGTTACACTCTACTATCCCTACACCTCTTCAAAGAAGCAAGGCGGGGAGTGTCCCTTTTCCTATCTCTTTGGGGGCCAAGGTTGGTCATTATCATGATGCAACATTCAGCTTTGATGGTTGTTCCTTTGCATTTACACTGTTGTAGTCTTTGTGTAGATGGTTTTCCTAGCTCTTCTTACTTCACACTGTATCAATTCATAATAAGCCTTTTGCCTCTTTGTTTTCTTCCTGCTCATACTTTCTTATAGCACTGTAATATTCCATTAAGTTGGTGTCCCACAACTGTTTGGCTTTTCCCCAATTAATGGGCAACTACTTTGTTTCCAGGTATTGCTACTAAAAGTGCTTTTATAAATATTTGGGTGCATAGGAGGCCTTCTCTTCTTCTACCTGGGTAACTGACCTGTTGAGGCTGGGGATATCTGTGTCAAAGTTGTTCTTAGTGTTTTTAGGGTGACATAGCTGAACAGCAAATACTTAGAATAGAAACTTTTTATTCTTAAGACAATAGAGGAAATGAAATGTCCCATTTTTCTAATTTAGGTGAATTGGGTGCATCAGAGAATACAGGGAAGAGGTATATTTTTAAAAGAGTTTTGGTTTTATAGACATCAATGGGAGTTTAATCTTGCAAGCTGTTTTTTATCTTTAAGTCTAGATTAAACAGAGTAACATTTAGTGGTATCGTGGTGTGAAAAGTCATCAGGGACCTAGGTTTTGGTCCCGACTCTGACTAGCTGTGTGACTTGGAGAAAATCCTTTAACCTTTCTGGACCTTCATTCCCTTTTCTGTAAAATTAGGGGGTTGATGCCAAAAGCCCCTTACATTTAAAAATGAATCTGTGAAGTAGGTTTTTTTTATTTCACTGTTGAGCTTTGAAAATAAATGAAGCTTTCATATTTTTGAATAGTGAATTGTGGCCAAACAACATCTGGAAGAGATTAGTCTCATTGGTAGGGAGAGGAAATTCCACAATCTAACATTTAATCATTAAATAATATGGTGCTTTGTCATATTTCGATATTTAATGCAAGGAGAAGTGAGTTGTGCCATATCACATATTGAAGTAGGCATATTGGATCTTCCTGAAAAGTCTTATTTCTATTTGTAATTCAGCAACTTTATTTTCTTTTAAGTGTGATGCTGCCTGTTCTTTTTTATTTGTGGACCAGACTTCTCCTTTCAGTGAGACCTATTTGATTTTTGGCAATGTGCCTCCTAATTCTTGTGACTTTGTCTGAGACACCTTTTCCTGTCTCCTCCAAAGACAAAATGTACATGTCAGGAGTAGGCATAAATTGTAACAGTATCTTCTAGTCCCTTTCTCCCAAAGTTTAAACTAAATTTAATTACAGGCACTCCTAATCCTTTTAGCTCTGATTCATGAAAAACCTCTTTGACAAATGTTTTATTTTACCGACCAGACCATGCTTTTAAAATGCTTAAAAAAAATTAAAAGTTATAAAATTGGTCTGTGTTGCTGGTATGTCAAAATTTTCTCACTTAGGTAGAATCTTATATAAATTTTGTAAAGTTTCTCACCATCTGATGTTATGAGACATCAGTTACATGGATGATGCGTTTATTAAGTGTTTACTTATGTGGCTTACTATCATGACCCTTAAATGATGGACTCTGTCCTACATTTTATTGTTGTGTTGTTTTGTCCAACTATATTTCTAGCTTTATTGACTAGATTTTCCATTTGATTTATATAGCATTCTTAAGGTTTAACACTCTGATGTTGTTGTTGTTTATTCAATTAGTTGTGTTGGACACTTTGTGACCCTGTTTGTGATTTTCTTGGCAAAGATCCTGGAGAGGCTTGCAATTTCCTTCTTCAGTTCATTTTGCAGATGAGGAAACTGAGGCAAAAAGGGTAAAGTGATTTTGCCCAGGGTCACACAGCTAGTAAGTGTCAGATCCTCCCTGACTCCAGGGCTTGAACTCTATCCAGTGTGCCACCTGGCAGCCCCTTTTACACTCTAATAGCCTTAAATTTGACTATCTTTCCCAGAGCCCTGAGTGTTTTAGCTTATCACTAACTGTAGCGTGAATGTATTGACTCCACTCAGAAGAGTATGTGTAACCTCTAAAATTTCAGATATTTGACATGACCGATTATGGTTTATCTCCCCTTAGCATATTGAAGGAGGCAATTTCACACACGTACACACATAAAAGTATCATATATGTGTGTGCATTTTGTCTAAAGGAGCTAGTGTAAGTTGTTGAAGATAAATATCAGACCTCTTTTTAAGGACCCATATGTACTAGCTTCACGTATCATTTGACCAAAGGCAAAGAAAAGAGCTTTTTCAGGGAGGTTTATAGTATTATTTACTTCTTCTTACTAAAAATGAGAAACCACAAAAGAGGCAGTATGTCACAGTGGGAAGACAGCTATCCTCAGAACCCAGAAGACTTGGGTCCCACTTCTGACACATACTAGCTGTGTGTTTTAGTGCCCCAGGCAACTCTGCAATTTCTAGCCTTAGAGATGACAAATCTACATTAGTCCCCAGAGTTTCCCTAGCCTGGAGTTCTCTGTACCAATAAAATCACAGGCCCAGAACTCATTTCCTCTTCATGAATGAAGAAGTGGTTGATAGGGAGGTAGATGGGAAGAACACGCTGTTGCCTCCTCAGTTTCTTTCCAGTGCTGTAATTCCCATAAATATTAGAAAATCATTTAATCAGCTAAGTAGGCAAAAAAGAAAAAAGGACTCAGGTTATGGAAATACAATTCTAAACCAATTGAAAAATTAGACTCCAAACTGGAAAGGTCATTGATTTTTTTAAGTTCATATAAAGGACAATTTAATGTTGTCAGAGCTGAATTTTTCTTTCTTTTTCTTTTTTACTTTCTGCTGGCTTACTCTCCACTTGTGAGATGAAGAGGTACTGCTTGTGTGCTGTAACCCTCTTCTTTACATTAGGTCTTTCTTAATTTCTTTAGGCCTCTATTTCTTTTTCCTGTATGTAGTGGGAGAGATCTCAAGTCCTGTGTCATGTTCTCTTCTCCCTTCTCTCTCTCACACAGAAATGAATTTGATTTTTTTTAAAATGTTAACTATGATATACCAGAATTACTAGGTAATTTCTTCTTTGAGAACCTAGCTATGTTAGTAAGTTAATAAATTACAGTAGAGCCTTCTGCCAGTCAGTCAGTAAGCATTTATGAAGCTCCTACTGTCTGCCAGGCACTGTGTTTAGTGCTGGAGAAATGAAAACAGTCCTTGCTCTTAGGGAGTTCGATCTAGTGGGGACGACAACATGGAAACAATTTGGGACAAACAAGATATTTGTTGCTGTTGTTATTCAGTTATTTCAGTTGTGTCTGACTCTTTGTGACCCCATTTAGGGTTTTCTTGACAAAGATACTTGAATGGCTTGCCATTTCCTTCTCAAGCTCATTTGACAGATGAGGAAACTGAGGCAAACGGGGTTAAGAGACTTGCCCAAGGTCACACAGCTAGTAAATGTCGGAGGCCAGATGAGTCTTTGACTCCAGGCCTGGTACTGTATCCATTGTGAGGACAGGCACTAAGATTAAGGAAAACTAGGAAAAGCTTCTCACAGAAGGTAGGATTTTAGTTAGGACATGAAGAAAGAAGCAGCGATGAAGAGGAAGATTATTCCAAGTCCATGAATATGCCCAGAGTCTAGAGATGGAGTTTAAGTTCTGATGCCTTATAATTTGTATTTTAGAAATACTCATGGCGGCCATACCAACCCACCTTGATGACAGCTTTTATATTTTGGTTAACCCGGATGCATTGGAGCTCAATATGCATGGATAATATGTAACCATATATTAATTTTTCTCTGCCAAACTAGTTGATATTGGGATTAGTTTTAAAGATGGCAAACCTTGGCCTTTCCCTGTCAGCAGCCCAGAATCTCTGTATAAAGTTAAACATCATAAATTCAGTCCAACCCTTTCATTTTTACACATGAAAAACTGAGGCCTGGATTAATCATCTTGTTCCATCTGTATTGGAGGTAGTTACTGGCAGAGCCAGAACTAAAACCCAGGTGTTGGTGTTCCTTCTGTTATGCCTTAATCCCTCCTCTGCCCAGTCCAGGACATTGTATCCTACACTTTCTACCCCTCTCCTGATATGAGGAAGGAGAAAGGAGAAGATGAGTAAATATGGATATCCACATCTATCTGTCTCTTGGGTGTGGAAAAGAAGGAAAGAAAGAAAGAAAAAAAAGAAATGGAGAGATGTCTATGACCCTGATTTTTTGCTATTCTCTTTTAAAAAAATATTTTGCTTTTATGCCACCTTCGTTTTAAAAAATATCCTTTCTTCCTTCCCTACAAAGAAGCCATCCTTTATTTCAAAAACAAAAGTTAAAAAAGAAAATGGGAAGGAAAAGAAAGTCAGCAAAGTAGTCTGTCATTTGAGTGTGACAGTTCTGTTGGTATTCAACACCCAAGGAAACAAAGAAGCTTCCCTTCCCCCTTGATTCTGTCTCTCTCTTCTTTCTCTCCCCGCGCCCCCCCCCCCCCCCCCCCCCCCCCCGCCACCCCTCGGTTTGCTGACCCACAGGAGGAAAGGCAAATGGCAAAACACTGAGTGAAGAAAAATCTGTGGATTTGCATTTGAGGACAAATTGCTAGAATTGATTCCTCAAGTCTGGTGAGGGCTTTTTGTACTTTACTAAGACTTGGCCTTCCTACTTCTATAGTTTCAAGGTAAAATTCTCCTTCCTTTTGCTTGATTTGGGGTGAGGAGAGGGTCTATGCATCTCAGCATTTTTCAGATGATAGAAGTGATAGAAGGTGTGATAGAAGAAGAAATGCATCAGGTGAGCTAATAGTGGAAGGGGAATCAGAACACCTGGGTTCTAGTACTGATTCTGCCGCTAGTTACCCACATGATCTAGGGTAAGTCCCTTAATTCTTCTGGGCCTCAGTTTCCACAATTGTGAAATAAAGTTATTAGACTTGGCAATCTATTAGGATCTTCCTGGCTCTAATATTCTGTAGATCTGAGTCTAAGATGTAGATTTTTAAAATTAAAGCCTTTGAAATGTTTTTTTTTTGTGATATGACTTTTTGTCATGTCTTTGTTGCAGAGATGTAAATGTGTTTTGATGCTTTGAAGATTCTTATAAACTAAGCTTCGAATCTCCTGGTTTTTCTGTTTCTTGATAAAAATTGGCAATTCATGATACAATTCCCCTATCCTATCACTCTGATCCTGATAATTAGTCAAATTGCTGGTGGCTGTGTCATCTTCATTGCTAAGCTTGTGCTCGTCCAGTCTGGATCAGTGGAAGTGAACTCTGCTTACTACCCTTGTAAATATACACCTTGTTATCTACATATATTATAATATATGTTAGATACATATAATGTTATATACATATATTGTTATCTATACCTTGTTATATACATATATTGTTATATACCCTTGTTATATACATATATTGTTATATACCCTTGTTATATACATATATTGTTTTATACCCTTGTTATATATACCTTTTTTGTATTCCTATCTGCAAGGAACTACCTCTCACTGACCCCTCACCTTTGCTACCAGAGGCAATGCCGCACTCTGCCTTGTATTATTTTCTATAACCAACCTGACCTTTGAAGGTAAAAGTATTGGGGTCTCTTTGAATGGGGACAGTGGTTTTTTTTCTTCTTGTAGTGATGGCAGATTTGGGATGGAATCCCGCTAAAAAATGATTTCTGCTTATTCTAGGCAGTGACAAGATGCTATTATGCCTTCATTGAAGCATTATCTTTAAGGAGGAAAAGGGTTTGCAGTAATGAAATTCAGTAATCTTATCCAAATGGTTTTGAGGCTGAAGAAATGTGCATTCAAAACAGCATACCAGCAGACTATTCTTTTCTCAAATTCATTTTAAGTATATAGAAATAATGAAAGGAAGGATGGCATAGTAGGGTAGTTTATTTTTTTAAGGCTTTTTATAGATGAAACTGAGACAAACAGGGTTAAGTGACTTGCCCAGGGTCACAGAGCTAGTAAATGTCTGAGGTCTGATTTGAACTCAGGTCCTCTTGACTCCCGGGCTGGTGCTCTAATCCGTTTTGCCTCCTAGCTGCCATGCATAGTGGGTAGCTGGTCAGCCTCCAGTCAGGAAGACCTGAGGTTAATTCCTGCCTCTGACATGGACTGGCTATTTGATGCTGGGCAAATCATATAACCTCTCAGTGCTCCAGGCAGCTGATTAAGATTATAAATTGTGAAAAAGTTATGCATGTACATCGATAGGAGTTTCCTTGTATTGGGAAGTTCCTTGCATTCATGAAATCCACAGGTCTAGAAAAAAATAGAAATAGTATTTTAAAAAGAATATCATTGGGATTTTTTTGCTTCCTGTTTTTGGAATAGAAGAGCTTGGTTCATTGAATTCTATCCCCTAAAGCTATCAGCTGAATGCTATATGGAAAAAATGAAAGGATTCCTAACAGAAAACTGACAAAGGGGAGAAAATGGCTGATGGGAAATTTCTAAAAAGCACATGGAAAAACTGATCCTAATGTCTGGAAAAGGGAGAAATAATACAAGGAACATGTGAGATGAATTCTTCTTGGATATATATATGTATATGCTGAAGCTGAGCATGATTCTAAGGAAGATGGGAAACTTTCCACAGTGGCAGGGCAGAGACTGAATTTTAAAATAAATACATGACTTGTGTGGTATAGCACAAATTTTGTTTTTAAACCTCTGTGTGTTCTAATTCAGTATTATAGAAAAAAGTGAATGACAGAAGAGGAAAGGAGAAGTCTGTAGAGGTACAGACTCAAACTCAGCTAAGGCATTTGATTTCCTTTTTTTTTCCCCTAGGGAAACTCTAAATCCCCTTGTTTGTCATGTTCACTGTGGCTCTTCCCACCCTGGCTTCCACTGTGATTTTGTAGGCTCGTGTTAAGCCTGCTTTCTCTTTTATGTGTTTTCTGGGACTCCTGATGTGGTTCTTACCTTGGTTTTTCTTTAGCTCTTCAAAGATACTCACCTTCTGAAGTTCAGAGGCTATACTGCAGGGCTAGGTTATATGTGAAACAGTGTAATAATGAGGTTCTTCAGTTACTATCAATGATTAAAAAAAGTTACAGGATAGTCAACATGATATTCCATTTTCTTAGAATCGTAGAATCTTGAAGTTGGAAGGGACCTCCAAGGTCATCTAATCCAACCCAACCTGCACAAAAACCTCTATTTCAATATCCCCAATGTGTGGTTACCCATTTGCTGCTTGATGATTTCTAGTGAAGGAGAGCCCTCTCCCCAAGAAGACCATTCCACTTTTTTATGGCCCTCTACCTGTTAGCAAGTTTTTCATTCTATCAGATTTTTTATTCTATCCTTTGGGCTCAAAGTAAAGTAAAGACTTAGGGCAGCTAGGTGGTGCAGTGGATAGAGCACCAGGACTGACTCTGGGTAGATTCATCTTCGTGAGTTCATATCTGGCCTCAGACACTTGCTAGCTATGTGAGCCTGGGCAAGTCACTTAACCCTATTTGCCTCAGTTCCTCATTTGTAAAATGAGCTGGAGAAGGAAATGGCAAACCACTCCAGTATCTTTGCCAAGAAAACCCCAAATGGGGTCACAGAGAAGAGAGTAAGACGCAGCTGAAGAACGATGAAACAAAGACTTAATCTTTCTTTGCTCCATGTGACAACCCTTCAAATAATGCGGGCAGCTATCACATATATTCCAAATTTTTTCAATTAGACCAACAAGGAGAAAATTAAATATAGTGTTAGCATTGCTTTATCACTTACTATACATAAGGCACTGTGCTGAGAATTGGAGATAGAAAAATGAAAAGCTACATGGTTTCTGCCATAAAAGAGCTTACAACCTAAGAACTGGGGTATAAAACGAACAAGATAGAACATGAAGGAGCCAAAGAGAGATCAGACACAGGGCTTTAGGAAAATTGAAGGTGGAATGAGCAACTTCAGCTGAATAGATCAAGGTGTAGCTGAACTGACCTTGAGGGAGGAGATTGATTTGAGCTGGTGAAGATAAAGAGGATGATCATTCCAGGCATGGGACGTAGAAATGCACCAAGGAAGAAAAGAATGGAACAAAGTTAAAGCTAGTGCATTGTGCACCATCAAGGAGAGCCAAGTAAAATAAGGCTGGAAAAGTAGAATGGAATCAGATTGTAAAGGGCCTTATATTCCAAACTAAGGAGTTTGCATTTTATCAAGTAGTATTTTATCAATAGAAAACCACTTAAGGTTTCTGAGCAGGGCAATGACACATGCTCAGACTTTTTCATCAGGCAAGTTATTTTGAAAGCTGTGTAAAGACTAGATTAATTGAGGGAGAAGCTAGAAGCAAAGAAACCAGTGAAGAAGCCTGGATAAGAGGTCATGAAGGCCTGCCTGAACTAGGATGATGAATATGTGAGCAGACATGCGCATGGTGTCCCAAAAGTCTTAGTGTAGATTTAAACTTAAATAGCTATTAAGATATTGAATCTCACACTTTTTTCTGCTTCTCTAACTGGAGTATAATATCATTTGGAAATTCACGATATACTTCTCCTTTCCACACCCTTTGAGCCACTTAAGTAGTCTACGCTGCTAGTGATGGGGCTATTTTCATTGATACCCTGGTGCTAGTCTAATCTGGATGTATAAAGATGAACTCAATTTATTATTTAATAGCTAGCAAGCTCTTAAAGCTTATAACTGCATTTACACTTGTGAGATACCATGCATGAGGGGTTTTGGAGGGGTAGAACCAATAGAACTTGGCAAGTAGATTGGAAGTGTAGGGAGCATGGGAGAGGAAAGAATCAAAGCTGACTCCAGTATTTTGTGGTAGGGAGTGGTGGTACTGCCATCAATAGAAATAGGGAAGTTGGGAAGAAAGACAGTTTTTAGGTGGGGTGGGGGTGAAAGTTTAGTTTTAGGTTGATTTTTGTGGTGTAGTTGGGACATCCCAGTGCCACTGTTTAGCAAGCTGTTAGAAATGAGAGATTAGAGCTCAGGGGAGAGAGTGGAGCATAATATGTATTTTGGAAATGATCTGGATGGAAGTAATCATTAAAGCCATGGGTATTCATGAGATTGGCAAGTGATAACAAGGTATAGAAAGGAAAAGGTGCTAAGGATGGAGAAAGGAGACACACTAAGGCAGCAAGAGGAAGATGAGTCAATGAGAGAGATTAAAAAAGAGAGCTGTCATACAGGCAGGAGGAGAAACCAGAGAAAATACTGTTGCTTACAGATGTAAAAAGAAAGACTATGCAGGACTGGAAGAAAGGGTGGTCAGTAATGTTAAATGACGCAGAAAGCTCAAGGAGCATGGAGCCATTGGTTTTTGTGATTAAATAGATCATTGGTAGCCTTTCAGAGAGCAGTTTCAAGTGGAGTGATGGGTGGGAAGCCTGATTGCAAGGGATTGAAGTAGTGAGTGGGTGGCAAGGCATCTGAAGGGGCAAGTGTAGACAGTTCTTGTTAGGGGTTTAGCTGAGAAAGCTGGGTGGAATATAAGGTGATAACCTGAGGGCATGGTCAAGGAAGGATTTTTTTTCTGGGATAGGGGAGGCTTAAGTATAATCCTAGATACTGGGGAAGAAGCCAGTAGAGGAGACATTGAAGGGAACAGATGAAGAAGAAGGTTTAGCAAGTTCTTGGCTGATGGACTTAAGGGCACAATTGGAGGGGTTGGCTTTGGGACAGAGGAGGGCTACCTCATCCTTTGGATGGGTGAAGACATAAGATGGGGATAGGATATAAAAGGGACATGCATTAGATGGTTTTAGATTTTTTATTAAAGTAGGAGGCAAGGTGATCTGCTAGAGAAAAAGGATGAAGAGTAGAGTTGCACCTGAAGATAAAAGAAATTATGGATCAATTACTGTAGGCAGTGTGATGGGGAGAAATAAATCAAAGCATGAAGCACTGTGGACCTGGTTGAGGTTACAAATCTGTAGTGGACCCATCCAGTACAGTTTTGTGACATCTTATTTAGTGTCTAGTGGCTTGGGAGTAGAAGTGAAGAAAAGATTGTGGAAGTGACTCAGGGACTGGAGAGAAGCAGGGCAGGGACAGTGGAATGGACAAAGGGCCAAAGGATTCAAGGGTAGATGATGAAGAAATAGCTAACTATTGAGTCAAGGCTATAAAGGGAGGAGAGAAGCCAGAACAGAGATGATAAATGGAGACAAAAGGGAGAGTTTCAAGGACTGGAAGTCAGGATAAGGGTTTAGGAGGAGTTGTGTGTTGTGTGTGGTTTGTCTTTCATTCTCAAAGAGGACCATGGCGCCATGAAGATGTTGCTGTGACTTTACTGAAGGATGTGAGCAAAGGAGAATTGGGAGAGAAAGTATGAGCCACCATCTATTGAATACTGAGGGTGGTGGGAAAGTGTTTTTACATAATTGTTTGCATGTGTCCTGTAGTCCCCCACCCTCCACCCCCACCCCCACCTTAGACTCTAAGCTTCTTGAGAGCAGGAACTTCAACCTTTCTTTGTATCCCCTGCACTTCATACAGTGCCTAGCAAGTAGCAGACCTATTAAAATGACTTGTGACTGACTGGTATAGAGATTAATTGATCTTAACACTTAACATCTTCAATATGATTTCCATCATTTGTGATGCAAAGGTTAATACGCTTTGCAAGATTCAAGTGAACTCGATGCAATAACTCAATACCTCCACATTGCCATCAATTTTAGCACATGCACTCTTGGAATATGAATATGAAATCATATGATGTTATTTGAAGTTGAAGATGTTATTTGTTAATATTCCAATTAAATACAATGTTGTTGAAAATTTCAATCATTTCATTTCTTGAAAATATGCATTTTTGCCTATGTGTCCAGACTTTAGGAACACCCTGTATTTAGCCTGGAGAGGAGGAGACTTAAGGAACCCATAAAAATTATCTTCAAGCATCTGAAGGACTGTCAGATGAAAGGATTTCGGGCTTCTTGGCCCAACAAGAACAGAGCTAGTGGGCTCTGGGTGGGAGTTTCTGATTTTAACTACATCAAAGAAAAAAACCCCAGCATAACAATTAGTTACGCAAAAATATAATGGATTACAGGAAAAATCTTCAAATGGAAATTGGATGGCCACTTGTCAGCAGTATTAAAAAAGGGATTCCTATTCAAGCATGGGTTGGACTATGTGACTTCTGAGGTCTCTTCCAACTGTGAATTCTTCCAATCTTGCTAGTTTTCTGACTTGTTCTTTTGGACACTGATTTTGTCATCCAGAACATATCAGTTGTCCTCAGTTTCATGGATTGAGAGTAAGGAGTTTTGACTGTCACTAACTACAGCCCAGTTCTCAGATTCTCAGACATCTGTTTTTGTTGATAGTTTTTGGAGGGCTAATTCTTGCCAACGGACATGTATGCTATGAGCATGTTCATCAATTTGCAACTGCTCTTGAACAAAGTTTTTATTTCTATTGTGCTTTCTATTGGGAGAAATAGCTTTGTGATTTGGAAGCTTTGAACTTTCCCATATTGATTTTTTTCATCTGCAAGATAAGATTGGACAAGCTTTCCAAGGCCATTTAAGTTGATATTAATTCTGTATTTTTGGCTTGAAGTCAGACCTAATTTATATCACATTCCAAGTTATCATCATTGAGTTATGTCACAGTGGTGCTCTCATATTTTATCATCTCCTTAAATCAGGACTGATTTTGCAAAATGCATTCCATGTTGTTTTGATTGGCCTTGGGCAATCCTTGCAAATTGTCACTTTTGATTGCTGTACTATGGAACAATTCTCAGAGTCTGAAGAGAACCTTTTCTTTTTTCACTATAATAGAATAAGCTGCTGGGTGAGGCAGAAATGACCAATATTTGTGCTTATGAGTAATGATCATAACTGATGAACATATGCAGATGAGGTCAATGCAGTATAAAAATGAAATTTAGAGCGGAGATTATGGCTATATTTCATTTTCCTGGAACCCAGCCTAATGGATAACTCATTGGCAAGAGTCACTCAGCTGGTTGGTAAGGGAATCTGTAACCTGGCTTGTGGGGCTGCTGTTTGAGGTTAGGGAGCCTGAGGAGACAGCAGGCTTGGATACAAAGAGGAGTGTGTTTCTTTAAAAAAATTCCTGTGGGATGTTGCAAGTGACACAGTCCTTTGATCTGTGGAGGCAGTGGCAAATAGATCAAAGTGAGCCATCTTACCCTCCTAGAGACCAAATGGCATTTGTGCTTGGTATTGTGATTTTTGTCATCCTGTCTGGTTCAATATGAGAGTTTGTGTGGATTGCTAATTAAGATGCAATGTAATTGGTTTCCATAGATGGGGAGGAGGAGTTAGGGCTTCTTCTCTACTGAGAGAGCACAATTCACTGTATTAGGCGTAGCAATGAAATGCTAAATCTTTCTGTCTGAATAGGGAGGCAACAACGGACTGCTTTACAAAGGATTTTTTGGGGGGTTGGGGTCAGATCATTAAGAATAATTTACCAAATATATCTTCATTATCAACTCATTATCGACAGTAAAGATACTGTCTCCAAAGCCCTGGAAAAGCCTTTGGAGAAAATAGATCTAATATCTAATAGATCTAATAGAAAATAGATCTAAAAGTTTGTTAAATTATTTGTTTTTACTTTGATTGGTGTCTTTTCTCTTTGAAGATACCAAGTCAGTTGGTCAATCAGTAAACATTAGGTAAGTGCCTACTATTAATTAAATGCCTACTAGATGCTAAGCACAGGGGCTACAAAAAAAGGTAAAACAGTCCCTGCTCTCAAGGAGCTCACAGTGTAATGGGGAGAGATAAATGTACAAAAGCAAGCAATTCTAAACAAACAAGTATATACAGGATGAATTGGAAATAATCGACAGAAGGAATGCACGAGAATTAAGGGGGATCAGGAAAGACTTCTTTTTTAGTTGGGACTTGGAGGAATCCAGGGAAGTCAGGAAACAGAGATGAGGAAGCATTCCAGGCATGGGAGACAGCCAGGAAATATGCCATAGCTTCTGCAGTATAGTAGAGAGACAGACCTGGGTTTGAGTCATGGCTCTTTGGTCACTCTTCCACATTTCAGAAGTCATTTGCCCTTTCTGAATTTTGGTCTAATTTTACATAATTTAGAAATGAGAGTATTAGGTTCATTAGGCTGTTTCTGTAAGGATCAAACGAGATGATGGATTTAAAAGTGTCATTTAAATGTATTTAGTATGGTATCAGTGTGAGTTGTTATTAGTGTTGTTTAAAACTACTTCCAAAATTGTGTGATTCAATTGTGTAGGCATTATTATCTGGTGACATCTTAATGACTAAAAATATTCAAGTTTATTCATCCTTTAGTGCTTTCTACTCTGAGAACAGAATAGAACATGAGCTATTATTATTATTTTTGGCAATTATGACCACTTGTGGTATATTGTGCTGATCAATTTCTTCCTTCTTTCTTCCTGACTGCATGGATTTTTTTCTAAGGAAAGACCCAGAGGCCTCCATTGCTACTTGTTTTACAGACCAAAGGCATCCATTCAAATTCATTTCTTCAGCAGTCCAGTGACCCTCTTATTTCTGACCATATCACTCTGTTGCTCTAGAAGCTTCGTTGGCTCCCTATTCCCTCCAGGATTAAATATAAATGCCTTTGCTTGGCATTTTAAAGTGTTTTGGAACTTGGCCTTTTCTACCTTTCCAGTCTTTTTACACTTTACTTCTATCTAAGTACTCTATGTATAACTACACTGGCCTGCTTGCTCTTCCTCAAACACAGTATTCCCACTTCCATCCCCTTGTCTTTGTACTGGCTAACCCCATTTATGAAATCCTTTGTCTCCTCATATCTTTCTCTTGGTTTCCCTGGCTTTTTTTTTTTTTTTAAGATTCAGCTTTTCTTACCTTCTGCCAGAAGCCTTTTATGGACTTTTCAGCTGTCAGTGTCTTTCCTTTTGCAATTATCTTTCATCCACTCTATATTCAGCTTGTGTGTAGCTGGTTACTTACATGATTTTCCCATTAGAATGTTTGCTCCTTGAGACCAGGGACTACTTCCACCCCCCCTCCTTTTTTTGTAGCTTGAGTGCTTAGCTAGGTGCCTGGTACATAGTAAGCACTTAATAAATGCTTGTTGATTTTGTTGACTGACTAACTGCCTGATTATGAATTAGAGAAAGTGTATTTCAGAGCCCCTCTCCCAAGGCATAGGGTGCCATGTGCCCCATTGGGCCAATTGCATCAGCAACCAAAGCCTACCAAGGTTACCTACTTAGTTATAACCGGTGAATTTCAGAACTGGAAGAGACCTTCAAAGTGAAATAGTCTAAACTTTTGCCAGTTGTCCTGTTAAAAAAAAAAAACCTTTTGAACCAAGACATACTTGGGCTCAAGATATAATCTCTTACATCTATGCTTTCCTTCTTTGGCAATTAACACCCCCAACAATAAACAACTGGTACCTCATCCTGAAATATAGATCAGAGACCCTCAAATTGTGCTCTATGAAAGCCCAATTCAATTGGAGCAGACTGACAGGTTTCTTAGCCATTCACAAATAAAGCAAACAAAAATAGTGTTGAAGTCAGTCAAATGAAGAGGAGAAGGAAATACAGGGTGGCAGTGGGCAGCCCTTGATACCTGCTGATTCATACAGATCTCAAAACTGAAGCAGTTAACACCGTAGCATGGGTGATATTTTCAATAAAACAGGAAAACAGCTGGTAACCAAGCTTCTATTATACTGTGATCTTTCTCTAAAATGTGGTGTGAAGTTTATGTTACCATTGTCTCTTTCATGTTAGAATAAAACTTTTTTACATACCGAGATCATTACAATGGCCTTCTGCTTGATTTCTCTGCCTCAGGTCTTTCCCTGCTCCAGTTCATCCTTCACTTAGCTGCCAAAGTGGTCTTTCTAAAATACTGATCTTACCTAATCATCACCCATAAGTCCTTTGAAGACTTAGTTGATCATTACTTGGATCAGAATTCTTCCTTTTAGCTGCTTGACTTCATAGTGTTGTTCTCTCTATATTAATTGTTCCCCTGGTTCTGTTCACTCCATTCTATAGCAGTTCATATACCCAGGATTCTATGAAATTGTCTCATTAGTCATGTACAAGAATTCATAGACCACAGTTTGCTTATTCATTTCCTAGTTTTCCGAGAAGCCCTGGGTCACCCTATCTTTCAGTTAATAAGCATTTTACCCTCAATTCCATTTCCCCTTTACTGCATTAAAAAAAAAACCAAACCCAAAACTCTTGTAAGAAAAATGCAGAGTCATACAAAACAGATTCTCATATTGGCCCAAGGAAGCTAGATGTGCAAAACTGTGCATCTCATTCTGCATATTTAGTCCATCATTCTTCATCATTGAGTGTCTGGAATCATGGTCTGCATTGCATTGATTATTGAGTTCTTAAGTCTTTTGAAGTTATTCATTTTCCAAAGATTGTTGTTATAGTTCTCCTGTAGTTAATTGTTCTCCTGGTTCTGCTCACGTCATTCTGTATCTTTTCATAGAAGTCTTCTCAGGTTTCTCTGAAGCCATCGCCTTTGTGGTTTCTCACAAAGGTGCTTCTTAGATTTGAGTTCTTTTCTTTGCTACCAACCTCTCCTTTAAATCTTCCCTTCTGGTATATTTTACTTGTAGCTATTCCTTTCCCAGTATTACCCTCCCTCTTCCTCCTTTATATCTCAGCTTGTTTCCCTGTTGAGTTTGTTGTATTTCCAAACCAAACTTATTTTTTGTGCATGTTCAATCCTCCATTGTTCATTTCAGATAAAAGTGATGTTTGTCTGATGCCTGTTCCCCATAATGCCTTCCTTCATGTTTATATATTCTCACATGCCCAAATTATGAGAATAACATGATAATAGCTGGCATCAACATAGTGTTTTAAGTTTTGCAAAGTAGTTCACAAACATTATTTCTTTTTATCTTTACAACAACCCTGGGAGGTAGGTGCTATTAGCCCCATTTTATAGGTGAGGCAATTGAGGCCCAGAGAGACTTGCCTATGGTCACATAGGTCCAGTGCTCTATCTACTTTGCCAGCTAGCTGCCTTTAAAAAGCAAGAAGAAATAGCAAGTTTTGTTTATCTTTCTCCTTTCTATACTGGTGTAGTTATCTTTTTATATTCACTTCTCTTTCCCCTTTTTATATTCACTTCTCTTTCCCGTCTTCAAATTTAGGGTTTTTTTGGGGGGGGGTGCAGCCCTTTATCTTTGGTGCCTCCAGACACGAAGCCTTGTAGGCTATGTTTGTCCCATAGCCTATATATGGGTCTTGCCCACATGCCCATTGAAAAAAAGAGAGAGAAACTAAAGTTAAGAGATTACACTTTTTGCCCAAGACTATACAGTGAATAGGTGGGAGAGCTGAGATTAGAACTCATCTTTGGAGTAGTGTGCTTGTTATATACACATACATGTACATATACATATACCACTGCACTTGTTGCATCTGTGGTCCTCCTGGTGCTCACTTGCTGGTGAAGTCTTTTTTTTCTAGTTCTCTTGGACTTCTGGCTGACTTTTTGTGTAATTCTGAGGTGGAACATGCCACTTGTTATTTCATCAGATTCCTAGCTCTTTATTTGGTCTCTTGCTTTACCTCAGGGTTTTTCTGGAGCAGGTATGGAGGAGCTGGGCAACCTGCCTCTTCTTCAGGCAGCCATCTCGGCAAGAAGTCTGAGAAACTACCAAAAGCATTTTCTAGAGAGAGGTTTTTTTCAAAATTTCACTATTTGTGGCGGTTTTTTATTTTCATTTTACATTTTAAATTAAAACCAAATAATTACCCAAGGTTCTTAATTGCTTCTTTTTTTAGTATGAATAAATGAATGAAAAAGCACTAATAAGCACTGTGTGAGTTAATGTGCTAAGTGTTGTGAATAAGGATAGACTGGAAACTGATTTCTTTTTTTGTTTTGTTTTGTTTTTGGAGGGGGGAAGGTAGGGCAATTGGGGTTAAGTGACTTGCCCAAGGTCACACAGCTAGTAAGTGTCAAGTGTCTGAGGCCGGATTTGAACTCAGGTCCTCCTGACTGCTGGGTCGGTAGCTCTACTCACTGCGCCACCTAGCTACCTCTGGAAACTGATTTCATTGCTATAGATTACTCAGAAGTAGGGAAACTCCGCCTCTGCCAATGCAGGTCAAAGCCTGCTTTGTAACTTACAGTCTTAGAGAGTTGCTAAACCATCATGAAGTTGTGTTCTGCCCAGGATCACACAACTTGTGTTTGGGGTGGAGAGGGTGATATTGAACTTGTGTTTACAAGCCAGGCCACAGTATAGATAGAAAAAGGAAGATAGTTGCTGTCTTCTAGAAGCTTAGAGAAGACAGCACATGTAAGGGAGGCTTGGTGGTCAAGGAGGAGTATTTTAGTCAGGGAAGTGACAGAGATAGTGAATAGATACAGAAGATAATTCATACAGAAGACCTGTGTTCTTTTTAGGAGTGCTAATATTGTATTTCTTAGCAGAGAAAGCAAGAGGTGGAGTCAGGGGTGATGGTGGGTAATGTTAGTTATGGTGAATGCTCATCAATCCAAAATTTTATTTTAGACAATGATCATAGTTCTTTACACTTAGAGAGTACTTAATGTTTGCAAATCACTGTCACCTGTATTACATTTAATCTTTACAATAACCCTGTCAGTAACCCTGGCTGATATTCTTATACTCATTTTGTTAAACAGATGAGAAAACTGAGTCCAAAGATATATATATATATATATATATATATATATATATAAAATAGGTGGTAGAATTACTCTAAAACTCATCTTTTGACCAGTGTGCTTGTCAAGCTGGATATGAACTTTCTAATGATTTAAAGCTCCCCAGGAAATCATGTAACCTTATTCTTTGTGGGTGATCCTAGAAAATTGTATTCTAATAACTTTGGGGCATTGAGGAGAGGGGAGTGAGGGACATACAATTTTTATTTTATTTTATTTTTCTTCCAATAGAGATAATTTCTTCTTTTTCCTCTCTTGTATTGTTATCCAAACATAACAGCATTTTGGCAAAATTGGATGTTTATATGCCAGTAGGGGATTTTACTTTAGAGTGTTCTTTGATGGACACATTGCCACCCTCTCCATTTTTGGGGTCAGAGCCAGTGATTTCATTGGTTACAGGAAGCTGAGAATTCTCTCCCCAATCTTGAGCCATAATTCTCTTGCAATTTTTAGTTTTTGATAATTCTGGGGGAGGCTTTAGAGGTTAAATGATTTCCCCAGTGTTGCTTCGCTAGTGTGTCAGAAGTAGGTCTTGAGCCAAAGTCCTTCTGATTCCAAGGTTAGCCTTCAATCCACAATACCTTAAGTGTAGCTGTACTTTGTGCAGGATATCTTAACAGCTACTGCTGCTCCAGAAAAAAACAACAAAATATTAGCCCTCTTCTACGCTAGGTTATGTGTTTTTCCCTTTTCAGTGTTGTTTGGTTATAATTTATAAGTGCATTTAGCTTGCCAACACAATTAACATTTCAATTATCTACGTAATCGTTATTTAGTTAGAATAGGTTCTTGCCCTCCATATATAAAAATGGATGACTCTCCCATATTGCTTTGCCAGTAGGCACACAGAATATAATAGGCAATAGAAATAGAAATTTATTTAAAAATTATATAAACACAACATGTAAAGTCATATATCCATTATAAAAATAGCAGATGAGGTTCCAAAAGTTTGTGTTTGGCTGTGGATTTATGGTATACCTAATCTGTTATTATGGATAATTAGGGCGGTTTGATTTGTTCCTCCAATAGTTTATCATGATCATGATGCCTTTGTCTTTTGTTCTTCTTGTGTGTGATTTCGCTTTTTGTCTTCTTTTCCTATTCTAGGAGCACAGAACTCTACCAGTATGACTGACATTTGATAAGTAACACCAGGACTTGGACTCACAGTTCAGCAGTGTTGAAGAGGGACCCCCCTCCGTGCATCTCCTTAGCTACCATGGCTGCCCCCTCTGCTGTGGTGCCATTCTCGGTGGTGTCTCAGCCACAAGTAAGTAACATAAGGCAAGATTTGACTAGGAAAGAATTTGCTAGTCATTACTGAGCTTTTGGGTAGGATTCTTGAAAGTATGTAGCATTGCATTTTTTAAAAATCTCATAAAATCACCATTTGGGATGTATTTAGGTTTTTTCCACTGAAAAAATATTAGCTTATAAAGGAGATACCATTTAGGACAAGTAACCAGCAAAAAATAATGAACAAATCAGCTTTCTAAGGCAGAACCGTATTTAATCATAATTAGGGAAACCTTTATTTTCTTTTTTTAAAAATAATTGATTTTTTATAATATTTTCTGTTTCTTATAGTGTCTTATGTATTTTTATGCCCCCCCACCCCAACCCTTCTATATGACAAATAGCATTTTTTTCAGAGAGGGGAAAAAAAAGTCAGCAGAAGTGATTGATACATTGTAAAAGGCCAAAAACATGTGTAATGTTTTAATGTGTAATGTAAACACCTACGGACCTCTGGCCTCCATGAAGTGGTAGGTGGAGTTGTTTCCTCATTTTTCTTCGTTTGAGTCCCACTTGATCTTTATAATTTTGTTTCATTTACTTTTGATTTTTTTGGCACACCATTCTCTGCATTTCATTGTTGTAGTAACTTTGTTGTAGTTACTTTCTATATTGTTTTCTTGACTCTGTTTACTTCATTCTGCATCAGTTCCTACAGATCTTTCTGTGGTTCTCTTTATTCTTTGCATACAGCAGTAGTATTGTTACATTCATGTACCACAACTTGTTTAGCCATTCCTAGTTGATGGGCATCTCCTTTGTTTCCAGTTCTTACCTATCATGAAACATACAGCTATAAATATTTTGGTACCTATGAGGCCTTTTTTCTTTTTGAGAAGGAAGCCTTGATTTTCAATGATCAGAATGCATGGCTGATATTTTTGACTTCAAACTTAAGATAGCTTAATTAGCTACTCCTTGAAAAAGGTAAGGGCCGTTGTTCTGTGTGCCGTGTATATTTGGGCTTCACTGGGATATCCAAGGGATAGATAGCAACCTATTAAACATTTCCTGATGTCACATGTTTGTGTTCATTTGTACATAGTATCTAGGGTTTTCCTTTCATTTCCTTTCATTATGTTTCTTTTACTCTCCTAACAAACCCTTAGACTCACAAATAATTCTTTTTTCAAAGTATACTGAAGTTATGGCAAAGATATATTAATAATAATTCAGGGAGCATAAGTTGACCAAAGATGTTTAATGTCATTTTTGTTCATATTAGCACAGCCTGAGTTTCCTTCCAACCTTCCTCATTTTTTTATCTCCGTATCTATGCACACAGCTGTATTATTAGCTGCATTGTTATTTTTGTGGGGACGTGTGCTTTCATCAATGTAGTAAACCCCTAACATAGATTGTGAAAATCACTCCATTGATACAGCTAGATTTCTGTTTGCCAGGGGGCACTGAGAGGTTACGTGACTTGTCCAAGGTCACATAGTTAGTATATCAAAATTGAAACCATGTTTTCCAAGTCTGGTCTTTCATTCAACATACTGAACTGCCTCTTAATGACTTTTATTCTAAGAGCTAAAAAAAAAAAAAATCAAACAAACCCAAAACCAACCAAACCAAAGAAGTCTGAAGAAGAGAGTCATCTTGATAGATGCTCTTGGCTTAGAGTTGGAAGGAACCTTAAAGGCTCTCTGGTCTAACTCATTTTACAGATAAGGAAATTGAGGACCAGGATCATATAACTAGTATTTAAGGTGGGATTTAAACCTTGTTTTTCCTGAATCCAGTGACCAGCATTCTATCTGTTTTGATGTTGCCTCTCAAATGTTTCCAAGATAGGAATAAACTGAAAAACTTTTTTTCCTTCATAGAATTTTATAGACCACAGCTTTTTGGTTGGATTCTTAGAGAACACATTTTTAAAAAATGGGGATGAGGTAGTGGGATGACTTGGTGTATCCTACATGTTTATACTCTTACTTCCTTCCCCAGTTCTCAATGGAGAGGAATATGAGAACCTGTGGTACTTTGAAATGTTACCTATAAATTCCAGTGCTTCTTACTTAAAGCAACATGTGTCACATTTGTTATTGTCATTTAACATTTTAAAAAGTTCTAGTCCCAAAATAAGATACACAGGCAATGGGGCGTAGAAATTTATCTTGCCCTACAAGAAAGGAAGGGAAAAGGGGATGGGAGGGGAGTGGGATAATAGAGGGGAGGGCTGACTGGGGAACAGGGCAACCAGAATATATGCCATCTTGGAGTGGGGGGGAAGGTAGAAATGGGGAGAAAATTTGTAATTCAAACTCTTGTGAAAATCAATGCTGAAAACTAAATATGTTAAATAAATTTAAATTAAAAAAAAAGTTCTAGTCCCCCATTTCAATTTGTTTGGTGCCAGAACTGTGTCATGTGTATTTTTCTTTCTAGTAAATGAATCTTTCCCTCCTCAGCACTTAATTTACCTTTGGGTATTTATTTTTCGCACCCCCAGAGAGTTTTTTCTTCTATCTTCTTGTCCATGAAATAGGAAAAGAGATTTGATTTCTTTATTTGAGGTGATTATTTCAAAGCCCAGTTCAGCTGTCACTCTGCAAAGGCTATTTTGGAGTTTTTGGGAAATGAGATTAGCCTTGAACTAATCAATCTTCAGTGCAAAGGACACAATGCTACTTACCCCTTGACAGAAAGGTGATGGACTAATTTGAAGGATGAGACACTCATTTTTGGGCATAGCAAACATAGAAATTTGTTTTGCTTGACTATCCTTATTTGTTACAAGGTTGGTTTTTAAAAAAGTTTTTTTTTCCTTCAGGGATGACGGCATGTGGGGAGGATAAAAAAATAAATACTTAAAAAATAAAGTTATTTCCAGTTCTAGTTTCCTGGCTAAGACACAGGAGTGTCTTTCAGCTATCCCTGGTCAGAATTTCTTTATCTCATCTCACCAATCCAGAAAATTTTTGTTAATCACTTATCGTGTGAATGATACTATGCCAAGTTCTCATGATTGCCCCCCTGCCCCTTCCCCTCCAAAAGAGTGAAATCAACCTCTGTGCTCAAGGCGATTATTCACTTTTTAATTTTTTTTACTATAGTTAATTTCCTGTTTGTAAAAATCAATTGAAATTTTTTATTGATAACTTAACAAATTTCACAAGGGGAAAACATTTTTTTAAAAAAAATGGGAGTACTCAGTTCATATATATGATAAAATATATGGGGAGATAGTGTCTCACTGCACAAATAAAAATTGTGGCTGAAAGTTGAACATAATTACATTCAAGCTAAGTGAAATGAAGCAAATTCCAAAATATTTCTTTTCTACTTCTTGAAGATGCTTTTGAACTCAAAATCAAGCATCAAACCAGAACCTTTATAAAATCACTTTGAAATGTTGTAAGCACAATTGTGTGTCTATGACAGTTTCCTTGCTAGTGTTTGCACAGCAGTGAAGGAATGCAGCTGAAAGGTATATAGGGAGAAAAAAAGATATTTCCTTTGCTAGCTTCCACTGCTGGTAAACTCCAACAATATGTTTGTGTCATTTCGGAGAGGGATTTGAGGAAGGATGCAAGGATCAGGAGCCCAATAGACTAGCATTAGTGATGCAGCATAACAGCATTGTGGTGGAAATGAAATTTTATCAACTTTTGCTTTTTTTGCATCACCGTTGTTATCCCAAATATACTTTCCCCTCTTTTTTCCCCTCCCAGAGAGTCATCCCATATCACAAATAGTATTTTGCTGGTGGGTAGTTTATATATAAGAGATGGGCTAGTCTCCATTCCCTTATGGGAGGCAGCTGGTAGCTTGAGGGGAGTCTGCATCCCCTGGATTGTCTATGTAGACCAGTAATTATAAGGTTTATTAAATACTTTTTATGTATTATTTCATTTGAGCCCTACAGTAACCCTGTGAGATAGCAAATACTGGTATTGTTATCTCTATTTTATAGATGAGGAAACTGAGGTTCAATGACTCGTCTAGAATCACTTAAACCCTCTCTATTGCATCTGCTCCCCTCAGAAAGGGGATCTCCCTGTTAGATGAACTGCTTAGGATCATGGTTTTAAAGTCAGAAGGGTCCTTAGAGGCTTTTGAACCCAAACCCCTTCATTATTCAGGTGATGTCCTATAAAGACTGACCACATGGGGTCAAGTAGCCAGTAGGATTCGAACTCAGGTCTTCCATACCCCCAGTTATCACCCTGGTGCCCCTCAGGAGACTGACTTGAGATAGTTATACTGCTAGAAATTCATTTTATAGGCTAATGAGAAGTTCATATGCTCGAAAGGCTAAACTTCAGCCCCAAAGGTCTTGATCTACTACTATTGATGCTACTATGCGTTTATTTAGTGCCCTAGTGTTTGCAAATTGTTTACAACTATTATCTCATTTGGTCTTTACAGTGACCCTGGAAGGTAGGTGCTATTATTAGCTCCAGTTCACATTTAGGAAACTGAGGTACAGAGGTGTCAAGTGACTTGCCTTGGTCATACAGCTAGTGGCTGAGGCAGTGTTTGAACTTGAGTCTTCTTGACTCCGGGCCCAGTGCTCTATCTTCCGTGCTAACTGGCTGCCTATTGAATCATATATCCCCTTGCATTGCCACCTGGTTGAAGCACGCATGTGCTTTTCTCCATCGCTTGACTGAAAGCTTGTAGAGAAAAGGAACAGTGTATTATATGCAGTGTGCCTGGCACAGGGCACATAGTTGGTGCTCAATAAATACTTGCTAAATGTTCGAAAGTGGGGCAGCTAGGTGGTGCAGTGAGTAGAGCGGTATTTGTCGGCTAGGCTCAAACAGCTACCCCTGTAGTGGTCTGTTGTTGTTCAGCCATTTTTCAGTTGTGTCCATTTGGGGGTTTCTTGGCAAAGATATCAAATGGTCTTCCATTTTCTTCTCCAGTTCATTTTACAGATGAGAAAACTGAGGCAAGCAGAGTTAAGGTGACTTCAGGGCCTGCATCACCTAGCTGCCTCACTAGTATGCTAGTTTACCATTTTTGTTTTTGTTTTCACTTAAAATTTTTAAAAGTTTTATTGATGGGCTTTGTTTTTATGTTGCAAACATTTCTAGATTATTCCTATTCCTTGAGAAGTCTCTTGTAACAAAATATAATAAGAAAAACTAAATACAGTGATCTCTTCTGAAAGTGCATGCAACTTTCCACATATGTAGCACCCCTTCCCCAACCTCTTGATTGTTAAAGTGTTTTTATTAAAATTAACACAAGTATTTTCTCTCAGCTACTACCCACTGGGGGAAAAAAAGACAAATTTCTTGTAACATATGCATAGTCAAGCAAAACAAATTCCCTCCTTGTTTGTAGTAAAAAATAGATATTTTTTTTCATTCTGCACCTAATGTGCACTATCCCCTCTGTCAGGTGGTACCTAGTACAATTTATCACTGTTCCATCGAAGTCATGGATGGTTATCGTATTGATATTAGTGTTTTTACAGCCTCCAGTTCATTGTTTTTACAGTGTTCTTATTGGATTAATTGTCCTAGTTCTACTAATTTTTTTCATCAGTTTATAAAAGTCTTCAAAATTGTTTTTTAAAAAATAATTTTGATAATTAGAGTATAATTGTTCTTCTGGTCTTCATTCTGCAAAAGTTCATATAAATCTTTACAGGTATCTTTCATTTTTTACAGTGTACTAGTGTTCCGTCACATTCATATACCACAATTCCTTTAATTAGTCCTTGGTTGTCGGGTTTCTCTTTAGTTTCCAGTTTTTTGGTCCCCACAAAAAGAATTGCTAAAACAACTTTTTTTATATAGGATCTTTTCCTATTTCTCTGGGTTCTTTTGGATATAGACCTAGAACTGTTAAAATATAAATATCAATAAAAATGTAAACGCACACACAGGCCCTTACAGATACTAGTCTCACTTAGCTAAATGGTACAGTGGATAGTACTCCCAGCCTTGAGTCAGGAAGACCTAAATTCAAATCCAGCCTCAGACACTTTCTAGCTGTGTGACCCTGGGTAAGTCACTTAACCCTGTTTGCCTCAGTTTCCTTATCTGTAAAATGAGCTGGACAAGGAAATGGCAAACCACTCTAGTATCTCTGCCAAGAAAACCTCAAATAGAGTCATGGAGACGTGACTGAAATGACTCAACAACAACAAAGAGTGCACAACCACAAAAAGATCACTTACCTATCCCATAATACAAGTGAAAGACTGGAACTTAAGAGCTATTGTCTTGTGGATGTGCCATTTTTCTATGCTAAATTGTCTGTGAAGAGACTGTGGTTCAATCTCCAGGGTGTGGTAGAGGGGGAAGAAAATCGACTCTACTATCGCACCCCTGAAACTTACCACCTTGGGCAAGCTCTGTTGTTTCCCAATGGCAAAATTAAGGGTTTTGACCAGATGACTCTAACATTCCTTAAGTTCTGAATCTATGGCCCTTATGTACTGAACACAGAAAGGCGGGAAGAGTGCCAGATTCAGGATCAGAGGACTTGGGTTTCAACTTTGGCAGCCACCACTGATCACCTGTATACTCTTAGGTGTGGGGTTTGTTTCTTCCATCTGCAGAGTCAAAGATTTGGTCCCTTCTAGCTCTAATGTGCCATGTCACATATGACTCTTAAGTCCCAGGTGTTTTCCATTCTACCACACAGACTTCTATGTACAAACATGAGCACTATGCACTACATGCTTGATTGTACTCATTGGTGATATATTCTTAAGTGGTTTAAGAATATCCATTTTTAATTTTTAAAATTTTATTATTATATATTATTATAAAATTAATTTTTAATTAACATGGTCTATTTTCTAATAAAATAACTCTCTGAAGACTACTTCTTTTTTTTATTTTTATTTTTAGTTTACAACACACGGTTCTACATAATTTTGAGTTCCAGATTTTCTCCCCTCCCTCCCCCCTCCCTCCCCAAGACGGCATGGAATCTCATATAACTACCATGTATAACTTCGCATTGAATTAATTTATACACTAGTCAAGTTGTAGAGAAGAATTATGACCAATGGAATGAATCATGAGAAAGAAGAAACAGAACCAAAAAAAACAAACCCAAAAACAAAAACAAAAGAGAAGAAAAAAAGGCGAGCATGAAGTGTGCCTCAATCTGCATTCAAACTTCATAGTTCTTTCTCTGGATGTAGATAGCATTCTCCATCGTGAGTCCTTTGGAGTTGTCCTTGCACCTTGCGTTGCTGAGAAGAGTGAGGTCTGTCAGGGTTGGTCCTCACGGAATCCATATATCTGTGGTTGTGTACAATGTTCTCCTGGCTCTGCTTCGCTCACTCAGCATTATATCGTGTAGGTTTTTCCAGGTTGTTATGAAGTCTGTATCATCCCCATTTCTTATGGCACAATAGTATTCCATTACCTTCATATACCACAGCTTGTTTAGTCATTTCCCAATTGATGGGCATCCCTTTGATTTCCAATTCTTGGCTACCACAAAAAGAGCCGCTATAAATATTTTTGTACATATGGGTCCTTTTCCCGCTTGTGTGATTTCTTTGGGATACAACCCTAGAAGTGGTATTGCTGGGCCAAAGGGTGTGAACATTCCTATGGCCCTTTGGGCGTAGTTCCAAATTACTCTCCAAAATGGCTGGATCATCTCACAACTCCACCAGCAATATAACAATGTTCCAATTTTCCCACATCCTCTCCAGCATTTATCATTTTCCTGTTTTGTTATTTTAGCCAATCTGACAGGAGAGATGTGGTATCTAAGAGTTGTTTTGATTTGCATTTCTCTTAATCAGTAGTGATTTAGAGCATTTTTTCATATGCCTATAGATAGCTTTAATTTCTTCCTCTGAAAACTGCCTGTTCATATCCTTTGACCATTTCTCAATTGGGGAATGGCTTGTATTCCTATATATTTGGCTCAGTTCCCTGTATATTTTAGAAATGAGGCCTTTATCAGAGACACTAGTTGTAAAGATTTTCTCCCAATTTTCTGCTTTCCTCCTAATTTTTGTTGCATTGGCTTTTTTTGTACAAAAACATTTCAATTTAATATAATCAAAATTATCCATTTTGCATTTTGTAATGCTCTCTATCTCTTGTTGGGTCATGAATTCTTTTATTTTCCATAAATCTGATAAGTAAGCTATTCCTTGCTGTCCCAAATTACTTATAGTATCAGCCTTGACTCTTAAATCATGAACCCATTTTGACTTTATTTTGGTATATGGTGTAAGATATTGGTCCACGCCCAGTTTCTGCCCTACCATTTTCCAGTTTTCCCAACAGTTTTTGTGAAATAGTGAATTACATGTGAATTCTATCAAACATTTAAAGAACAACTAATTCCAGTACTTTGTAGACTATTTGGGAAAATAGGTGAAGAAGGAGTCCTACCAAATTCTTTTTATGACACAAATATGGTGCTAATACCCAAACCAGGTAGAGTCAAAACAGAGAAAAAAAATTATAGACCAATTTCTCTAATGAATATTGATGCAAAAATTTTAAATAAAATATTAGCAAAAAGATTGCAGCAACTTATCATGAGAATAATACACTATGACCAGGTAGGATTTATTCCAGGAATGCAAGGCTGGTTCAATATTAGGAAAACAATTAGCATAATTGACCATATCAACAACAAAACTAGCAGAAACCATATGATCATCTCAATAGATGCAGAAAAAGCCTTTGACAAAATATAACACCCATTCCTATTAAAAACACTAGAAAGCATAGGAATAAATGGAGCCCTCCTTAAAATTATAAATAGCATCTACCTAAAACCATCAACAAGCATTATTTGTAACAGGGATAAGCTAGATGCATTCCCAATAAGATCAGGGGTGAAACAAGGATGTCCATTATCACCCCTACTATTCAATTTGGTACTAGAAACGTTAGCTGTAGCAATAAGAGAAGAAAAAGAAATTGAAGAATTAGAATAGGAAAAGAAGAAACTAAATTATCACTTTTTTGCAGATGATATGATGATTTATTTAGAGAATCCTAGAGAATCAAGTAAAAAACTACTTGAAATAATAATCAACTTTAGCAAAGTTGAAGGATATAAAATAAACCCACATAAATCCTCAGCATTCCTATACATTGCTGACAAAGCCCAACAGCAAGAGATAGAAAGAGAAATTCCATTCAAAGTTACTGTAGACACTATAAAATATTTGGGAGTCTATTTGCCAAGACAAACCCAGGGCCTATACGAACATAACTATGAAACACTTTTCACGCGAATAAAGTCAGATCTAAATAAATGGAAAAATATCAGTTGCTCATGGTTAGGCGGAGCTAATATAATAAAAATGACAGGTTTACCTAAATTAGTCTATTCAGTGCTATACCAATTGAACTACCAAAAAATTATTTTACTGAGCTGGACAAAATAATAACAAAATTCATCTGGAAAAACAAGAGGTCTAGAATATCTAGGGTGTTAATGAAAAGAAATGCTAGAGAAGGTGCCCTAGCCATACCACATATTAAACTGTACTACAAAGCAGCAGTCATCATAACTACCTGGTACTGGCTAAGAAACAGAGGTGTGGATCAGTGGAATAGGATAGGAATACAAGATGGAGAAGTCAACAACTATAGCAATCTACTCTTTGATAAACCCAAAGAGGCCAGCTGAAGCTACTTCTGATAATAATTCTAATAAGAATACTAATTCATTTGCCTTTTAGGAAGCAGGCAGAGGTTGAGTGATTTTTCCAAAGTTACATGGCTAGTAAGTGTCTGGGGAAGAATTTAAATTCAGGTCTTCACGACTCCAAGTCCATTGCTCTGTCTACCCACTATGCCAACTAGCTGCCTCTACATATATACAGACATACACAAACACATATATTTGTATATGTGCCTATATATGCCTATATATATGTAGATATATGACTATACACACACGCATGTTTTCCCAATAAAAGAGTAAGCTATTTGAAATCAGTAACTTTCCTTTTTGTATTTGTATCTCCAGTGCCTGAGGCTTAATGCATGTTTGTTGATTCATTAGAGGAGTAACTAGTAATCCAATTTGGCTGAAACATAGGGTTTATGAAAGAGACTGTCTGGTAGGGTAAGCTGGCACCATTGTAGAGGGCTTTAAATGCCAGACTGAGTTTGTATTTAATTTTAGAGGCAAGAAGGAAGCACTGAAGATTTTTCAGATGATAGTGATATAATCACACTTTGGTGACTTTGGAAGTTGGGTGTGTGAGAAATGCGGTTTTGGGGATCACTGGACTTCCTAGGCAGGGCCACAAGTCCTGAGGAAGAACCCCGTGATAATCCCTAAGGAAGGCTGTGCAGACCACAGGACTCCCAGGGGAAGGCCAAGTGGTAGCCCCCCCTTCCTCTTAATCTGTGGGGATCACAGGGCTCCTAGGGGTCAGACTCTAAGGAGAACCCAAGTGATGGCCCCTTAGAATGGTGGTAAGATCACAAGTCTCCCTGAGACAGGGCCAGACGACCCAAGTGATGTCCCCTTAAGAAGGCTATGCAGACCACAGGGTTCCCCAAGGGAATCCCTCTTAACACCGCAGTGGGGATCACAGGACACCCCAAGCCAAGATCCAGAAGTAAGCCCGGCGAGCTTTTGCTGCTCGTTGCTTTCCTTCCTTTAACCTTAGGAAGATCCATGTGATTTGCCCATTCTCACCCAAAGAACTCAGGACCAGAGTGGGCAGAGGAAGGCATTTTATTACACTCCTCGAGAGAGCAGGTGTAGTGCTCACTGGAACACTCACACTGATACAGCTGCAGGAGCAGGGGTAACCATTTCCTCCACTCCTGCTAGAGTTATGGTTAGTTTACAATCTTTGTTTTTTACATAGTTTTCCTAGGTTATACAGCTTATATAGATAGCATAATAAGGATACAGAAGCAAAAGTGAAGTTGATTAGATTTTCCTTGTCTTAGTTTAGGATTAAACTACATTCTTTTACTTCCCCTACTTTCCCTCTTCAACATATGCAAATTATGCAAATCAGTAGGCCTGGATTCTTGACCAAGACCAGACCCTAGATGTGCTTGAACTGGTTCAACCTGGTTTGGCCTCTCTAATTCCCCTGACTGCCTTCTCAAAAAGGATGTATACAAGCCTCTGACCTCTCACCTGACCGACCTTGAGGCCTGATTTCTTCTAAAGCTGGGATGGTGGAGGGGGAAGTACACCTTTAGTTCTGTGGAAACAAAACTCCTCCTCCCATTTCTTACAGGTGGATGATGAATTTGGGGAAGTAGAGACGGGAAGCAGGGATACCACCTAGGAAGGCTATTAGAATAGTCTAAGAAAAAGGTGATGAAGTCCTCCAACTTGTGAGTGGAGAGAAGGGGATAGATCTGAGGGATGTTTGACAAGAGATAAAATTGATTCAGTTTTAGCAGCTGAATGGATTTAGGAGGTGAGACAGGAGGACTCATATTTGACTCCAGGTATCTGGAAAAATGGATGTACCATCCATAGACTTAGGAAGGTTTGGATCATCACCTAGCAGTTTTGAATATGGTTGTGTTAATTATTGTAATGATCCCTCAAATGTTTCATTTTGGTGTTATTCACTATTTCAGGTTATATTTAAACTAGAAAATCAAAGGATTTTTTTTACACTCAGTCATTGTATAATTTTGTTAAATTTGCTTCCACATTTAGCCTTCTTCTCTCTCCAGAAGATAATCTCTGAACCTGAAGAGAATTCTGTGCTGTATTCATATGGTGCTATACAGAAAATTAAAACAATACCTCTGCTATGCAAATCAAAGAATGAAGCTTCTTTGTGATGGCATAGTGAAAGTGAAATCCCCCACTGACCAGCAGGAGAAAATTAACTGCACAGTTTAATGTGCTGAAAGTGCAGCATATAGTGTACTTTTCACCATCCATTTGTGGATTGCAGGCAAGTCCCACATTATAAACACCTGTGTCTTATGAGCATTCTTGAGGACTTGACAGGATAACTATAAACTACTTTTCAATTTCACTTACTTCACATATCTAATCAATTGCCAAAACTTTTCATTTCTCCCTTCCCAGCATCCTCTTCCATAAATCCCCTTCTCTCTACTCATCCTGGTTCAAGCTCTTATACTGTGTTTTGTCTGGACTATTTCAGTATCGTCCTAATTGGACTTTCTGCCTCAAGTCTCTCCCTACTTCAGTCTGTTTTCCTAAAGTATAGTTCTGACCAGTCCACTCCTCAGTGGCTCTTCGTTGCCTTAAAATATGAAGCCCTCTATTTGGCATTTAAGGTTCTTCCCATTCTGGCCCTTTCTAATATTTCCAAGTTTCTTTAGATTCTATAGTACAGAGATATCAGGCTACCTACAATTCTTCATGTATCACCACACTGTCTCACTCACATTTCTTTAGGAAATATACGTACCAAGTTCCAATCAACTTAGAGGGTTTTACATTATAACCTCAAGTAGTAGGAATTAATAGAGATCTGAAAGGTAGGGAATCCAGGTTTATAGGCCAATTTCTCCTACTATCAGTGTATTTTGCAAGTACTTTTAAAGAATCACTAAAATCAGAGCCTGAGTGCAGATTGAAGACATTTTTTCTTTATTTTCTTTCTCTTGTCTGTGTTTTCTTTCACAGCATGACTTATATGGAAATTTGTTTTCCATGACTACACATGTAAAGCCTATGTCAAATTGATTGACTTCTCAATGAGGAGAGAGGAGAAGGGAGAGAATTTAGAACTCAAAATTTGAAAACAGAAATGTTAAAATTATTTTTACATATAATTGGGAAAAAATAAAATATCAAGAGAAAAAAAGAATGACCGAAATGTAGTTGGAAGAGCTCTCATGGGACGTCTAGTATTCTAACCACACTATCCAACATATGAATTCCTCTACAGCCATCCTGATAAGTAGTCAGTTAATGTTGAACTGAAGGGTTGAACTACATTTCTAAGGACCCTCCTAGCTCTAACGTGCTATTCTTTGTTATAGAATGTACAAATTGAGATGGAGCATGGGGTTTAGTGGGCAGTGGATAGAATGCTGGTTTTGGAATCAACAAGACTCATCTTCTTGAGTTCAAATTTGGCCTCAGACACTTCTTAGCAGTGTGACCCTGGGCAAGTCAACCTTGTTTGCTTCAATTTCTTCATCTGTAAAATGAGTGGCAAACCACTCCTGTGTCTTTGTCAAGAAAACTCCAAATATGGTCACAAAGAGTCAGACGACTGAAATGACTGAACAACAACGTGGGGCTTGGTAGTAGACTTGGAGTTAGACAAGAGAAACGGATTCAAATCCTGTCTCTGATACTTGCTAGTGGGTTGACCAAGCACAAATAACCTACCTCTTGACTCTTTTGCATCTTATTTTACTCATTTGTAAAAAGAGGATAATAATATCTTTAATTATCATTTAATCCATAGCTGTGTGATCAAATAAGATAATTCACATAACCACTTTGAAGGGCTATGTAATTGTCAGCTCAGTTGATTAGATCCAAATTTAATCCTGCATTCTCTTTTCCCAATTAGCCAGTGCCTTCTTTCTTACTCTTAGCTGTCTGTAAGCCATATGGATTAGTGGATAGCTTGCTAGTCTTGGAGTCAGAAAAACATGGGTTCAGATCTCACCTCAGAAGTACTAGCTTTGTGACCCCAAGCAAGTCACTTATCCATTCTGAGCCCCAGTTTCCTTATCTTTAAAATGAAGTTGTATTCCATGGTTTCTAAGGTCCCTCCCAGCTCTAAATCCATTACCTTCTGGTCTTAATCATTAGGTGCAAAACTAATATAATTACTTAATATTACTGCACAAAAAAGTAAAGAATAGCTTATTTTGCCAACAATGATCAATGTAAGGTGATATTATTGAAGTTTTTTTAATATTTTACTTAAAGTATTTTTGGTTATAATTCAGGCTGAACAACCATGGACTCACAATTAGCGTGATGTTAAAAAGGACCGAAAATTGTGTAATAGCAGCAGCAGCAACAACCACAACAAGCCTTTGTTTTTGTTTGGCTGGATTGTTTGTTACTCTGTATATTTTCCAACAAAGAACTATTTTTTTTCTTAGCCAAGGTCACCTAGTGCTTGATATAAATTAATTAATATAAATAAATAGCCTGAATTGTTCCGAACAGCCATAAAAAAGAAAGTATTCATTGTCCCCCTTCACTGCTTGCATTTCACTTGCTGAAAAGATATGCTTTGAAACTTAGCAGGCCTCTCTGCCCCAATTTACACTCTTCCTAGATTCTAAAGGGTTTTCAAATTCCCATGCTGAAAAAGCATCTTGGGTTTCTGAAAATTAGATTAAGTGTACTTTGACATTAGCTGCCGACATAAAGGCACCTGAAATAGTAGTTACAAAAGCTTTGTGTGTAAAGTTGACATCAAATTCCACTTATTTAACTTAATTATGAGAGAGTTGTATTCATTTCATCAAACAAATGATCCTTGCAGATGGATTTTTTTAGCTTGACAGTCTTATTAGTTGGCAACACTTTCTCCAGCCAAATTGACACAAATTGACAATCGTCATAGTTTAGGGTGTAGCTGGCAGCCGTGAGCAGCATTAGCATTTTGGAATAGCCAGTTGCAGATGATATATTCCATTTTTATTTTTTGTTAAAACTTTTTGGTTATCTGTTAACTGATTTTAAAAAACCTGTCACAATTTCTTTCAAATGTAAGGTGGGTGTGCAACCCATAAAAGAGTGCTTGAGGTAATAAAGAGATATCCAGATGTTCTTTCTACCTTTCAGTAATTGATGTGCAACCTAATATTCAAGTTTCATGCAGAAAATCGAACATTTATTAACTACCTGCCACGAGCAGCTTGGATGCAAGGATGAATTAAGGTGTGGTCACTGCTCTCAAGGACCCACTCACTGATTATTGCCAGGGGCATTTGGACAAGTGAAAATGACATGTACGGGGGAAAAAGTAAGAAGAAATATGGCATGAAGTTGTACAGAGCTCTGCGCAATGTCAGAAGGGGAATGGCTTATGATATGGAATCTTATACAAGGTGGCATTTACTCTCATCTTATTTGGCATGTGGTTATTGGGCATCAGGTGCAGTTAGCCTGAGCATTGGTACCAACATTATTATCTAGCAAGGTGTGTTTCTGAATGAAACACTGTGTAGAGACTTACTTGCTATTCATAGAAATAGAGCAGAAAGGATCCTCAGAGGATGTCTAGTTCCACTCTCTTGTTTTTATTGCTATTGTTGGTTTTGAGTTGTTTCAGTCACGTCTGACTCTTTGTGACCCCTTTTGGGATTTTCTTGGCAAAGTGGTTTGCCATTTCCTTCTCCAGCTCATTTTTTGAGGAACTGAGGCCAATGGGATTAAGTGACTTGCTCAGGGTCACACAGGTGGTAAGCGCCTGAAGCCAGATATAAACTCAAGAAGACTCATGCCTTCCTGATTCCAAGTGCAGTGCTCTATCCACTGAACCATCTAGCTACCCCATCCCCATTTTATAGATAGAGAAACTGAGGCCCAGTAAGGTGGTGACTTTTTTAAGGTCATTTATAGATAGTGTGTATGAGGCAGGATTTAACTTCAATCTAATGCTATATTAAAAACCAAGCTAAGCATAGTATGTGAGAACTTTCGTTTCAAAGATCTGATTTAGATGAAAGCATTCTGCCCTCCAGTCCTTACCCTGAGTGCTGATTTGTATGTTCTAGAAGTTACCCAGTCAATACAGCTCTTCATGGGAAACCATCATTTTATTAATGAGAGCTAACTTGGTTCCGCTAAAAGACAGTATCAATACAGTGGGATTCCTCACTGCAAAATACATCAACTTTTAACAAGATATCCTGTTTTAAAAGATTCAGAGCTGACTTTGGGAGTAGATACTTTTGAAGGAGAACAATGGACATCCACATTAGAAGAGAAACATTGTTTCAAGCATTGGCCCTCTTCCTTATTTTGGGTATTGAAAAGAACATTGAACTAGGAATTAAGAGATGTGGTTTCTTGCTTTCAAATGTGCCCCAGATTGGCAGTATGACCTTGAAAACAGTTATTTCCCCTCTGGATTTCAGTTTGTTCTTCTATGAAATAAATAGATTAGATAAGAAGACCCTAAATATCTAGATATCTGTAACTTCCATTCCTCTTCTCTTTTTGTTCCCAGCTGATTAATTTAAGCTTTGATATATTGATCAGATTAAAAAATAAATTAATAAAAAGATTAATCTACTACAGACAGTAATGATGAGGCAAATGTCATGATAAATTACAGGCTGTCAAATTACAAATATATAGATTGTAAGTTTCTTGTAGGAAAGATCCTCATCTTCTTTATTTCCACATCTCCACCTGGCACACATATCAAATATGTAAAATAAATATACATTTATTATTGAATGTGTTCTATTTTTATCAGGGGTACATTAGAAGTAGATGTCTGGAAGTCATCACTATATACTAAAGATAAGGGAAGCAATCCACCTTTTTCATGACTGACTGTAAAAAATCATTAAATATATAAGTTCATTGTCCAGGAAATGCTTTGTTTTTGGACTAAAGGGACTTAAGTTTGATATGAAGCATTCTCTAATTATTATATAGTGGACACATTCCATTAGCAGACTTTGTTCTGGCCGACCTGACTGATCCTCTTTTGGGGGAGATTCTGGATGACAAATATCTATTACCTTCACATATGGAATTTGTATTTACTAGATTTTTGGTGATACATCAAAAGGTCTGTCAAAGAAAAGTAAGCTTAAATCAGTGCTATGTGTATATGGAAAAGTACAGAATAGTGCCAGGAAAAAATATTTGCAGAGGTAAACACTGAGCCATCTAATTTATTCCATCTTAGATTCTGTTTTCTATTAAACCCTAAATGCCTTATATCAGCTAATGTAGAAGAATTCAGAATAACGTTTTGCTTATTGGTAGAGGTTAACCTATCATTTACCCCCTTATTCCTTTGCCTTCATAAACTTGGAGCAAAATTTGAAGGTATTATCTATTTTTGGACCCAAGGGTGTGGTTTGAATGTGTCCTATTCATAAGACAAAACTATAATGTCTAGGGTAAGCCACAAATGAGACCTTTTGCATTTCTTTTTTATTTATAGTAAAAACTTTCTAATTGTTTTATTTCTTTAATGATTAGTGAAACTTTCTTCCCTCACCTCCCCCAGCACCTTTTTAAAAAGTTGTGTGTCTTCCTTTCCCCCTGGCTGTTTTTGTTTTCTGTGTAGTAACCTTTTAGTGACCAAATACTATGAAAGGTCTACACCCTATTGGTCTTACAGACTATCTGTGGAGGTGGTAATCATAGCTTCCAATAGGATTTCTGTCTTTTGTGGATTATACCTTGCTGTAATAAGACTGTCTTATTCCCCATTGACCTTCATTTGATGCATGATCACTCTGCTACTTGCTTATTATGTACAGGCACCTAAGAACTTCCCTTAAATTAAAGTGCTAAAATTGTTCAGTTAGAAAGTTACTTTCACAAATAACTGCTTGTGCTATTTGTGCATTTTTGCACCCATCCTCTGATATTTAAGCCAGATCCTAAAACAGAAGGCATCAGAAATATATTACTTGGTAGAATTTATAGAATACAATATTTCCACATTAAAAAAATATCAAAAAGAACTATAGGATCTGAGATCTGAAAAGGACCTTAGGTCACCTAGGCTAGGAGTTCTAACCTGGCATCTCTGGATTTGATTTAAAAAAAAAATCTTTTGATAATCCTATATATCTTATTTTAGGCATTTAAAACCATGATTCTAAGAAGGGTGTCACTAGACTTCACTGGATTGCCATGACCCAAACATGGTTAAGAAAGCCTACTTTAGGCCAACTTGTTCATGTACTGGATAAGACACTGAAGCTCAGAGTTGCAAAATCAGGTCATATAGCTATTGCAGAGCCAGGTCTACGACTCATATCTCTCAAATCACATTTCAGCACTTTTTCTAATGCATCAAACTGCTTTTCAAACTCATGGCCTAGTAGCTTTATTAGCTTTATATTCAATCTTAGCTAGGAGGGGAAGGGGATTCCTCACTAAGCATCTCTTTTTTTCTGTTTTCTTTAAAAATTTTATCTTTCAATTAACAAGAATGTATTTTCTCTCCTACCACCCCCTTCCATTGAAAAACAAAAACAACTATAAAAAAAGAAATTAAGCCTATTTTTAAAAGCAAATATACATAGTCGCACAAAACACATTCCTGTCTTGGCTATGTAATTTACCTCATCTTTGCTCTTTTGGAAGTGTAATTGATTATTGCATCTAGAAAAGCCCTCACTCCCCCCTTTTTTCCCCTCCAAATCACCTTGCTTGTGCCTCTGCTTAGGAGCTTCCCAAGGAACACTAGGATCTGGGTTAGACTTAGGTCTCTGAAAAAATGAAATGGCTCTCAGATTACTCACTTAGTAAAAACATTGACTCTAGTGAAGGCATTCTTTAACTTGACTCAAAATAAAATGGAAGGAAAAGGAATAAGCATTTACGAAGTCTTTACTACATTACAGGCACTGTACTATGTGCTTTACAAATATTATTTTATCCTTATGGAAACCTTGTGAGGTAGGTACCTGCATTTTATAGCAGAAGAAGCTAACTTGCCCGGGGTCACGTAACCAGTAAGTATGTGTGGCTGGATTTGAACTCAGGTCATCCTGACTAGACCCAGCAGTCTATCTACTATATCATCTAGCTGCCTCAAAGGACTCCTATTTGAACCTGTAAATAGTCAAAGCAACTCTCCCTCTCTTGTAGTCTTTTCTTTCCCTTTGGCAATCTATGCAATTCTCTAGACTTACAGTACTACCCTTGGGTTGGGAAAGGGGACAGCACTGCAGGGTCACTAGAGAGTTTACTCTTGTCCTTGTACCTACACAGTCTGTAGTAGTAAAAGGGGTGAGGTTCAGGCTTGCTTCTCCATTTCTTGCCTCTGATGCTGTTTCTTAGTTCTAGCTCCCATTCAGTCCAGAAATTTGATCACCTTCTCTCTGGAAAGCTTGGTCCAGGAATTCTTCTGGATGTGATCACCTGGATTACATGGTTTCCCTGGAGAGGCTCTGTCCAATCAGGCTTCCCTCCAGGAAGCCACTTTCTTGTTTATGCATTTAACAGGCTTCTTATAGGTCTGACCTCTTAGCAGCTTCTCCTCAGCATCCTTTGTCAAAGCCAGGTCCAACAAGTCCAAGGTTGTAACACGGATGGGTGAACACTTAGTCTCCTTTAAGGTGAGATGATCTGGGTCAGAGCAAGAAATTCACACCATGTCAAAGAAGCATTGTGAATAACAGAACAGCTACATCTACATCAAAGGACTCATCAATGAGGGCACTGAAGACTCAGGTTAACTGATGGACACATGAAGTAGGCTTAAAGATAGAACTGTGTGTTACATTTGTGACTTGCAAATGTTGTACTTATTCAATGGCTCCATCTGGCTGGAGGAAATAAATCTAGCTATCCCTTCCTCATCACAACTTTCCCCATTGTGGTTTCTATGTATCATGGGTTGGCATAAGAAGTTAAGTGAGAATTTTTTTTTGTAAAACCTACAGATGATGCTGAATAAATTTTGGAACTCAGAAATGCATGAAACAGGTATACTACTGTATAATGTCAACCTTTTTATCTTTTACTATCATCATAATTCACGTATCAAAATTATACAGATTTTCCAGATTGCAGAGGTACTGTACCCCTAGTCTCTGAGATGTGAAAGGGCTAACTGTACTAGAATTTAGGGAAATGAAAAGCCATTTTCCCCCAGAGTAAAGGAACATAGATGAGTTTTTAGAAGAAAAGGAAAAAACAAAAATTGATATGAACCCAAGTAACGATATGGTTTTATATAGTTGAATATCAAGGTATGGCCATAGAAGTTGTATTCTTTTTCAAGCCAGGAACAACTCTGGAATTCCACTGGTAGGAATAATTTTTCCCCATTTACCACGGAATGAATGTCATTCAGGGATATTATGTGGATTTGGCATGGCCAAGCTAAACCTCAAGCTTTAAAGATAGATTTCTTTTAAATAGGTGCAAGCTTTATGAAAATTTTAGTCAATTACAGTTATATAGAATTAGATGTCAAAGAGAATAATTAAAGAGCCATACAGTATTTTTCTTAGTTCTTAAAAAAAAAAGCAGCCATCACTTTCTGGTCATCCAGGTAGTTTTGAGAGAGAGAGTACTTTGTTACTTCTCTGAAATATTAGCAGGAACTCTATTGCTTTTACTGTGATCTGAATTCTTACAAGCTCAAGCACCCTTTGGGGGGAGTGTCTACATTTTGGGGCAGTGTCCAATCTGTTAGTGGCCCCATCTATAAAATGTAGATGAATTGATTGCCTAAAAATGCCTACCACTGCAAATGTACTGAAAGGCTTTGCAGATATATTTGAGGAATTAGTGTGAGGAGAGGAATCATGGAGAGCAGGAAAAAAATGCCAAATGACAAGAGATAAGGAGATTAAAAAAAGAACAGGCTAGTGAGTTTGATTGTTGGTCACAGGGAAAATTCCAGAATAGATGATTAAGCAGATAGTGAAGTCTTAGAAAGGTAAGTAGTTATCATTCATAGATTTAATCAATCATACCATGCCAACAATCATATTATGCCAAATTTGTTAATTTTTTTTTATAATATAGGCATTCAGGAAAATGCAGTATGCTTGATAAACCTGGATTTTAGGAAGGTATTTGACAAACTCTTTCATGGTACAGTTAAGTGGATTTTTATCTGATTTATAGGTATTCCAAAAGAATATGTACTAAGGGAAAGCAGTCTGTTAGAGTTGAATTAACATGGGGCTTCAAGAAACCGGGCTGATCTAGAAGTCCTGAATCTGAGTCCCCACTTTGGTACTAACTTGCATGTGATTTGGGGTACTGTGGTTAAATTCTTTGAATTTCAATTTCCTAATCTGTAAAATGAACAGCTGGTGGCACAGTGGATAGAGTGCTGGGCCTGGAGTCAGGAGGACCTGAGTTCAAATCCAGTCTCGGACACTTACTAGCTGTGTGACCCTGGGCAAGTCACTTAACCCTATATGCCTCAGGTTCCTCATCTGTAAAATGAGCTGGAGAAGGAAATGGTAAACCACTCTAGTATCTCTGCCAGGAAAGCCCCCAAATGTGGTCCTGAAGAATTAGATGTGATTAAATAAACAACAACAAGTCTGTGAAAGGGGGATGGTGATACTTGTCACATGTTCATTGAGTAATATTCTTTAGGAAGTCATAAAGTATTTTATTGTTGTTGAGTCACGTCAGTCATGTTCTATCCTTCGTGACCCTATTTGGTGTTTCTTGGCAAAGATACTGGAGTGATTTGCCATTTCCTTCTCCAACTCATTTTACAGATGAGGAAACAGAGGCAAACAGTGACTTGTCCAGGGTGTTTCTTGGCAAAGATACTGGAGTGATTTGCCATTTCCTTCTCCAACTCATTTTACAGATGAGGAAACAGAGGCAAACAGTGACTTGCCCAGGGTGTTTCTTGGCAAAGATACTGGAGTGATTTGCCATTTCCTTCTCCAACTCATTTTACAGATGAGGAAACAGAGGCAAACAGTGACTTGCCCAGGGTCACACAGCTAGTAAATATCTGAGACTGCATTTGAACTCAGGTTTTCCTGACTCTAGGTCCAGCATTCTGTCCCCTGCTCCTCCACCTAGCTGGTGTTAGCTATTGTCGGGGACGGGGAGGGAAGAAAAAAATTCTGGCTTCTAACTAAATTAAACCAAACCAGCATGAACCGAAAGTATAAACAATCTAATAAAAAGATCACCTATGGTCTTTGTGGAAGAAAAACAACAACAAACTAGTATGTAGAAAGATGGTCAAACATTTTGCCTCTTTTCTTCTCTTACCTTCTTTATCATTTAAAAAATGGTAGAATATAGAATTGCAACAGAATGGAAAAGTATCTTCCAGGTCATCTAGTCAAAACTGCCTACAACATCCTTGTTAAGTTAATCTAACCCTACTTGAGTACATCTAGACATCACTACTCATAGTGGTTCAAAGTTCTTATTCATACTGACTTGAAATGAAATCTCTCTCCTCATAACTTCCTCCCAGTGGTACCAGTTCTGGCCTCTAAACTCATAAACAAGTGAGAGGAACAAGGAAGAAATTACCTTTCAGATCTATGGATAGGTAAAATAGTTCATGACGAGACCAAGGGAATAAAGAGTATCACAGAATGTAAAGATTAGATTTGATTAGAAAGCATACGATTAACTTTCTAGTTAATTTTCTTTTGATCTTTGTAGCATTTCCCTGATTAAAGTCTTATTTGGAAGTTATATAAGGAACTAATTTAAATTTATAAGATAGCCATTTCTCTGTTGATACATGGCCAAAGGCAGTTTACAATGGAAGCTTTCAACAGCCATATGAAAGAAAAATACCCCAAATCACTAATAACTAGAAAAATGCAAATTAAAACAACTCAGCGTCTATCTTACACCTATCCCATTGGCAAAGATGACAAAAATGGAAAGTGACAATGGTTGGAAAGGCTATGGAAGAGACATGTTAACAAATATTTGGTGAAACCATGAATTGGTCCATCCATTCTGTTGTACTGCACTGTGAATATTCTTCAAATGTTCTAGAAAATTCATCTAGAAAATCACTAGGCCTATAGGGCCCAGAGAGATTGAAGAAAGAGAAAAAGAGAGTCCATGTGTACAAAATATTTATAGTACTTCTGATTACTCATCTGTAAAATGAGAAGTCTCTTCCACATCTATATCTAATTTATCTCATACATTGTAGATGTCATGAAAAATATTCCCACACTAATTTGTGTTTGACTTTTAATTTGAGCCCTGGTGAGGAATTGTGATGTTTTTTTTTTTTTTGTCATTGCTACCTTCTCAATTCATTTCTTCAGGTATTCCAATTTAGTGTTGCCCATTGATTCCATATCGTAAGAGGGGAATTGAGAGTTTTAGTCCAGTCTTCTTAGTTTATAAAGGAGAAAACTGCCATTAATTGTGTGGCTTTGGGCTTTTCATCTGGGGTTCAAAATGAGGCCTAGAACTCAGTTTCCTGTTCTTTCGTCAAGAATGAATCATTCCTACATGATTTAGAATGGAACTTTGAGCTTGGGTCATTTGCCCTTTTAACTCGTCTGATAAAAGTATTGAAGTATTCCCACCCCACCCCCATCCTCCCCACTCCAGTCCCTACTCTTAGGTAGGGGCACTATCCATAATACTGAAACTTCAATAGAGGTAGTCCTGTCTGTAGCTAAAAGTTTTTATGTCTGGTTCTTTCTTCCTCTGAGAATAAGAACCCTCTTCCCAAATATTAAATGCCCCTGGGGCCCATGTTTCAATGTTCTTATGTCAAGATTTAATCATTTCTCTATGATTTAGAATGGAACTTTGAGCTTGGGTTATTTGTTCCCCTTTTCACGTGTCTCAATAAAATCTTAGAGGATTCCCTCCTTGCTCTCCTCTCTCCATCCCCTCTGTACTCCCTCTGCCCCTTTACAAGTATATTGTAACGATGAGCCCCATATGTTCCTTCGAAATTTGGGCCAGGCAGCTTTTGTTATGACTTTTTGTGAGATTGCATGATAGCTTGACATAAACTTTGGGAGATCTGGAACATCTGTTCCACTGGTCTAATAAACAAATCTTTTCTCCTTTTGAATATAGGTAGGAGTGATGGACTGGAAACATTCATGGCTTTTTTTAACTTATTTTTTGAATCGAAGAAATAATTTGCTAAGTTTTTGCTATGTGAAGTCACAGGGCAATGCAGAGGAGCAGGTATTTTCCTTTAGGAGCTAGCATTGCAGTAGGGAAGATAAGACTTGCACACAGATAAGTGTAATACCACTCAGGCAGTTAGAACAAAGGAGACCCTTGATCCTTGGAACTCATTATCTGATCTGCACTTATTTCTGAAGGGTGCAGTGTTCTGTTATTCCACTTACTGTAGTGATCTTGTCTAGTTGTCCCCTTTCCTCATTCCCCCTTCTCCCTTTCCCACTCCTGTTTCCCCTCCCCCTTTCTTTTCTTCCCTACTTTCTTTCTTTCTTGCAAGTGAAGAAGAGGGTTCCTTTTTCTTGGCTGACCATTGGGACAGGCTCAGTGTTTTAGTATTAAAAGCGCTAGTCTTGTTTGCTTTGGCATCCTGTGGTTCAATAGAGTAAGTGAGTACTTTTTGGCCTGTGACCTTCGATTACATGGTTTGTCACAGTGGGAAGAGTTAATCAGCTGCCAGCTCGCCTGTTTGAACTTTATTAGTGATTTGCCCTGATTACTATCACAGCTGTGTTATGCTGGTGGTGACCTTGACCCCAGCTTTGCAAATAGTCAGGGAGAGTAACAGGTTATATGAGGCTAGTAGGAAAAGTAGTGGCTTTTATCATTTTCCTATCTGTGTATATCCTTGGTGGAAGGTGGGCTGTTAAGACTTTTTTATATTTGTTTTCAAGGTATGAAGGAATTGTCTTTCTCATTCTTAAGGGCAAATACTTCTCATGAGAGGTACACTTGAGTTTTTTTAAACATGGATTGATGATGCCATTCTAGCTAGTTCTGCATTTTAGCTGTTAGAATAAATCTTTTTTCACGTACTAATTCAATACAACTAAACTTTATTATCTACTATGTTTAAGGCATATGTTTAAGGGTAGCTAGATGGTGCAGCAGATTGAGTACCAGGCCTGGAGTTCAAATCTGTACTCAGACACTTACTAACTGTGTGACCTTAGGCAGGTCACTTAACCCTGTTTGCCTCAGTTTTCTCCTCTGTAAAATGAGCTGGAGAAGGAAATGGCAAACCACTCCAGGATTTCTGCCAAGAAAAGCCCAAATGGGGTCATGAAGAGTCAGATATGGCTGAAGAAGAACTGAAAAACAACCACAACATATTTAAGGCATCGTAAAGCCCTGGCGATATGAAGTTGAAATAAGGCTCAGTTCTTATCCCCAAGGAACTTAGCAACTAATAGAAGTGACAGGACAACTACAAAAATTAACAACATGATATAAGGTAGGATGTGATAGGGCCAAGTTGAGAACCAGATGGCTGTTAAACCTACAAGTGCCTACTATGTGCCCTGAACAAAATGTTCCAAGAAAACTTGTAGAAGAGATCATAGGAGGATCATATATGAAATTAGACCACAGAATTCTCTTCTAGCTCTAAATCCTGTGGGGAATAGGGGTAGGAAGATACTGTGGGAAGGTTTCCTGGAAGAAGTAGCATCTGTGTAGGGCCTTAAATGATAAGAATGATTTTAAGAAGATATTCCAGGCATGAGGGATGGCCCATGTGAAGGAAAGTGAAAGAATGGAGGCCAAATGAGATTGGCAAATAGCTGGGCTAGACTTTCACAAGAGATTTCACAGAGTGTGTGAGTTAGGGCCGGAAGTGTACATTGGAGCTAGATTTTGGAGGGCCATGGATACCAAGCCAAAAATTCTATTTTATCCTATAAGCAATGAGGAGGATTTTTTAAATCATCCATGTAAGAAGTGATGAGGACCTGACAAAGAAGGTAGCCCTGTGAAGAGAGGGGAGATAGGGCTCTACGCTATGAAGCCCCCACAGCCTTCCACATCCCTCCAGTCAGAAGTGTTCTCTCCTTCCCTCAATTTCTCAGGCTACTATATTTGTTCTCTCCTTTGTAATTATCCTGTTCTAACTTGCAGTATATATTATATTTGTTACATCTCTTATCACTCATAAGGGTTTGTAAGCTTCTTCTCAGGCCTGATATGTGCCTTATACATAGAATATGGGTAGGGTATGGACCTGTGTTTCATTAATATAGGGAACTTCTGCCTGGGTTAATTCCTTCTCTGAAACTGTATTTTTTTTGATGAGTGACTTGTCCAGGGTCACACAGCTTGAACATATCAAATGTCGAAGGCCAGATTTGAACTCCTGAGGCTGGCTCTCTATCCACTGTGCCACCCAGCTACCCCTAACTTAGTCTTAAAGAGTAGCCTATGGTACTAGTGTCAAAACTCCCAGGTGTGGCCTGAACCAGATTAAAATATAATTGTGAAATGTTAACAGAATAAATTAAAGATACATCAGAGACAATATTAATTTGCAGTTTTCTACTGGCCCACAGGAATCTGTTTCTATTTGAGTTTGATACTATTAGAGTGACATGCCCTGGGCTATATGTATGTTGGTGGTAAGACTTCCTAGTCCTGGTCCAGTCCAGATCTTTCTAGCTCCAAAGACCTTAATGCCATGCTTTTATAGCCTATATAATAGGGATAGAGACTAGATGTGTCATCACATTAGTACAGGGAAATGCCCTCTGCCACTGCAGGTCAGTACCTTCTGTTCTGTTAGAGAGCTGTCTGGAGAACTGAGTAGTTTAGTGACTCAATCTGTTAAATGACAGGAATGTCAGAGACTAAGCCAGGTCATCCAGGCTCCAAGGCCACCTCTGATAGGTTTCAGAAATACTGCACAGGTACCATTGATGTGACAATTTTTTCCACATGGGTGGTAAGGGAAAGTTAAAGTATGTCTCTACTCATAATCTTAAGCATGAGTGAGTCAGTTACATGCCCGGCACTGCGCTAGTTGGTGGGGATGTAAAGAAAGGAAAAAGTCCCTGTTCTCAAGCAGTCTAATGGCAGAGACAGCATGTAAACATTTACAAACAAGCTACATACAGGATAAGTTGGAAATAATCAACAGAGAAAAGGAACTGGAATTACAGAGGGCTTCCTGTAGAAGGTGGAATTTTAGTTAAGACTTGAAGGCACAGCTAGGAAAGATGTTACTGTACTGTCTAAATGAGGAAATTGGGAGCTAGGGGCAGGTTTAGGAGGTTTGGGGGAAATGTACTATTAGGTCATTCATTTGGTCAAGAACCATATTGCCCAAAGTTTTACATCAATACTGAACCTAGAATTTCAGGCTCTCTGCGGACTAGCTCCCCAAAGCACATACCTGTGACCCTGGGCACTTAACCTCTGTCTCAACTGTAACATGGGAATAATAGTAACATTTACTTCACAGAGTTGGGAACAAATGGAATAATCTTTGTAAAGCGCTCAGCATTTGGCACGTAGTAGGTGCTTCTGTAAATACTTGTTGCCTTCCCCCTTCTCCCTCTTTTTGCTTACAACACAGCCCCTTTGCTCCAGCCTGACTGTTCAGTACTTTATGATACCCTTTGGCTACTCAACATTAAGCCATTTCTATCCCTTCCTTTTTTGTTCAGCGTTCAGTCATTTTTCAGTCATGGCCGACACTTTGTGACTCTATTTGGGTTTTTTTTGTTTTTTGTTTTTTTTGACTAAGATACTGGAGTGATTTGCCATTTCCTTCTCCAGCTCATTTTACAGATGAGGAACTGAGGGAAGCAGGGCTAAATGACTTGCCCAGAGTCACACAGGTAGTAAGTATCTGTGACCTGATTTGAACTCACAAAGAAGATTCTTCCTTTCAGGCCCAACACTCCATCTACTGTGCCACTGCTAAATATTCCATATAACTTTTCAAGTCTGCTTCTGCCTAAAACTGATCACTCATTACAGGGCTTGACTTTTGTTCTTACGTATAAAGTTCAGGGCCATTCTTTGTAATGTGTTTTTTGTTATTCTATAGTTTAATGTATTTATATGTTATTTCCATGAATGAGTTATAAATATTTCAAGGGTAGTAACTGTCTCCTCTAGTTATGTATCCCCCATAGAGTCTACTATGGGTCTGTAAATGAAATAGGTTTTGACTTAATGCTTTAGCATTGAAGACCTATTTGTTTCCTCCAAAGACTCAATGAGCCATTTAGCATCTGCCTTTTGTTAGTTGGATTCCTCCAGTACTTAATGTGGGAGCCCATGGATGCACAGGAAATAGCTATTATTAATAGATGTCACTCAACCACTATTTATTGAACACCTAGTAGGAGATGAGCATTATTTAAGGTTTCATGAAGGTACCATGGATATAAAAAGGCCTAAAACTAAAGCCCTGACTTCAGGGAAATCGTATTCTACATAACGATGATGTTGAAGCATAATAAAATGGATTTTGACTCATTATTTGGCACTTAAAAATGGCTTGAAATAAATTCTTCTTGTCCTATCGCAAGTATATTTTGCTTTCTAGAGAAAGTGTCATAGTATTGTTTGCCCTTTGAAAGTTTCATTAATGCTATATGTCTTGTGATGGTTTGACTTTAGATAATGTCTTTACAAGACTTCATAGATTGATTAATGGACATTATTTTGTTGATAGAAGTCTTTGAGGGTAGCCAGTGGGACACAAGAATTTTGAGCACACACCAGGTGCTGTGCTATGCTCCTTTGGTTCATTGTGATCTTGTTTAGAGTTTAAAACTCTGTGTAGGAAGCTGGTTTATGGGATGCCCACTTATATCTAGATGTCTGTCAGAGAACCTACTACATGAAATAGCCATGCCAAATAATGGGATTTTTATGTCACCTATGTAGGTCAACTATATTTCGAGTTTTCCTAAACAAACATATACACGCATACACATACATATATACACATACATACATACATGTATATTTGTGTGTACATGTGAATATACACATATATATATATGCATGAGTTTAGTGGGTCAGTTGCAGTGTCTGCCTCATTTTGTGAAATGATATATTTTTAAGCAAAATTTCTCTATCTACCATGCGGCATTTCCAGCAGGCTTCAATGAAATTTGATCCCAAAGCTCAGACCTTGTTGCAGATTCATTAAACCCGGCTGCCTTTAATCTTGAAGCCAGTTATAGTGTGACAAGACCCATAGTTTTAACATAGCTCATGGAATGTTATTACATAGCATCGAGTTTCCAAATTCTTTGTTTCTTTTTTCTTTTTTTATGACTGCCATATTCAGAGAAAACATTGTGTTAACTAGATAAAATGTCTTTAAGTTCTGATCTCTGGTGTTTTTTTTTCCCTCTTCCTGTTTCCTTTTCATTCCCCCTTTCTCTTTCAGTCCTTGGCTGTGAGTGAACCACAATGCTACTACAATGAATCCATCGCCTTCTTTTACAACCGGAGTGGGAAGTACCTTGCCACAGAATGGAATACTGTCAGCAAGCTTGTGATGGGACTCGGAATCACCGTCTGTATCTTCATCATGTTGGCCAACCTGCTGGTCATGGTGGCGATTTACGTCAACCGCCGCTTCCACTTTCCTATTTATTACTTAATGGCTAACTTGGCGGCTGCAGACTTCTTTGCTGGATTGGCATACTTTTATCTAATGTTCAACACAGGGCCCAACACACGAAGACTGACTGTAAGCACCTGGCTTCTTCGCCAGGGTCTCATTGACACTAGCCTGACAGCATCTGTTGCCAACTTGCTGGCTATAGCAATTGAGAGACACATTACTGTTTTTCGCATGCAGCTGCATACCCGGATGAGCAACCGGCGGGTGGTAGTTGTTATTGTGGTCATCTGGACCATGGCCATTGTAATGGGTGCTATACCCAGTGTGGGTTGGAACTGTATCTGTGACATCACTAACTGTTCCAACATGGCACCCCTCTACAGTGACTCTTACTTAGTCTTCTGGGCTATTTTCAACCTGGTTACCTTTGTAGTAATGGTGGTCCTGTATGCTCATATCTTTGGCTATGTCCGACAGAGGACTATGAGAATGTCTAGACATAGTTCTGGACCAAGGAGGAATCGGGACACTATGATGAGTCTTCTGAAGACTGTGGTCATTGTGCTTGGTAAGTGCTATCTTGGTTGAAAATTTCTTGACAAATTCCTAATGCTTTAACAATTAATAGTAGAGATGAATTGGAGGATGTGGGTCCAGAAAAGTATGTGCATGTTAAACAGGGAAAGAAAAAAACAACTGAATCTTTGAGTGTTGGGCCTATTAGTGTTGGTGTCTGTTTGGGGTGTGGGTTCCCCTAGTGGTATCATAATGATAAGGGGAACACGGCCATTCGTTGAAGACTTTAGCTAAGTTGAAATCATGAAACTTGTTCTCATTAAATTTTTTTTAACTTCAAAAGGCTTTTAGTCCATTTGGTTATGCCATAGACCTTATGTATATTTTTAATTTGGTTATCAGATATAAAGCATTCTCTTATATTTATGTGATTTTAATACATTTTTCCCTAAGTGGTTATTTTCATCAATATTTCTGAGTAAGAGTTCACTTTTTGTAATTTTTACTGCCTCAGGTAAGTGCTGATAAATAGTGCTTTTCCACACAGAGTAAGAGATTATCTACAACAAATGACTCTAATAGCCCTCTTAACTTAAGATATTTAGTCTTCTGAGTTGTTTTTTGCTCTGCTTACCTCTGTAGTAATGGTGATCCTATATAGCCATAAATTGAGTTGTGGCTGACAAAGCAGTGTCATTCTCTTCTTCAGGAAATTTTGAATAGAAAAGGCTCATGTTCTTATGCAAAGTTGTATTTAAATGAATATGAATTTATCCTAAGTTTTAGAATACAAGAAAATCATGCGGAAGGGACTTTCGCATAAGACTTCTCTTGTCAATACAAATTGTATGGTCGAAGTGTACTAATTTATGTGATTTTAATTCACCTAGAGAATATTCCTAATTAGACATCTAGTAGAATGTTTATTATTTGCCACAGAATGGAAACAAGTATGAGTCAAGGCTATATTGAACCAAAGTCACAGAGGAAAAGAGAAAATTAATAAAGATTAGAAGATCCTAATTATAAAATGGTTAAACTTATAAGGCCATCCTATAGCATGGATCTTGAAGACGGAATTATGGAAGCGCTGTAGTGTATTACTCATTTTATCTACCCTTATGAAGGAAGTTTTGGTAGAATAATAATATCACTTAAATATTATGTCATATGAGACAATGTGTCATTCTAAATGGAGAGTTGCTTAGGGTACAGAAGACTTAGGTTTGAGTCCTACCTTTGACACATGCTGGCTTCCTTACCCTGCAGCCTCGAGGTCTAGGTCCTTGGGTGCAGCCTTTTGACTGAGTCCAAGTTTTACAGAACAAATCTTTTTATTAAGAGGATTTGTTCCTGAAGTTTGGATTCGGGTCTGTACTTGAGGACCTGTGGGGCCACATGTGGCCTTAAAACTGCAGGTTCCCTACCCCTTCGCCTGGGCAAATAACTTAACCCCTCTGTGACTCCCAGGCAGCTCTCTAAAATAGTTGCAGAGGAGATGCCAACCTTTTATTGGAGCTCCCTATACTGATGAAATCACAGATGTAGTTTTAAAAAAAAGTGTAATGTTGAATGCTGCCAGATAAGCATTACAGGTATTTTTTTTAAGTTCAACCATTATGTAACTAATATTCAATTATACTTATTCCTTTTCCTGTCAGTGCACTCTTGAAATTAAAAAAAAAACCACACAAAGCAGTATTTAACATTCTTGAGCATTAAGAATGTATGGCACTGGGTGCAGATCTCAGAATTAGGCATCCAGTAGTGCTTACCCAGCAGGCTCAGGGTCTAAATCCTGTAGTCATATAAAGGTGATTTGGTGAACTCTAGCCTGGCGCTTCTTAAACTGTCGGTCGTGACCCCATATGGTGTTGTGAAAAATTTGGCAAAAGTAAAAGGTTTCTGAATGCACAACAACCAGAAATTAATTCAGAATCAAACAGGTGATGAGTCTGAGGTGTTTCTGGCAGTGCTTGCTTGTGTTGCATCAGTAAACTTCAGTGCAGCCTTGGTTCTGAACACAAAGCATGCACACTTTGCACTGCGTGCCCTCAGGCCACCCAAAGCCAAGGACTGCTGCCAAAATGCAAGTGCAAAAAGTTTAAGAAGCCCTGCTCTAGACTACCTTCGGTGACATCAAAGCATACACGTTCATTTGAAATCTACGGTCTTTCGTTTTGTTAGATGAATATAGGATTTAGAACTAGCTGTGACCTGAATAGAGGTCATCTCTGTCACCCCAACCCTTCATTTTACAAGTGAAGAAATAAGAGCCCATAGAAGTCACATAACTTGTCCAAGGTCACAAGAAAAGATCATGAGCTGAACTCTTAAATTAAATGTAAGGGTATAACACGTTCTCTTTAGTTGTGCAGGTAGTTTGGTAAAAATCATTCAAACTCATCTGAAAGTTTTTGTGAACAAATAGATAACATAAAATGTTGTGTGGTTGAATTTAAACCTTACTTCACTTATTATGAGGGAAAAGAGAAAGAATTGTAGTTGACTTAATACAAAAAAAGTGGTTAGAATCCTGAAGAATGAAACAGATATGATGAGAAATGAATAAGTTAAAACAGGATTATTTGATTGCTAAACCACCGCAAGCAGTGTTTTGTATTTATCCTTCTTCTTTCTCATTTTATCTCTTTTTCTCTATTCCTATGGACTTTGGAAAAAATTTCCATGGACCTTTTTTCTACTTCTAATTCTGCCACTTGCTTTCAGTCAAGTGAAATTAATTTGAACTTAATTCTTGGACATTGTGTCCATTCTGTGGAAAGTTTGAATGCTTGACTGAGGTCAGTGGGTTGTATTTTTTTTGTCAGTAAGCCAAATTCTTATCTGTAATCACTATTATGAAGTTTTAGAGATAACACAATATAACAGTGTGTGTGTATAATGCTATGGAGGTAATCTTCCATGTTTCCCCTTCAGATTTGCAAGAAAAAGGGAAGCAGAGATACTTTTATTAAGAGAGGTTCCTCCTTGATCTTTTCCTTCTATTCTATATTCAAAGGCTTAGTAGAAATAAGAGGATTCCTTTAGTCCACTACCTAACTGAAATTTAACTGGTGAAAAGAACCAAACCAAAATTTATTTTCAAGTGCCACCCTAATTTGTGGTGATTTCAAAGGCCAACAATCTTCTGAGAGCCAATGGATAGGGAAAGAGGTTGTAGTTTTGAGCTGACATTAGGACACATGTCACAGAAGCACTGAAGAACCCCAGTGGGTTATATTAGTGGCCTGTGGACTGCTGAGACAATTGCCTTTGAAAAATAGCTTTCAGTTTTCTTTCATCCTAAGTAAACTTAATTTTAGGCATGTTTAGTGTGGAAGACTGATGAATTAGAAGGCTGAATCCTTAAAAATCACTTTGAAAATGAATGTGTATTATTAGACCTAAGAGACCCTGGCTACTTATGCTTGGAATTTTATAGGGAGACTGGTGTCAATTGTGGTTGGCTATGAAGTTGTAATTTGGTTATGGTTCCAAACATTACTGTTCACATTGAAAAGACTGACTCCCCCATTCAAGTTGGCTCAATGTTGATCTCTGCATATTCTCTTGTCCTCTTAAATGAGAAGAAAGTTTTAGGAAAACATAGTCACAGTATTTTCTCTGTAGTGGTAATAAGCATGGTTCTTATTTCATCTGTCAGTTGTTTGTTGCTAGTAAACATAGTATAAGGGTAGAAGGGAGGATACTATACATCATATTGGTCAACTTCTGGGGTTCATTTCTAGGGTTAACCCTGGGACTTATTTCTTTAACTAATAATAGATAAGATGCCAAGACCAATCCATTAAGGACAGTAGTGATGGAAACTCTACAAACTTCCATGGTATACTAGTCCATTTTTAAAAATATTACCCAAGAAATAAGTTCTTATCTGATAAGACAGATGGTTTCTTCAATGTGAAGGCCAATGAGCTTGACTTTGATTTCTGCCCTGAGTTCATGATTACAACGTAGCAACTTACTTTTAAAACACAGTGCTTTTTAAATACATTGATTAAGACCAATAAGAAAATTACCAGTAATGTGGTTTAGCCAGATTTCAACAGCACATTTGTTAAATTTTTCATATCTTTGTGGAGGAGATGGGGAAATGTGACCTAGATATAGTGTATAGTGTATGGTGGCATGGCTTTTGGATTGTTTAAATGACTGGACCCAAAGTGTGATATGTGCTTTAATGTCAACCTGAGGAGTGTCTCTAGTGGGTGGCCCAGAGAGCTGTCTTTGGCCTCATTCTTTGCAACATTTTTATCAAGGCCTTAGATGAAGGTATAGGTAGCATGCTTATCAAATTTGTAGATGTTACATAGCTGGGTGGGATAAGATAGCTAATGTTGTATGACAGAATAAAGATTTGTAATGGCCTTGATAGAATAGACTGATGTTTATATCTATTCAGATAAAAATAAATGAGGATAAATAAAAGTTTTAAATTGCGTTAAATATCAATTAAATACATTAGACAATGAGAGGCTTGGTTAGCCCAAGGTTCATGGTTAAAAAAAAAAAAGACCTGGGATTTCACTGAATGGTTCAATAGTATGACAAGAAAAAAAAGGCTAACCAAAAACAGATAAATGAACAAAACTAACGTGGTCTTGAGTTGCATCAGTGGAGGCTCTCTAGTTATACATCTACAGCAGGAGTTTTTAACCCTTTTCTGTGTCGTGGATTCCTTTGGCAGTCTGGTGAAACCTGTGGACCCTACCTCAGAGTAATGTTTTAAAATCAATTAAAATGTGTAGGATTACAAAGGAAACTAATTATGTTATGAAAATATATATATTTTTTAAAGTTCACAGATCCCAGGAAACCCCTGGCCTATGTATTAGGTTAATTTCTAGATGCTGACAAACATGAACACAACGGAGATGGTAATAAGAAGGATGAAAGGTTTGTAAGCATCAGGAGTATATTTAGTTTGGAGAAAAGAAGACTTAGGGGATACGTGATACATGACTTCATGTACTTGAAGGGCTATTATATGGAAGGAAGATTAGATTTGTTCTACTTAACCTCAGAGGACAGCCCTAGGAGGGCCATGTGGGAATGGCAGAGAGGCCTATTTTGTCTTGATGTAAAACCCTTCTTAATAATTAAAGCTGCCCTCTTTTTGTGGTGGAAAAGAATTGGAAATTGAGGGGATGCCCATTAATTGGAGAATGGCTGAAAAAATTGTGGTATATGATTGTGATGGAATGTTATTGTGCTGAAAGAAATGACAAATCACATCATTTTGGAAAAACCTGGGAAGACTTACATGAACTAATACAAAGTGAAGTGAGCAGAACCAGGAGAACATTGTGCACAGCAACATCAGTATTGTATGATGATCAACTATGAAAGTCTTACTATTCTAATCACTACAATGATCCAAGACAGTCCCAAAGGACTCATGATAAAAAATGCTCTCCACCTCCAGAAAGAGAACTGATAAACTCTGAGTATAGACTGAGGCATACCTTTTCATTTTATTTTTCCTGCTTCTTGGCTAATAAGGGGGGGAAAAATCCATTGGAACTGTGTTGGGAGGTCATGCCTGCCCAGCAGGAAAAAATGCTGGGTGTAAGAGAACGTGGAGAATTTGCTTGATTAGACCAAAATTCTTTCTTTCCATTTGACTTCTACTCCTGGTCAGTCTGTTGAAACCTCATAAAGGCTAAATAACTTAATTTTTGTTCCTTTTGCAATATTCTTAATTGGTTAACATGTCCCTAAGTGATCCAGAACATTTGAGCTTGCAATGTCCCCATCACTTATTAACACACAGGATTCCTACTAATCCAAGAATATTCTCAGACATTTTATCCATTGTGTGTAGTGCTTGAGAGCATGACTATACAAAGTGAGAAATAAGATGTATCTCTCTCTCCCCCTCTCTCCCTTTCTCCCCACCTCACCCCCCTCATGAAGAGATAGTTCAAGATGTTATTTAACAATGTGTGAGAGAGTATATGTCCAGGGTCATACCATTAGGAAATGTCAATCAGGATTCAAACCCAAATCTTCCCTGAATCCAAGACTAGTCTCTGTACATTATAGTGATCTGTACGGCCTCCTTTGAAATATAATACGAAAGATATTATGACCCTTTTCTGTATGAAGTGAATATAATAGCTAACACTCATATAGCACTTTAAGTTTGGCAAATCTATACTATACTATACTATTATCTAGGTCGAATTTCTCCATCTTGTCCACAAAGATATGAAAAATTTGACAAATGTGCTGTTGAAATCTGGCTAAACTATATTACTGGTAATTACCTGATCGGTTTAATCAATGTGTTTAAAAAAGCAATGTATTTAAAAAATAGAATGCTACATTGTGACCATGAACTCATGGCAGAAATTAAACATATATTATCTCAGTTAATGTACTAGAATGCACGCCCTCTTCTCCTTCATGTTTTTGGATTTCCGGTTCCTCTAAGACTCAGCTCACATACTGCACAAAATATTTATTTGATGGAGATGGTAAGAGAGAAACGTTTGTAGACTGCCAGGGACATACCTCTTATTGACACCCCAAGCCTCTTCTGCCCTGGGGGCTTCCCTGTGAATGGAACCTGAGGCAGTTTTCCTAACAGACCTCATTGTTTGTTTGATTGGGAACTGGCCTCAGGCTCTGGCTGGAGGGGTAGAAAGCTGGCAAACTGTAAAAGCCCTGTTGTGCTGCTGGGACCCTAGATCTTGGGACCAAATCACAAGAGGAAGGTATCTCTTTTTTTGGAAAAAATTGCTTTTTATGGTCTTTTGAAAATTTCGTAGTCATCTTAAAAATAACCAAAAAAGTCCTTTGTTGAGGTATGCATACGTTAAGTAAGTAAGAACATAAAGCTTTTAAAGTAAGATGTGATATTTTAGGTCGTGTGGGGACAACTGATAGAATCTGTTGAAGGGAGCCTCAATTCAGTTCAATTGGCGTTCTTCCAAAGTCATTTGTCTAATAAGCACTGTAAAATGATGTGAGAAAAGCCCCTGGGTAATAGTAGCTGACTTAATTACTTCTACTTCATTCCTTCCTTAAGGGCACATACAACTTTAAAAGAGACATTTCTGTGCTTGGAATGGATGATCAATCAGTCCACTAATTAGCAAGCTTTTATTAAGAGCCTGATATATCCCAAGCCTAGTGGAGAGTGTGTGTGTGTGTGTGTGTGTGTGTGTGTGTAATTTCTTCACACAAAACTTGAGGAGTTAATTTCATTTAGGCACCCATACCTTTTCCAGAATGGTAGAATGAGGAGTACTGGGAAGATAATGAAATGAGAGGTAATCTAGGGTAGAATTCCCTTACCTTATAAAATGCAGAAATTATGGGAAGAAAAGGTTTGAGAGAGCATACTAAAATATAATTCTTACAAAAAGCAAAACAAAACTGAAGAACAGTTCACAAGCTCATTGCTCCTGGTGCTCCAGATCCCAGTAAGTACCACCATTCTTAGTCTCTGTTTGTGCTTTCTCCAGACATGTCATCCCTTGATGCAGCTGCAGGTTTATGCATCAGCTTTTGGAGTTAACCCCCAACAGTGCTCTAGGGAGATGGTACTCTAAGGGTTCAGATCTGTGAAGCTTAAGAGGAAAGACAAGGTTGGCTTTTTAGATGCATGTGAAACATGAAGGAAAAGTTTGGAAGAAAGAGGAGGTAGTCCAGAAAAGCAATGCTGAACCTATCTAATATTGGTGGGGGGTGGGGGGCTGGAGGGAGAAGAAACAGGAAGAATGAGAGGAAGTTGGAGATTTCTAGGCATTTCCTCTCCAGAAGAACCTCAAGAGGTCACTTTCATCTCTTGAAGGCCACAGATTTCTTCAGAAATCTTTTAAGAAAGAAATTCTTTTTTTAAAAAAATTATTTAATATTTTTAATTTTCAACATTGATTTCCACAAGATTTTGAGTTACAAATTTTCTCCCCATTCCTACCCTCCCCCCCCACTCCAAGATGGCATATATTCTGATTGCCCTATTACCCAGTCAGCCTTCCCTTCTGTCACCCCATCTCCCTCCCAATCCCCTTTCCCCTTACTTTCTTGTTGGGCAAGATAAGATTTCTATACCCCATTGCCTGTATATCTTATTTCCCAGTTGCATGCAAAAACAACTTTTTTTTTTTTTTTAGAGCATCCGATTTTAGAACTTTGAGTTCCAAATTCTCTCTCCTCTTCCCTCCCCACCCACCCTCCCTAAGAAGGCAAGCAATTCAACACAGGCCACACATGTATCAATGTGCAAAACACTTCCACAGTAGTCATTTTGTGAAAGACTAACTATATTTCCTTCCATCCTATCCTGTCCACCTTTATTCAGTTTTCTTCCTTGACCCTGTCCCTTTTCAGAAGTGTTTGCTTTTGATTACCTCCTCCCCGGATCTGCTCTCCCTTCTTTCATCCCCCCTTTCTTATCCCATCCCCTTACTTCCCTGTGGGGTAAGATACCCAATTGAGTGTGTATGTTATTCCCTCCTCAAGTCAAATCCAATGAGAACAAGATTCACTCATTCCCCCTCACCTGCCCCCTCTTCCCTCCCAACAGAACTGCTTTTTCTTGCCACTTGTATGTGAGATTATTTACTCCATTCTAATTTTTCACCGTCGATTATCTTACAATATTGCTTTTACCATGTAAATTGTTCTCTTGGTTTTGCTTTCTTCACTTTTGTATCAGTCTTCCTAGGTTTTTCTGAAATCAGCAAACCACTTTAGTGTCTTTGTCAAGAAAACCCTAAATGTGGTCATGACTGAAACAACTATTCAAAAGGTAGAATTTGAATACACAAATGATGGGACAGATGAAAAATTAACAAAAGAGAATTAAAAGATATGATTGGCAGAAACTATAAAACAAGACTGCTGAACTTGAAGTTAGGATACAAGGGGATAATCTAAGGACAAAGGTTCTTCCAATGGAAAAGAATCATGAAAAAGAAAACTCATCATACTTCAGGAGGTGACACAGGAATATAGGAAAATTGTCCATAAATATTAGAAACAGATATATCAAGAGAATCCGTAGAACACCAACAGAAGGAAACTCCAATTTGAACCTACATGATAAATTTTAGTCAAATTCAAAGTTATATCTTCAAATAGCACATTTTTTGCTAGCAGGAAGAAAAACAATTTTCCATTTCAAGGACAGGCAATCAGAATAACAAAAGATTGTTCCTTGTTTATACTAAATACTAGGAAAAATCAGAACATGATAATCTGAAAAGCAAAGACTGGATAGTACCCAAATATAACATATCCTGCAAAGCTGAACTGAAGCTTCAAAGAAAGTAGTGGACATTCAACACAAGGAAAGAATTCAAGTCATTCTTTCAAAAGAACTCAGATGTGAGCAAGCTATTCAATATGCAAACTGTGTAAGGAAGTAAAACACTTTCAGATAGCATTGATATAGTAAGAAATTAAGAGAGTAACAATGGACTAAAAATTTTGAGGAAAAACCATAATGGGAAGAATCAGGAGAGTAAGGAGAAGCGAATTCATATTTCAAAGACAAACGAACTTCTTATAAATTAATATTGGTGGTAGTTTAATAATACAGAAATAGAGAGTGGAGAGAAGAGAGGATGGGGTGATGGGTGGGCCAGGGAAAGAATGATTAGGACTCATGGATAGGAGGCTTTCAAAGGTAGAACAGTGGAATTTAGATCACCAGGGGGAGAGTACAGTTTGGTTCTGCCAAGAGAAAGGAGCCATAGAACATCAACAGAAAGGGTAGAATATGGGGGTTCAGATCACAAGGGGAAGATTAGAGTTAAGTTCTGAGACGTTCCTTCAGCATCAGAAAACAATTCTGCAGAACTAAAAAAAGAGCAAAACAGGGTTCTTGAAATGTACTCATTTGCAGGAAGCTTAACACTTAAGAAGGACAACTTCTGCAATCCAAGATCATGCTTCTGAAATAATTTCCAGTAGAAGGAAGATGTGGTTGGGAGTCTGGAGAGCACAATCTAGGGTCATGGGGGTCAGAGCTCCAAAAGGAAGATGACATGGCATCAAAAGCAAGAAGACAGAAATGTGAAGAATGGTATTGGCTCTCCTACATTTAGGTTATAAAGCATTTTTCACTGCACCCTGTTGACATCATCAAAAAAATAACATTTTGGGGAATAGATTTTAGAGGATTACAAAGAGGGAAAGAATTAAGAAAGGGTTTGAAACAAAAACATTTCTTAGTGGGGGGCATTAAAATTTAATGTTACTGAAATTAAGAAAATTCATGCAATGGTTGTGGAGAAGAAAGTCCTCATTCTTATTTGATCTAGAAAGGTAAAGGTACAACAAATTAGAATGAGAGTGAGAGAGATTGAGCCAGGCACAAATGAAACATAGCAATCAAAGTGTACTCAAGGAATCTGAGATTGGACAGGGTAACAAGAGGATAAAACTTGCTAGTTGTTATGACCCTGGGCAAGACGTTTAACTTTGCCTCAATTCCTTCAGTCCCTTCCAGGGCAGGTAAGTGGCCCAGTGGATAGAGTGCCTGGCCTGGAGTCAGGAAGAGCTGAACTGACATGTGGTCTCAGCCACTGTGTGACCCTGAGCAAGTTACTTAATGTATTTGCCTCAGTTTCCTCATTTGTAAAATGGGGATAATAATTGCATTTATTTCCCAGGGTTGTTTTAAGGATAAAATGAGGTAGTATTTGCAAAGCACTTAGTACAGTGTCTGGCACATAGTGTTATATAAATATTAGTTATTATAGTACTTACAAAAGTTGTATAAAGTGAGGGGCAGTCTGCGGTGGTTACTGGTTTACCTCTTTTTGTTCCTTGGTTTAAAAATAATTACCTCAGTTCTTCAGCTTAGAAATGAATTATTCTAAATATCCTATAGGTTTATTCATAATCTGTCCCAGTCTCTTTGCAGGAGATCAAAAATAAAAGTATCTTCACAAAATTTTTGTTTTCCATTTGCTGGAAGATGATTTTCTCCACCCACTAGTACCTCTGACATTTCTTAAGAGTCTAAGGTGGTTCCTGTTGCCTCTAGGAAACTGAGTGGCCCCATGTATTTCAATGAAGATGACATTGTCTAGACTGAGCCTGGCTCTGGCTTTACTTAAACTCTGGCAGACCTTCTGTGCCAATCGAAGGGTTATTTTAATGCTCCAAAGCAAACATTAGGATGTAGTTGGGTGACACATCCATAACAAGATCTTCGAGCATAGTTGGGATTTAATTTGGCTTAGGGTGACTGGAAACTCATGGCTTCACCTATTCATCTCCCAATGGAGTTCTGTTGACACAAGGAAAACTGAATTTTTAATTGGGTTTTCCATGAGATCATTCTAACCTAGTATTTCTGCACTGAGAAGCATCTTTTCATGTGGCAGACATGAATTCGTTGACTTGGGTTATTTTCCTTTCTCTTGGGAGAGAGAAGATGACCGCATAGGAACCCAGTCTTAAAGTGCCCGGACAGGGGGATGATTAAGTACAAAGAATAAAATGACCTTGCTTGATTCCAGGAGGGACAGAACGGCTTTATTCTTCAGGAGCACATGGTGACTTTGCCAGCTTTCCCTAGGGCCTGTGGCACAGGATCTCTGCCTTGTATATTGATTCAGCCCTAAGGGAAAAATAAGCCTGTAAACTGGAGAACTGGAACCAACAATTTTGGGGTCTGGACATTAGTTACTCTCTGTCCTAAAACAAGCTCTGGATGCTTGCTATTTTAGATAAGTGCATTTTTCTCAAAGTATATAGATAAATAAGTTGTGACTAGAACTCCTCATTTAATTTGACAAAAATCTAGTATCTTGAGAAAAAATTCAAAAGTGAATTAAAAGTATTACCACCCAAGGAGCATGATTTTTATTGCCTCCTAAGATGACATAGAAAAGAACCTTTCCTTTGATGCTAGCATCTTCTGGAATATTTGGAGCCATTAAATTATTTATAAATTTGGAAAGGTACTTCAGAGTGATTATTTCTAGGAAACCATCATTAACAAAGACCTCAGTCCATATCCTGCTTCAGGCAAGTCATCTAATCTCTCTCTGTCTTTCTTTCCTCATCTGCAAAATGGGTTGGTTTTGATGATCACAAGTCTCTTCCAGCTATAAATCTATGGTCCTCTGTTTTGCTATCTCTGTAAACTCTGTTCTCTTGGCACAAACATTTGAACAACAAATATAGGAGTTGTCTGTGCAGAGTAATAAAGACCTTGCATCTGTATAATATTTTATGTTTGTGTGGTTTTTTTTTTTTTTTTGGTTGGAGGCAGTCGGGATTAAGTGACTTGCCCAGGATCACACAGCTACTAAATATGTGAGGTCAGATTTGAACTCAGGTCATCCTGATTCCAGGGCCAGTGTTCTATGCCCTGTGCCACCTAGCTGCCTCTATTTCACAGTTTTTAAAACACTTATATATGCATTAGCTCAGTTGATCTAGGGATAACAGCTCTGTGACATAGACAGAATAGGCATTGTTATCATAAGAAGTAAGCACGCAGCATAATGTGTTGAGCACTGGACCTGGAGCCAGGAAGACCTGAGTTCAAATCTAGCCTCAGACACTTAACTACTTGTGTGCATGACCCTGGGTAAGTCACTTACCTTCTGCATGCTCCAATTTCCTCATCTGTAAAATGGGAATAATAAATAATAATAATAGTATCTCTCTCAGAGGGATGCTTTGGGGATCAAATGAGAAAATATTTTGTAAAGCACAGTGCAAACCTTAAAGAACTATACAACTGATTGTTATCGTTATCACCATCATCACAGATTTATAGAAGGAAGTGCTGAATTTCACAGGGGCAAGCTGACTTACACAAGGTCACATGGCTAAGTGACAGAGCCAGGATTTCTGAATGCCTGTCCAGTCTTTTTCGCTGCAGGACAGGTGTCAAACAGTAGAGTGCAGCCTGAACCAGATTCACATGTAATTGGGAAGTATTTAACAAGATAAATGAAAATACAAGAAAACATGATAATGTTAACATGTAGTTTTCTAAGTCATATGTGGCTCATAGGGATCCTTGGGTACAATTTAATGGCCCCCATTTTTATTCACATTTGAAACCACCAACTCTCAGAGTAAGGGGATAGATAGATAGTGTTGGATTTGTATATTTTGTCTTTATAGGATCATAGATTTAGAACAGGACCTCAGAGGTGATCTAGTCTAAGTAATTTCTTTCATAGATTTAAAAAAAAAATTGAGTTCCAGAGAGGGCCAAGGTTACATATAGATAGTATGTGTCAGAGGGCTGATACATCTGACCCCCTTTTTTCTACCAGATTGCCTTCCTCTTTTATGTATGACATTGGATTATGATCTTGTTTCTTTCTATCCTATTCATTAAGAACTCACTATAGTTTTTAATTTATTTTTTATTTTTAGTTTATAACACTCAATTCCACAAGTTTTTGAGTTCCATATTTTGAGAACTCACTATATAAAGCTTCATAAAGGGCCCATGCTTCATGTTTCCCCATATTTCTTTGTATTTCTGATATAATAGTTTCTTATGGCACAATCATGTCATTGCATTTATATATCCCAATTTGTTTAGCCATTCCCTGGTCTATATACAATTATTTGGTTTCCAGTTTTTCCCTACTATTTTATGGAGAGGAATACTACTTATTTATGGAGGGGCTACTGTTTTATGGTGGTCAGAAGAGATACAAAGACACTCTCAAGGTCTCTCTGAAGAACTTTGGAATTGATTGTGAGACATGGGAGAAACAGGCACAGGACCATTCAGCATGGTGTGCCTGCATCAGAGAAGGTGCTATGCTCTATGAAAAAAGCAGAATGACAGTAGCTCAAAATAAACACGTGATGTGCAAATTTAGAGTCACTTCTACTCCAGATGTTCACATTTGTGACTATTTGTGCCTGACCTGAGGTAGAACTTTCTGATTGTATTGGTCTGATGAGCCATAGTCAGATGCATTGTACATTGACTCCAACATAGGGATGACATTTTGGTCCTCTTTGAGAATGAACGACAGCCAACCAAAAACTTTGTTTCCAGTTTTTTGCTACCACAAAAGTGCTATAATATTTTCTTGAATATAAAACTTTTTTTTTTTAATCTTTCTACCTTTAACCCCCTTGGGATATATTCCTATCAATGTGTCAAAGGGTATGAACTTTAGTGATTTCTCTTGCATAATTCCAAATTGTTTTTCCAGCATAGTCCAACTAACAGTCCACCCATGGTGTATTAGTGTGCTTCTCTTTTGTAGCTCCTCCAATGTTGACTACTCCTATCTTCTGTCATGTTTGCCAGTTTACTTGGTATGAGTTAAAAATGACAGTGGTTTTTTTTTTTTGTCAGTGTTTTTTAATTTGTATTTCATCTTTACCTTTTAGTTGGCTATATATTAGCTCACTAAAGCTTTGCTAATAAATTCTTAGGCCAGACTGTGTTTTTTTGTTGTTCAGTCATTTTTCAGTCATGATCTCCAGCTAGCCTTCACTCAGTCTCTCCTTTTGTTCAGTCATTTCAGTTGTGTCCTGACCCTTTGTGACCCCATTTGGGCTCTTCTTGGCTGAGATACTGGCGTGGTTTGCCATTCCTTCTCCAGCTCATTTTATAGATGAGGAAACTGAGGCCAACAGGGTTAAGTGACTTGCCCAGGGTCACACAGCTAGTAAGGGTCTGAGGTCAGGTTTGAACTCAGGGAGATGAATCTTCCCGACTCCAGGCCCAGCACTCTATCCACTGTACCACCCAGCTGCCCTAGACTATATCTATCAGATGAAAATTTTTATAAATTGTCTCAGATTACAAAGATACTTGAAAATTTCTCTCCATGTTCAGCTGTGCCCAGATTCCTGGGTACTTTCTCTTCATTTTTCACTCCCAGTACAGTGTGGCCTATGAATATAGGTGGTTTTCCTTATCTCTTTTATGCTTTTGTTGTCTTTGGTTCAAGTTAGCTGTCCTACTCCTTCTACTCAGTTAGCCTCACAGTTGTCCCTCTCTTTCCAAAGCTAGTCTGGTGGATGAATCAATCTCAGGTCAATTAGTTGCAAATGAAAAGCTGGGTTTATGCAAATATTATACAGGGCCCATAATGCATTTTCCTGTGTCACATTAGGCCTGTAGGCCAACATTGGCTATACTGATTTTAATAATTTTAAATTTTAATACATATTTTTAATTTTAATACATATATGCTAGAAATAAGCTTTTATTAGAAATTGTATTGTTGGTTAAATTTCATGGTCACTGTTCTTACATTAAATGTTGGTAGAGAAGAAAAAGTTTATTACTTATATATTTTCATTGTCGATAACAAAAAGAAAAAACTACCATGAAATGATACTCTATTTCCTTCACAAAATGTTTTTTTTTTTTTTAACTAAGACTTCTGAAAGAGTAGTTTGGAACATTCTCTCTTTTTCTAGTCTTTTGAAGTGTGTCTGGTAATTAAAGAACATCACTGTTGAACTTTTCAAAAGGAAACCTAAGAAAGTTTTGTAAAACAGAAACAATTTGAAATTTGAACCTTTAATTTGGAAAATGTGGGAAAAGATCTTTCTGAACCTTGCCTCCACTGTGGCATTTAACTTGTTTAGGGCCAAAAATGTGTGTTTCCTTGCTTATCCAACATCCTTTTCCTTTTCAGGGAAATTTGCCGCATTATCATTGCTTTCTGGAAAATGAAGGGCATAAGAATGTAAAAGTGGGAGAGGGAAGGATTTTGGAGTAGAATGGGAAATTTATCATATCAAAATCCTTGTCTTAAAAAAAGGCTTTTGATCTAAGGGCTCCAGCAGAACAAGAATATTTCTAAAATAAATAGCTTTTTTTTCCCTTAAAATATTTTAAAAATTCCTACTAATTTACGATTCTTACCCATTGGAAGTAGTGTGGAAATTTAGTCTCTTTCACTTAATAATAATAAAAATAAAGCTTTATTTTCCTTTAAGACTCCTCAGGACTATGGCTTATGGAAATTCCAGCACTGCTTTAGTCTGGCATATGGTTTTATATTATTTTAGAGGGGAAAAAACTCCCTCTGGGAGGCCAAGACCTAGGGGTAGGGAAAAACCCATGGGGTAGGGAATGATGTTTCACTTCTTTAAAAAAAGCTTAATTTGATTCAAATGAATACCTTCTGTAGGCCAGCATATTTACAGAAAAAGAAAAGCTTAATCATTCATTTAGTGCTTTGTGGGATGATCACATATGTTTTGAGTTCTCTCCAATATTCCCCTAAATCGATAAAGTATTTATTAAGTACTTACTGTTTGGTAGATATTATGCTAATCTTTTTTTTCTTTCTTTTTTTTTTTTGAGGGGGGAAGGCAGGGCAACTGAGATTCAGTGACTTGCCCAAGGTCACATGTGTCAAGTGTCTGAGGCTGGATTTGAACTCAGGGCCTCCTGACTGCAGGGCCAGTCTATCTTATTTTTTTTCTTGTTAGCATTTATATTGTGCTTTAAGATTTGCAAAGAACTTAACAAATATTATCTCATTTTATTCGAATGACAATCCTAGGAGGTAAGCACTATTATAATCCCATTCTATAGATGAGAAAACTGGCCAAACAAAGGGTAAGTGACTTGGCCAGGGTTACACACTGAATAGCTGAGGCTTAATTTCCTGACTTCAGGCCCAGAGCTCTGTCTACTGTCATTTGTTCTTTTGGTAGGGGGTAGGGTATGGAGAGGAGAGAAGTGCAGCTTCCAGGAAAAAAATAGTCTCTTGGTGCTCTGCTCCAGTCAGATAACATCTGGAGTGTTTATTAAGTTCAGTTTGGGGGGGCCATATATTTAGGAAAAAGACGTGGATAACTTGCAGAACATCTAGAGGAGGGAAATCAGGATGATGAAGGGCCTCAGTCCATCTTATAGAAAGTAAATTGAAGGAATGAGCATCTTTTTTGCCCCGTAGAAGATTCAAGGGGACCATGACAACTGTCATCAAGCAGTTGATAGAATCACAGAGCTGGAACTGGAAAGGATCTCATAGCATTATCCAGTCTAATTCTCTCAATTTATAGATTAGGAAAATGAGCCTCAAGGAAGCCAAATGACTTGCCCAAGATCTCACAGATAGTAAATGTCAGGATTAGAATTCAGAACCAGTACCTTCCCTACCATGTGCCTCCTTAGAAAGACTTTTGTGTGGAAGAGATATTGTTGTTGTTCAGTTATGTCTAACTCTTCATAACCTGCATGGACCATGATGTCTATGGAATCATCCAGGTAAAGTTACTGGAGTGGTTTGCCATTTCTTTCTCCAGTGGATTAAGGCAAACAGAGGGTAAGAGACTTGCCCAAGGTCACACAGCTAGTGTCTGAAGCCAGATTCACATCTTCCTGATTCCAGGCCCAGTGTTCTATTCACTGAGCCATCTAGTTGCCTCTAGAAAAGAAATTAAGTTTGTTCTATTAGGAAACACAGAGTAGAATCAGGTAGAAGTTACAAAGAGGCAAATTGAGACTATAAAATGAAATTGGAGGAGCTGAACTACGTAATTTGTAAAGTCCCTTCCAGCCCTAAACCCAAGAGTCTATGCAATAAAAGTCTTCTATCAGTATACAAATAAACAATATCAGTATATGACATCTTAAACATTTTATTCGTCATTCTCAAGCCATGCATAATTTCAAGTTTGAGGACAGAAAATGTTTTTAAAGCCTTAGGGAAATGGAAGAAGAATTCATTCTCCTGAAAAAAAGCTACTTTTCCATCATTTTCTGACTCATTTGTAGTCATAAAATCTCTTTTCAACCCACCTACCTCACAGAGATAACATAAAGGTTACTGGACACCATGATGCTGAAACTGCATAAATATTCATGACATAATTTTACATACCATAGATAAGTCAGCTGCTATTTTGGAATATGAATTTCTGCTCCAGAGACTATGGATGACCAGTCTGGAGGGTATTCTAATTTCAGTGCTACAGTAGAAACGGAGAATTCTTTCTTTTTTTGGTCTGAAGGAAGGATGCCTGGTCCACTCTTGTGAGGTGGTTTCCATGCCCAAATAGCAGGTTTTTGGATAACAAATAAGCATGTAGCCTTGTGGTTTTAAGCCAAGCATCTTGGGTTTTTGTCTCGACTGAGTTGCTGACTCACTTTTGTAGTATAAATGAGCTGTTTGACCTTCTGTTACCCGGCTAGAAAGTTGAGGAAAGCCACAGTCAGGGCTAGCCTGAAAGCTGGATGGTATGCCCCAGCCAATCTCACTTGCATAAATAAATATCAAGACCCACCAATGACACAGGGTAATTGTCTTGCAAATGTGTGTTTTAGATGATGGCCAGTTTCATCTGAGCAGCCTGGTACATTTAAAAGACAAAGAGAGCTTTGCTGAGGTCTAGTGAAACAAGGGATAAGTCTTCAATCTCTCTCAAAGTTCCAGTATTGCTATTGAAATCAACAGTGGTTATTTACATGTGCTATGTGTGTTAGCTTAGGTACCATTGGAAAAATGTTTTCTCTTTACAATATTGGATTCTTTTTTACATGAGCTATGTTTTTAAAAAGGAATTACAGTTATCCGTACACTAGCTTAGGATTGTTGGCCCAGCATTTTTTTAGGTAGTTACAACAAATTTTTCCCATTGTTTTATTTCTTTGAAAAATGTCTCTTTCCCACTAAAGAATGTATAGAAAGAGAATATTTTGGAATAGGTTGATGCCGGCTTTGTTTTTTACTGTCTGGATCCGATCCATACTTTGATTATAAGAATGATTATTTCTTTTTTTTTATGTATCACTTTAGTGTACAAAGCCCTATATAGTTGTTATATCATTTGAGCTTCACAGTAGACTTTTGAGTTGGTAGTATGGAAACTATTATCTCCAGGAGGAATCATAGCATAGCAGAAAGAGCTCTGGCTTATACTTTAAGACCTAGGTTCATATCTCATTCCTCATACCCATTCTTGGCTTCCTCGATGTACTTCGTGCAAGATACTCCATCTTTCAATGTCAGACATTTTCACTGTGTGTCCCCGATACCCAGAACTCTCTCTTTTCTTATCATTGTTTTTGGTCGCCTTTAAGTCCCAGCTAAAATGCTACTTTCTACAAGAAAGCTTTTCCAATTCCCCTTAAGGCTAGTGCTTTTCTCTCTGTTGATTATTTCCAATTCACTCTGTCTATATCTTGTTTATATATCATTGTTTCATGTTGCCTTCCCCATGAGGCTGAACTCCTTAAGAATAGAGATTGTCTTTTGCTTTTCTCTCTGTTTCTTAGCACAGTGTCTGGCACATGTTAGGCTCTTAATAAATGCTAATTGACTGACACCTATTAATGGCTAGCCTTATATAAATATTTAAGGTATGCAAAACAAATTTACAAAATTTACTAATCTACAAATAAATTTACAAATTTACAAAAATTCACAAATATTGTCTCATTTTAGTCCTTAGAACAACTCTGGGATATAGGTGCTATTATTATCCCTATCTTAAAAGATGAGGAAGCTGAGGCAGGCAGCATTTAAGTGACTTGCCCAGAGTCAAAGAGCTAGTAAATGTGAGGTTGAATTTGAATACCTTTTAGCAGTGCAACTTGGGGCAAATCACTTACTCTTCCTGGGACTCCATTTCCCCATCTCTAAATTCAGAGGGATAGATTAGGAGTATTCTAATGTTCCAGTTCTAAATCTATGACCCCATTTTTCAGATGGAAGAAACTGAGGCATAGTCTTTCCCTAGCTTAGAAAGCTAGTAAGTGGCAACTCTACTGCCTGAGTGTACTTTCTAGCTAGCTACCCTATCCTGAAGGTATTCTAGATCATTTTTAGAGAGGACTATTGGAAATGTGGAAGTTGTAGGGATGATCTGGTTTAGTTTGTGCTTATTAGAAACACTGGGTCTGAATGAATGACTATGAAGTCTTGTATCTAAACATAAAACGAGATTCTTTTCTGCCAGTCTACAGGCATTTTTTACATGCTTCCTGTCTGCCAGAAACTGTGCTAAAAACATTAGCAATGTAAAGAAAAACAAAAACATGGCTTGTTCCTTCAAGAAGCTCGATTCTAATCTAAGTACTGTGCGTAATGAAATAGTATGACCAGAATTAGTCTTCATCATTTACCAGCATATAATGAATCATATATTTCTTTTGAAATAATTTTATTGGAACCATATTGTACATAGCGCACATAGTCCATACTCATTTTTCATCGCTCTTTCCAACGGCAGACAACCTGGGTGACCCCTATACCTCCCAGCATTAAGACAAGTATAACTGCTACTCATAAAAACTAACTTTGATCTTGATATTATTGCAACTGTTAACCTTGGTTATGAATGGTTTGGAAGGTCACTGGTCCTGGGATGGCCTCATAAAAGCATGAATTCCCACCATTTGGGTTAAAAGGTCCAGAGAACTACATTTGGTTTCACATGGAAGGGTAGGAGGGAGTGTCCTCTGGAATCTGTGTCTGGAACACATTGTTATCTTCTTGTCCTGGTGTATGAGCTCCCAACAATGAAGTTTGCCATTAGGTTGTATCCTCTTAGTTAATAATGGTTCTCTGGTACTTCTAAACAGTTGAGTTAGACTTCAGATCTGTCAGTTTTCATAGTTGTGTTTTACAACACCAGCTTATTATGGCCTTGCCCTGATTGGTGTGACCAGTGATGCTTGTATTAAAATTTGTACTATTCAAAGTTATAAGTATGTAAAACAGGGATTTTGGTCCCAGCCCATTGGAATTGTGCAGCACAAATTTTAAATAATCTGACCACTTGTACAGATTCGTAGGGACCAGGGACCGAGCTGTAATGCAAATCAGATGCTTTTTGAATTAAGGACTTTTGAGAAAGGTCCTTATTGTGAAAGGAGAAACTCATTATGTTCACTCTGCTTTTCCTTTCTTTCAAATGTGAAAAGAATTAAATGACCAAATACTTGTAGGGTAATGGCATTTTAGAGCTGAAAAAAGCCTCAGTGATGATCTGGTGTAGGGGAGTTCTTAAACTTTTTTTGGTCTTGGACCCCTTTGGTTGTTCAATGAGGCATATGCAGCCTTTCTCAGAATTTTTTTAAATAATTAGAGGGAATGCTAAATTTCATTTAGAAGTTTTTAATGCATAAAAGTAAACTATCAGAGGAAACTAATATATTGAAATATAGTTATCAAATTAAAAAAAAAAACTAAGTTTAAAACCCCCTGATTATTAGTCCAAACCTCTTTTTGTTCCAATAAATTCTTCATTTTGAGCTGGTCCATAAAAGACATGTTGAATTTTTCCCTGCAGTTTGTGTTCCCACCTTGTGGTTATCCTTATACTCTCTGATCTGCATTTGCGATATTTTTATCTGCAAAGCACTGTATTTGATAGATGGTGATTCAAACCAGGCAGCCTTTCACTCACCTTCAACAAGGGAGGGCTCATAGTAAATTCAGACATAACATTATGGGTGGTCAGAGAAGGTTCTGTTTGGCAGCCTTCTGGAATAAAGGTCAGTATTCCATTTTTTTTTTCCAATTTTCCATTTCTTGAAGTATCTTTGGACCTTGTATAGTCACATTTTATTTCCTGTGGGGCTAAAAGTGAATGTATACAATATGTTAGGGTAAATTAACATATTTTTCTGTGCCTACCTATTTATTCAGCCCCATTTCCTGATTATATGAAAAAGTGGTACCACAAAGCAGAGGCTTTTATTTAGAGATGCTATGAAAATTCATCTATGATAGGCCTGTTGGGTTCTTGCTCTGATATTTTTTTATCCCTCTGTGTTTCTCCTTTTTAAAGTTTAGCAAAAGTTTTATGTGATATGCATTATTAATTTAAGTAGGATGTTGTCAGGTATAATTTATGCAGAAAAGTATGCTTTACTCTCCCAAGGTAAAGTGCGCAAAAATTTAGATGGCTGAATACCCATTCATTTTTAAAATTAGTCTAATCATTGCCTTTTCTGGTATAGTGGCCTTATGTCATAGAGGCAGTACAATAGTAACAAGTACTTAGAGGTTTGCAATGCTCTTTACAAATATTATCTTATTCAAATTTGTTGCAACTACCCTGGGAGGTGCATGCTATTATTATCCCCATGTTACAGATGAAAAACAAAGAGGGTAAGTAACAGCTTTAACACAGCTAGTGTGTGAAAAAAAATATGAAAACATAAAGAAAGCAAGAAAAAAAGTTCTATAAAACTAAGTGACATATCAAAAAATCCTGGTATCTCACACTCATGGTCCCACTTCTGAAAAACTGGGGCATAGAGGGGTGAGAATACCTTCTCATCTAGTTTCCATGAGGTCAAGTTTGGTCATTATAATTTCCCAGAATTGAGTTTTAATCAATTTGTTGCTTTTGCCATTTACATTAAAATTGTTGTGTATATCGTTTTCTTGGTTCTTATTTCACTTTGCATCAAATCATGAAAGTCTTTCCGTGCTTCTCCGTGTTCATCATGTTCTGTAGCTAAGTGGTCAAAAGATATGAACAAACAGGAGAAATGCAAATTACTTACAATCATAGAAGAGGTTTAATAAATATTTGCATTGATCCGAATTGAGTCTGCCCAAGATTTTGCGGGAACAGTTTAGAGAGAGAACAAAGAAAAGATTGTTATTTCTTCAAGGCTTGACAATTTACAAATGAAGGTACTCCAAGAGGACGGGAGTCACTCAGTAATGAAACTCTGATGTTGCAAACACAAATGAAGAAATAAATAAAAAGGAGAGCCGAATTGAGAGATTAGTATGACTGTGCAGGGAGCTCACCAGTGACCTCAGATTATAAAGCGTACATCACTTCTACAAGAAGAGAGCTCCGAGGGTGAATACAAAAGGGAGTGGGATGGTCCCACAAGAATGTCAGAAAGGCAAAGCATGGAAGAAACTGAAGTTTTCAATTAACAATAAACAGAAAAGGACCTTTAAAGCTATGTTGAAAACAAGAGGAGGATCAAAGAAAGGATAAGACTATGTTTTGGGTGTGTAACACAAGGATATCTAAAGAAAGCTTAAGGCTGATTTGCTCCACATTTTCTTTACAAAGAAGAAGCTTTTCAGGCTAGGAACAGCAGGACAAAAATAGATAGCAGGGAAGGGAAACTTAAGAGTAGTGAAGAGATGGTAAGAGACCACCTAAACCTGGTTAAATTACATTTCTGGTTGTCGAAAGAGCTTGTGAATGCAATTAATCTTTGAGGAATCTTGGTGAGTGAGATGAAGGATGTAGTCATAGAAGTGGGCAAAAATTGCCTGCTTTTTAAAAGAAGCTTAAATATATTTATCATCAGGTCCTCATAAAATTCTTGAACTTTTTTTTTTAAGGAATGGTTTGTGAGCACTTAAAAAGGGAAGAGGTGATCACTGTGAGCTAGAATAGGTGTTCCTTAAGAACAAATTGTCAGCTAACTTCATTTCTATGTTTTAGACAGAGTTGCTAGGCTAGCAGGTCAAGAGTCTGTATGGATTTTTAGCAAAGTTTGGAGAAAGTGCTTCATCCTTGAAGACAATATGGAAGAATGTGGAGTGGTTGACAGTGGATTCAAAACATTGAAGAAAAGCAGAACCAAGACCCAGAAAATGCTTATTAATGGGTAAATTTCACCTGGGAGAAAGGGAAATAGCAGAGTGAAATCAGGCTCTATCCTTTGCCCTATCTTATTTAACATTTTTTACTAGTGCCTGGAATAGAGGTATGGGTATAGTATATTTCAAATTTACAGTTGTGTAGGATAATAGATTTACAGTTGGAAAGGACATTTTGTTGCTGTTTAATCATTTTTCAGTTGTGTCTGACTCTTTATGACCACTTTTGGGATTTTCTTGGCAAAGATACTGGAGTGGTTTGCTGTTTCCTTCTGCAGCTCATTTTACAAATGAAAAAACTGAGGCAAAGAGGTTCAAGTGACTTGCCCAGAGTGACACAGCATCTGAGGCTGGATTTGAACTCAAGTCTTCCTGACTTCAGGCCTGGTGTTCTATCCATGGTGCCACCTAGCTGCCTTAGACCTTATCAGTCATCTAGTCTTATCCTCTCATTTTTTAGGTTAGAAATCCAAGGCCTGGACAAAATTGTATGACTTGATCATGATCACCCAGATAGTATGTTAAGTATTAGAGTAAGAATTCAAATCCAGTTCTCCTGACTCTGAATAAAGTATGCTTTCTACTATGCCATAACATGAAGCTAGGAGGAATTAATCTATTGGATGACAGAACTATTTTCTCAGAAGGCAAGAAGGGTGTGTCAAATAAGATTAAATTTCATAGGTATAAATGGAAATCCAATATTTAGGTTAAATAACTACTTAGAGGTGCAGAGTGAGGGAGAAGTGCCTAGCCAACAGCTCATATGAAAAAGAGCTAAGAGTCTTAGTGAAGTTAAAAAAAAACAACAGTACTTTTAAAATAGAGTTTGCAAAATGCTTTACATGTTACTTAGCTAATTTATTCTACAAATTCATTAAATACTGTGTTGTGATATAGGTGCCAAAACAGCTATTTTGAATATAGGTTTTCAGCTCAATCTTATCATCTTGTGATTCAAACGATACTTAGAATGAAGTAGGGAATGGCGATCATTCCATTTTACAATGCCTTGGTTCAATCCCACCTAGGATATTGTGTTCAATCATAGAATCCACATTTTAGGAAGAATATTAACAGACTAGAGTATATAACAAGACAATAAGGGGATTCGAACACGTGTTATACAAGGATTGTTTGAAGGAACGTGGGATATTTAGCTTAGAAAGAGATTACTCAGGAGACTCAGAGAAAAACAACCGAATATCTTCAAGAATTTGATGAGCTGTTATTTAGAAAAGAGATCATTTTTGTCTTATTTTGCTATTGATAGCAAAACTCGTATCCATGGGATGAAAGTAAGGAGGCCTATTTTGGCTCAATAAAAGGAAAAACTTCTAAACAGAGCCAGCCAGAACTGGAAAGTGTTGCTTCAGAAGGTCCCAAGTTACCCAAGTGTAGGCTGGATAACTACCTGTTAGAGATATGGCAGAGGACATCTGTAAACATGCATGGGGATAGACCAGATGACTCCTGAGCTCCCTTCTACCTCTAGAATTCTATGATATAAAATGTTACTGGGTCACAGAAATTTGACTTCTCAGTGGTTTCACTTCTTAAAACCAGTAAGTGCATACATAACTGATTCTTTCTCACTGGGCTCTGTTCCTGGCAGGCTGGCTCTTGATGCCTAAATCAGACCCTCTGAGCTGTAGAGACATGCTATGCTGAAGTTTTGAGGTACAGAAGTTAAATCTTTTACTCATCACAGTTACAATTTGGTTTGGCAAAAAAGGGACTAGATGATCTCTTATAACTCAGATTCTATGATCCTCAGTGCTACTATACATTCCTCAGCTATAAAATTAAAGGGCTGAACTGGTTAAACTATGTGACATCTAGTGTCTGCTAACATTCCCTGAGCTTATGAGTTCCATAAGTGTAACCAAAAAGCGTATTCTGGCTTTCATCTTTTCCACTACTCCCTGATTAGTGGCTGTGGCCACCATTCACATGATCTGTTCCAGTTCTTATGTCTTATTGCGTCAGTGTGATTTCTTTTCCCCCTCTGAAAATGTTACTTTACTTCAAATTGAGATGTACTGGAATGGTCTGTTTGTTGTTCACTGGCTCTGGAATCAGGGGACTTGGGTTCAAATTCCATATCTGATGCAATTATGGGCAAATATTATTTAAGGACCCTTGTCCTCAGTTTCTTCACCTGTAAAATGACAGGGTTGGATGCTATGACCTTCAAGGTCTTTTCCCAGCTCTAACCAAATCTATATTCCCTGTGATCGTTGCTAAATTATTTGGGGAGGCCATATCACCTGGCCTCAGAGAATGAAGAAACAAAATTCTAGGCGATATCTGTGGCTGCCACATCTTGTAAGCGGGTACCTGGTGGGATGTGGCCTCTAGTCATTAGGTGAGTAACCATTGGAGGGAAATGGGAAAAAACCAGCTTATCATTAGATGGACTGGTAAACAAATCAAACTGTGGCATATACATTACTGTGCTATAAGAAATGACTAAAATGACGAGTACCAGAGGCATAGAAAGATAAACACGAACTGAAGTAAGCAAAGCCAGATAAACAATATATGCAGTGACTGTGATAATGTAACTAGAAGGAATAACCACCTTGAAATCATGGAAATTCTAAAGAATAAGTGTGGCTGCCAAGAAGAGAAATGAAAAAGACACCTTTCCCTGCTCCTTTGTAGAAGTTGTGATTTACAGGTGGGAAACATTGCACATGTCAGATTTTCAGTGTGCTCATTCATTTTCTTTAAAATTTTGTTTTTGTTTTAAGAGATGGCCATTTCTGGGAGGGGATAGGGAGGAATCCAGGGGAAAACAGAGGTAATGTAAAACAAAATATATCAATAAAAATATTTTGTTTTTTCAAGAAGGGATAGGGTCAGGAGGGTTCAGAAACATCTTTCTGTTTTCTCTGACCCTTCTTCCTCCCCCCCATCTATATCATCCTTCTTTCTCAAGCCTTCTTTCTCTTTCCTTTCCTTTCTCTCCCCCCTTTTCTTTGGTCTCATTCCATTTTCTTCTAGGAATGCCACAGTTTACCTCACCTAGAGAGAAATGTGGCAGCCCATCAAAGGAGCTTCTTTTTAGGGGTTCCACAGTACAATCCAGACATTGGCTGGGAAAGTAGAAGGCAAGGTTTGTAAAATTAGCCAGTGATGTCATTTTTCTGGTGATAGGAGAAAACCAGGCTATGGTGGAGAATTGGTATTAAATCCAATCTGTGCTGGTCAACAGATAATTTATTACTGAACCCTACTTCAATGGGAAAAAGAGATGCTATTCTCAATTCACCCTTGCCTTGATCACATAGATTAGTTAATGATCTTTTCATACTACAGTCGCCATATTTTGTGAAATCCTAGAAGCATCTCTTTATCAACTCTGATAACAAAGTTACCTAGGGTAACCACCATATTTCTATGGTAGTTTCTGACAATCAAGTCTGTTGTGGTAACTTGGGCCCACTGTGAATAAAGTTGTCACTGCATCAGTTTCCAAAGAATGATTCCCTTGTAATTTCATTCCTAAAGTAAAAATTTTAAAAGCTGGTAAATGTGTGAGAGGTAATGTGTTGTGATAGAAAGGGAGCTGCCCTCCAAGTTAGGAAGGCCTAGTTTTAAGGCCTTTGGAACCTCTCAGTGCCCCAGGCAACTTGCTATGACTATCTAGGTGGCAATGAAGGTCCTAAAGGTCTGTATTGGCAGAGGAAGCCCCTCCCTAGGGGTTGCCTATGTTGATGAAATCACAGGTCTGGTACTCCAAAAATATTTTAAAAGAATTTCCTTGTCTTTCTCTAAGCAAACTCTGGGTTTAGGTAGTCTTAAATTTACTCACCCAGATGGTAAAGAGGATAAAACACATGGGCATATTATGTAGATCAAGTTGAAAGATTTGCCACAAGACATTATCCTGTGATCTCTAGTCAACATGGGTAAAGTTAAAGATTGGTAGTTTATCAGACAATATGAAGTGATTATTAAGTAATTAGAATTATTAATGGCTAGAGGGTTTTTTTTTTCTCTACCTCTCTTTGATTTCAGAGATGGTGAGTAACAGTTAGTCCCTAAGAGAACTAAGTGAATAGAAGTAAATAATTAACTCAGGTTATCTTTTTGTCAATTCCCATCTAGTCAGGAGAAGGGGTTCAAATAGAAGATAATGAAAACATTACAGTCAAACCACCTTATATTTGAGTAGTACTTTACAGTTTTTAAAAGTACTTTCATGGACATAGGAGGAACGGGAGCATGTAGAGTTGGTGAAAATGTATAGAATGTTGGAACCATAACTTTAGAACTGGAGAGGACTTTTGAGATCAATCTTTACGCTCCATTTGACCCAAAGTAAAAAAAAAATCCTCAGTTCTTCCTATGTATAGTAGGCATGTTGTAAACTGTTGGCTTATAACTCTCCTCCTTGTTGGCCTGTGAATTTACTTGTCCAAAGTCTCAGGAAGTTATTTGTTTCCAAGATCTTCAGGGAAATGCATTTTGCAAGAAAATTCCATACAAACATTAGTGCTTTGCTTTGTCTATGTCCACATATTGTTTAAGGAGTATCTGTTGTAATAGCTCAAAAGTGTTCGAAAAATTTTGTTCTAACAGAAAGTATACAATTTGTGCATAATTTCCTTCCCTTACATTTTCCCTACATACGTTCAGTATGCTATTTTCCAAGGCTTCAATGGATCTCATATAGCCTCAATTAAATTGTCTTTTCCCTTTCTTTGTATCCGCAGTACTTAGTGCAGTATCTGGCATCTTAATAAATGTTTATTGACCAAATGACTCTATTGGTATGATCACCATCTACATATGTTGGCATGAAACTAGTTACAATCAATTACGCATTTTTCTGAATTCCTGTTGAAACATAACCTTTATCATCTAATGTTTTTCATACTGATTCCAAAAGTACTAGTAAGAATCTCAGGTAAAATTTGAACCCACATCTTTCCATCTCCAAGTCTAGTACAGTAATCCAGTACTCCGTGCTGTCTCTATATTGAACAATAATGAAAGATGCCAAATAGAGACCACTCTGCTCAAAGTTGGCACTGAAGTGTTTGTGTTTACTATATACTTGTATGTTCACAGATACAGATACTTTTCTCCCAAACTTAATTTCTGAGGTGGGGAAATTATTGTGTTCTATTTATAATAAGGCACATTTATATGACATTTTCTTATGTTGAAGCAATGGGGAAAAAAATAAGTGACATTGAAAGGGATAGAAAATTAAAAAGGGATAGGACATGGCAGAAATCTTTAGATGATAGAGTCATAGATTTACAACTGGAAAGGACCTTAGAGGCCACTGAGTTCAGACTCCTTATTTTTCAGGTGAGGAAATTGAAGCCCCCAAAAGTCTGTGACTCATCAGAGATCACATAGGCAGTAAGTAACAAGTCAGGTCTTGAACTGTCTTTCAGATACATGTCAATATAAGGTGTTAAATTATGTTTAGGAAAAGTATTTCCAGTGTGTTTATTTGCAAATTTGAAATATCATTGAATTCTTTCATTTTTTTTTCTTTTTAACATGTTCAGTATTAAAGTGAGAAGTTTTCCAGCCTTTCAAAGCTTAGAATGTTAATTCAAGAAAAGTCATACTATATATGTCTTCATTTGTGGAGGAGTGCTTACCAAATGCTTGTGCCCTACGCTGATGAAATCATAGATCTTTGTGCATGTACTTTCTTCCTCTCCTTCTTCCTCCCTCCCTCCCACCTTCCTCTTGACCCTCTCTCTTTCCCTCTAATCTAATCTGTCTGTCTCTGTCTTTCTGTCTCTCTCTCTCACACAAACACATACACACACACACACACACACACACACACACACACACACAAGCATTGCCCATTGTTGCATAGCAATTTGATGATGAATTGATTTCAAATATACATTTTTTCTTTTTCAATCCAATTTGATAAACATTTATTAAGTACCTACCATATGGATAGAATGATATGGTAAGTCCTGAGAGAGATACAAATGACTATAATATAAAATATTAGTATAAGAGAATTAGGTCCAAAGTTCCAGGAAGACTGTTTATGACTGGGAGGAGGAGAGGAGGATATTACTTTGGGTAATTTTTTTTTGCAGCAGAGAAAATAAAATGGAATAGGAAATCATTATATTCCTGTTGCATATTCACTTAAAGAAATAGGGACCACACGACACTATTCCTTTGAAAGATTTTTCATCAGAGGGTTTTGATGACAATCTTTACTATTGTCGTCTAATTTATTTAAGGACTTGTAATTATGTTTAGCCTCCTGTTGATAATTAGCCACAAATCTTTATTAACCAGGGAGGGTGCCCTATGAAACGAAAGCAATGCTGATTTGATTGAAAGTCGGAAGTCCTAGGTTCCAGTCCTGGTGCTCAGTTATGTTTTATTACCCTGGAGGAAGTCATATTTCCTCTCTGAGACTAAGGTTCCTCATCCGTGAAATGAAACGATTGGGCTAGAACAAGGTTTCTTAACCTATTTGGGTCAATTTGGTGAAGTCTTTAGACCCCTCCTCTGAATGTTTTTAAATAACTGAAGAGAATGCTAAGTTTCAGTTAGAGGTTAGTAAAAATAAATATTTATTTTTTTCCCTTCCAAATTTATAAAGTCTGAAATCTATCTATAGATCCCTTGCAGGGAGTGGTATAAGAACTACTCTAGGTTAAAAAACTCTTGGTAGATTTGATCTCTATGTCCCTGCCAGCTCTGGAATTATTTGATTTTATATCAGAGAAAGATATCTATAAAATAAAATTACTTTAGACCAAAGACATCTATAGTTTGAATGTAAAGCTCTAAGGAAAAGTCATTCTAATGTGTGTATTAATGTATTACGTGGTCCATTAATTGAGCTTTAATTTACTACAACTATCATGTTTATTGAACACTGTAAAGGCACAGAGAAATATAGTATATTGTGTGACCCCTTAACCGTCAATTGAGTATTATTAAGTGCCTACTATACGTCCTAGACTTTAGGAAATTTAGAACATAAATATGAGGTAAGATGGGAAGTTAACATGTGCTATTCTTTAGTAAATAGCAAATGATGGTCCTGAGGAATGGAGATCTGGATGCCTTGTCTACTTTAATCTTCCCTCCTACATCCATTCCCAAATTCTACCTAATTTAAAAATATTTTAGATGCCTTTTGTTTTTAATTTCATTCCTAGTGTACCCCATTACAAACACATTGAATTCTTCCTTGTAACAAAGAAAAATAATTAAGCTAAGCCTATTGATATATAAAAGGGCCATTTCTGACAATGTATGAAACATTCCACTAAAGGCATCTCTCTTTCTAGTGAGACTATAGTAATATACCTCTTCATCTTTACTGTGGGACCAAGATTGGTCTTTGCAGTTAATCTGAGGCCAATTGACTTTATAATGTATTCATTACCATTATTGTAGTCATCATGTACGTTGTTCTGGTTCTGCTTTCATCACTCTGTACCATCTGTTTTTATAAGTCTTCCCATATTTCTCAGATTGCCTTGTAATCCTTATTTCTTAGGGCACAGTAATATCCCTTGACATTTATGTACTGCCATTTGTTTACCCATTCTCCAGCTGATGGGTACCCACTTTCTAGTTTTTTGGTAGCAGAAATAATAATTGGTGACATTAAAGTGCATACCAGAAAGTAATTTGTCAGAAATTAGGTTTAGACCAACTTCTTATACTACATAACTCCAAATGAATTAAGTCCCATCATTAAAAAAAATTAGTAGAAAAGAAAACAAATGGAGATACATTTAAGATTCATGACTAGAAATCTATAGGTGATCATAAACGCCAAAACGGATAATTGTGGTTAAGTAAAATTGACAAATCGGTGGCAGAAGAAGCTGTTTATTGGAGGAAAATCTTTGTATCAAATCTCTGATAAAATTCAGATATTCAATACAGGTAGGGAATTTCTGCATATTTGTTAGTGTCATTTACCCAATATGGTTAAATGATAAGAAAGGATGAGAGGAAGGTGCATTTCATATTTTTTTCCTCTCTAAGTTTATTTAATAAGTAACTTAACAAGCAAAGTAAAACTAAAAGAAAAACTAAAACATTTCCTTCAAATGTTACTGTTGTTCAGTTATTTCAGTCATGTCTGACTCTTCATGACCCCATTTGGTGTTTTCTTGGCAAAGATACTGGAGTTTTCCATTTCCTTCTCCAGTTTGTTTTATAGGTAGGTGAAAAAACTGAGGCAAACAGGGTTAAGTGACTTGCCCATGGTCACACTTACTAGTAAGTGTGTGAGGCTGGATTTGAACTCAGGTCCTCCTGACTCCACGTTTGGTGCTTTATCCACTGTGTCATCAGCTGCCCATTTTACAGATTAGCACAGTGCCTGGCACATAGTAGGTGCTTAATATTTATTGATTGCCTGTAAGAAGCCTTTCCTGATTTTCACTAATGCTATTGCCTCCCCTCTGAGATTATTTACAATTTATTCTCATTCTCTCTCCCTCCCTCCTTCCCTCTCTCTCTGTCTCTCTGTCTCTTTCTGTCTTTCTGTCTCTCTCTGTCTCTCTCTCTCTCTTTCTCTCTCTCTGTCTTATTTGTACATCGTTGTTTGCATGTTGTCTTCTCCATTAGGCTGTGAGCTCTTGGAGAGCAGGGACTATTTTTGTTTTCTTTGCATCCCCAGCTCTTAGCATAGAACATAGCAGACACTTAAATGATAGTGAAGTTGACTTGATTTAACATTGAAAGTCCCTGGGGAGCTAATCTCTTCTCTGAAGAAACTTGTTGACTAAGAGGACACCCTAGCTTGTGAACACTTCCAAAAATTATACTGAGGACATCCTATACCATTGGCAAACATGATGGAGAAAGAAAATGTTCAGAAATGTAGAGTTTGGAGATTATGGTTGGACTCAATGAAGTGTTTTGGTGCCATTGAAATACCTTCTTTTAAAAATATGTACCAAAGTATAACTAACAGCTGGTATATCTCAGATTGTTTTTTTTCCTTCCATAGAAGCAGTGTTTATACAAATTCTGACAATTTTGTGGTTCTAGAATAACTTTATGAGTCCAGACCTCTTATTTGGCGCTGCTGATCATTTCCTGATTCATGTTATTTACAATAACAATACAGGGATCTTTTGTGTCATGTTGGATCAGACATCTACATCAGAGGACCACTAGCTGTGGGATTTTCAAAACAATGACAACAAGAACATCATCAGCCTTTCTCAAGTCTGATCATTGTCTGTGAAATGCCAGAACGTTTTTAGGTCTCTTCTGCTTCAGAGCTGGCGCTAAGATGGTATTTTTTGTGGAGAGGTGGAAAGGGAAGAGAAAGAAGAAAAAGCTTCCTTCTATTGGAGCTCAAAATGCAGTTCATTCAGGAATTTTAAAAATAACCAGCAAATAGGCTAATTATAATTCTTGTGATCTGGTTCATGTTTTTACCTGAAAATTTTCTGTCTAGTCTCCAGTGACACTTAAATGGAGAGTCTGCTTACTTAACTTTCAAAAGCTCCCAGGTTCCTTTGTAATCATTACCTCTCTAATCCACTCAACATCACCATAAGAAGGCAGCATGTATTATTAACTTCATCCTGTTGAAGAAAAAAGGGGCCCAGAGAGAATTTGGAGCAGCTTGATAAAGCACAAGTGTAGATGACCAAATACGGAACTGGGAATTAAGACACTGATCTTTAAAAAAGAAAATCATTCCAACAAGTTATTTAAACTTCTAGCTACTTCATTTTTCTTCATCTGTAATATGAGTACATTGTCTTTCCCAACTGCAAACAGCACAACTGGGTTTTGGGGGGCTTTTTTGGATGTATGATGAAGAGCTAGAGCAAACTTTTCTCATGATTTCCCATTGTTAATATTTTGTTTTATTCCCCTTCTTGTGGTTATGCTTTAGTAATGTAGTTTTGTAACCATAATGACCTGACATGCTATATCCCTTCCCTTACTGATAACTGGGACTTCAGCCAATTAATGTAATATTTGTTCATCTATAACCTTTATCTTATCAGAGATAACAGATGTAGGTTCAAATTCATTCATTGGGTACAGAATTGGATTAGATGCCATTTAAGGTCCTTTTTATTGTAGGATTTCATAATTATCTGAAATACCAAACATTTACAAGACTTTTTAAAAATAAAAATATAAGGCACCCTCTCATTTTTTCTTAAGATTGAAAAAGAAACAGACTTTTTTTTTGTTGGGGTGCATTATATTTTTTCTTTAGCAGAAAATCATTAACTGGCCCAATTCTTAAAAGACAGTTTCCAGTTGATAAAGGACTAAAAATTTATGTCAGTCAGTATACATATATACACTGGATAACCTTCCTTGTCTTAGACTTCCCCTGCCATTCCCTCTCTCCCCCAAGGCTAGACACACAGAAAGGTAGTCATTTCCCAACATTTCTTTTCATCTTTTGATCTGCCCTTAGACTAGTTTATACAGCTGGCCCATCAAATGCCAAATCCTTGCTGTGCAAAGGGAAGGTTATAGATCAACACATAGGCCCTGAAACCTGTGTGGTTTAAGAATGTTTTTCCACTAAGCAAGATGAAGAGGAAAGCCAGGTGATTTCATTTCAAGTAATCCTAATCAGCTTGCAAACATACCGGTATTTTGAGTATTAGTTTTCTTGGTGATTTTGAAATGTTCCAGTATATAACCGGTCAGTTTGTTTTTTAGTCTAAACCTCAAAGATGACGTTCTTGGCCCCCTCCCTGTGATAAAATGAGAAATTATTCATTCCAGTGGGCACATATGGGGGGTTTTCTGTCTCATTCACATGATGCTAGGCAATTAAAAAAATTTTTTTCTTGCTACATGTCTGATCAGATGATCGTGCATGTGTGTGTGTGCATGCGTGCGCGTATACATACATATATATATATATACACACACATTACTGTATTATACACACATGTATAAAATAACCTGTAACTTGTTCTGAGTTGTGGTGTATGATTGTGAAGGAATACTACTGTGCTGTAAGAAATGACGAGCTCTATGATCTTAGAAAAACACGGAAAGACTTGCATGAAATAATGAAGGGAGAAATGAGCAGAATCAAGAGAAAATTGTATACAGTAACAGCAATACTATTTTAAGAATGACTTTAAGCGAATAAGTTATTTTGTCTATTATAAACACCCAAGTTAACTATAAAGTACATATGAAGAAAGATGCTCTCCAAAAAAATGCAATATCCAAAGAAAGAACTGATAAATAGAAGCATGTATAGAATAATTTTATGCATGCACACACACACACACCTATTTGTGTTTAATGGTAGCCATCTCTAGGGTGGGAAGGAAAGGGAAGGGGGAAAAAAAGAAATTTACATGATAAGTTTGTGTATTTGAAAGGAAAAGCAAGTTGTGCATAGAAAGCACATTTTCAGTTTCATGTGCAGTCATCTTTTTTATTGTATTGTGTTATGGAAATGCTTGTTTTATTTCATAAATTAAAAAAAAAAGAATTCCTGCTAAAAGAACCAGTGTTATAAATCTGTCTACTTAGTTATCTTTAGCAATGTTGTAAGTAAACAACTTATATCGAGTTACCTTCTAGCTTTATGGGATGGAGGGGAGTTAGCACAAAAGACCTAGAGGAAGTGGTCCCTAGAGGTCATGTGGACCAGATTAAAGAGGTGGCTGTTAACAATAGGGTGCCTTTGGTCCCCTTGATTAAAGCAGAGCCAATTGGGTCTCAATGCAAGCATACAACCAGGCTAGACCTGAAATAGTAGGTGGTATTTCAAGTCACCTTTTCCCTTGCAAAGGAGGAGAGAAGAGACTGACTCTCTCCCACTATACTCTTCTTCCCTCCTGGTTGACCAAAATAGCAACCCTCGACTATGCTCCAGCTCTTCTTCAGCAGAAAATTTCTCCACCTCTCTTCTCTTCTGAAGGACTGAGTGAGTAGTGGGTGGGTAGCACTGTGTCTCCTCAGTTTTCTCTATGGGCAGGAGTAAATTAAAGGCTATTCTTATGGCAGATAGAAGAGTGATCAGGAGTCTTTCCCCCCCCCCCCTCTCTACTAGGGGTTGTAAAATTCATGCGTAGTCATGTCACAGTAGGCCTAATAAAGCCCCAAAATGGTAACCCACTGCCATCTTCCTTTCAGAAACAAAAATATCCCTTATATTTTAGGATTATTGCCAAGGATTCTATAGTTCACTATAAGAAAATTATTTTAACAGATTCATATGAAAATTTTTCTAAATAAACCCTTTGTATTTTCCATTGTGTATATACAGCACATATACACAGCTTTGTAGGGAAATAGTTCTAATGCTTATATGTAGTTAATCCTGCTTGCTATGTCATAAAAAAAAGAATGATTCTGTGTGCTAAACAAAACAAAAAAAAATCACACATAGTAAATGCATATGATTTTTCACTGTTTTCTCTTCCCCAAGAAAATTATGTTTGAAAACAATATATATAAGCATGCACACACATACATAATCTCTCTCTCTCTCTCTCTCTTTCTCTCTCTCTCTCTCTCTCTCTCTCTCTCTCTCTCTCTCTCTTTCTCCTCTCTCATGAGAGTGTGCACACTTTAGAGAATAGTCTCCAGACAGCACATTGAGTATATTTATTTGTGTCATGCATTACACTCCTGAGTTCTTTCCTATTTAAAAAAGACACCTAATAACCCAGGCCATTCCAAGTAAGGAAAAGCCACTTTTAAATTCAACCTTTAGGAATGAAAATTTAAATCCACAAAAAGTAGGAAATTTAAAGTAAGAACTGATTACAGAATTTGACAACATGCTAAGGAACAAAGTAAAACCTGAGCCAAAAACAAAAACAAAAAAGATTCAAAAGATATAAGATAATTAAACTACATGAATAGAATTCCAAACATTTATGTTATACAGCTTTTATGTGTCAAATGTGAGCTTTGTTCATCATGCCTTTGTTAAATACATAATTTTAAAATGACTTAGCAAATAAGCCTCTGGTTGCTGGAAGAATCAATATTATTAAAAACAAGTACTTCATTATAATTAACTCAATAATAACTACCTTAGAGCTCAAGGCTATGTTAAAAGAAACAAAAAAGTAGTAAATGCAGTTTGTGATGTGGAGAGGGATCTTCAGATTGCATGTCTCTAGGGTCTCAGAGGGAGATACAGTATCAAAGCATTTCACTGCCTAAAATGACTCGAATGCCTGGGATGAAACTGGAGATTGGAGTTTCAAAGGCAAATATCTCAAAAAATTTTCCAGATAACTTCATCTTAAAGTGAATCTACATACTGTAGGGTGCATAATCATTTAGCTTGTATACGTACCTGGCACACAGTAATGAATAAATGCTTGATTGTTCCTGAACATGAATCTATGTGGGTGTAACTATGTTCTATATGTATATATTTATCTTTTCATTCAATGTGTGTGTGTGTGTGTGTGTGTGTGTGTGTGTGTGTGTGTGTGTGGTTGTGTATGAATTATCCACTTAGTGGATCACCTGAGAGGAATTGTTAATCCTAGGCTGGCACTTACCCAACAAAAATCTAGGTCCAACTTTGTTTTGTAGCATTATTACCTTACAGTTAGAAGGGACCTTACACAACATGTAGCATCATGTAGCATAGTAGATGTAGTGCCCAGCCTGGAGTTAGGAAGACACATCTTCACGAGTTCAAATCTGGCCTCAGACACTTACTAGCTATGTGACCCTGGACAAGTCACTTAACCCTGTTTGCCTCAGTTTCCTTATCTGTAAAATGAGCTAAAGAAGGAAATGGCAAAGCACTCTAGTATCTTTGCCAAGAAAACCCCAAATGGGGTCATGAAGAGTCAGACCTGACCAAAAACAACTGAAAAGCAATAAGAAATAGGCATGGGTATATATGTATATGTGCACATTTCCGTATATGCCATATATGCACACATATATGTATGACAAGCATGTTCATACATAGATACATGGCATTGGTATAGGGGAAAGAATGGTGCATTTTGGGTCAGAGGTGCTGGGTTTCAATCTTAACTATCATTTTATTTATATATATATATATATACATGAATTGAATAAATTATTTCATTTTCCTAAGTCTAATTTTATTTCATTGTAAAATAAGGGAGTTTGATCCGATGACCTCTATGGACCTCCTAGTTCTAGAGATATGATCCTATGTGTGCTCTTATGAAAACAAAAACTAGGAATGTTTTAATAAGGACGGTCAGCATCTGTGTAGTGCTTAAATGTTTTCAAATAACTTTACAAATATCATCTCATTTTATCCTTATAATAAGTCTGGGAGAGAGGTGCTACTTTTATCCCATTTTAAAGATGAGGAAACTGAAGCTAAGGGAGGCTAAGGGAGTTACTCAGCCCTCCTAGCTCACCTAGCTGCAGAGTTGGGGGTCGGGGGGGGGCAGAGAGAGAGAGAGAGAACAATTTGGAGGTATTTATAACTGGGAAGTCCTTCAACTTCTGAATTCCATACTAAAAAATAGGTCAGGATGGTTCTTTTAAGTAACACCTCAAAGGGCATTGCATCTAGGGGTTATCACAGGTCCAGGGTCTGGATCCTCATGTCCACATTACAACATTATCCATTCTCAGTATTAAGGGTAACTAAGAAACCATATTAGTCAACAGAAGGTTGCTTATTAAGCATGAAATCGGGGGGAAAATGGGAAGAGGGAAGTAAATGCACTTGATGGATATTTTCACTCATGCCATGGTAAGGGCAGAAATTATTGGTGTGTTCACAATTTTATCTGTGAGTAAACTAATCACAGCAATAGCTGATGTGTATACGGTTCTTTTAGTTTCACAAAGACTCTTCTGATATTAGCACATTTGGCACACACTAAAATTTAAAATCTGCTTGCTCATTGAGCTTTACAGCTGTGAGGTGGGTAGTACAGGTATTAGCACTTTTAACCTTCCATTTTGCAGACAAGGAAATTGAAACTCATACTGTTATTCAATGGACTTGCCAGTGGACTCAGCTAATAAGTATCTAAGACTAATTTTCCAGGTATGGGTTTTTTTTTTCCCCCAGCAGAATTTGAGCTCCTTGATGGCAGGTATGGTTCTGTTTTTGTCTTTATACTCTCAGCAGTAGCAGAGTTCCTTGCTTATAGTAGTATAGGTGCTTAATATATGCATTTTGGAATTGAGCACAGATTGTGACTCTAGAAGTCCATGAAGGCAGCAGGTGACGCCTTCTTTGGCACTCAGGCTGGTAACCTATAAGGTGGCTGATCAAAAAGAGGAGATATTTGGAAATTGAAATTATCATTGTGTGACAGAGCTTCCTCCTGAAAAACTAGTTTAGGCAGGCAGTCACTCATCAGGAGAGCAGGTCTCCAGGAAATACAGTTGGCCAGGAAGAATAGAAGTACAGAGAGTTGTCAGGAGTGAAGATACTGCCATGGAGAAAAGCAGACCAGACTGGCCAAAGAGGCTGATCTTCCTTCTTGTTTTAAAGTATTTGTTGAATTCATCAGAATCTAATTGGGGGAAAAAATAAGTTCCAGAAAATCAGACTCATAAGTGCAACTGGATGGAGTAATTTTCAGTTTCAGAAATGAATAATTTGGAAATTAATCATACGTAGGATGTTCAGAACAGTTTCCACAGGAAAGTTCTTGACTCCTCCTGAGATGATTTCAACAAGCTTGACATGGTACAATACAAAGACCTTTGGCCTGATAGTGCTGAACTTGGAGTCACAAACCCTGAGTTTGACTTCTTTAACCTCTCCGGGCTAGAATTTCCTGATCTGTAAAATGAGTGATTTAGGCTGGTAACCTTTAAGCTGTTCTCCAGATCTGGTTCTATGATCCTATGGTTTTATGAACTATCCTACATAAGTGTGGAAAGGTTTGTCATCAGAAGTTTGGCTGTGAGGTGATGTATTTTTGGCTATGAATTTTTGGCTCAAGAAATGTGGTTGAGTCATATACATCAGTACAGACCTGGGGTAACAGTAGAATGAGGACTGAATTTTGAGTCAGGCAAATCCCAGTTCTGACACTTACTTACCAGGATAGCTCATCTAAGCTTTCTGAACTTAAGTTTCCTTATTTGCACAGTGGGATAATATTTATATTCAAAGAGATCTGTGATCTCAGTAGGATATGGCTCACAAACCCATCCATACATGCCTGTCCTGTGGGGCTCTTGTCCACATCCTTTAATGACATGATCTGGGGGTTCATCCAATCTGATGGAAGACCCACTCCTCAATTTCTAACTCATAGTGTTGTTGAGACAGTATTTTGTAAAACCTAAGGAACTATCTGAATTATTTATTGTTGTTTTGCCTGTAATCTTAGGGATCACTCTATTAGGCTTGCATCTGATAAAGTAAATTTTAATGGCTTTAGTTCCTCTAGAAAGAGTCTAAAAAAATTCTACCCTTAGCTGGAAAACCCTGCCCTCCAATTCTGATCTTGAGTTAGCTTCTTTGGTTCCCATGCTGGGATGAAATACAGTTCCCACTAGCTTTTAACCACTTAGGCACCCTTGTAGGTGGCCAGCTTCAAGCCTTACCCGAGGGTTGTTATTTGGAAAGATCTGTGATCCTCCCTCATGTACAAAAATATTTGTGGCAGCTCTTTTTGTGGTAGCAAAGAATTGGAAGTTGAGGGGTTGCCCATCAATTAGGGGATGGCTGAACAAGTTGTGGTATATGAATGTAATGGAATACTATTATTCCATAAGAAATGGTGAGCAGGCAGATTTCAGAAAAACCTGGGAAGACTTACGTGAACTGATGCTGAGTGAAGTGAGCAGAACCAGGAGAATATTGTACACAGTAACAGCAATGTTGTGTGATGACCAACTTTGATAGACTTAGCTCTTCCAAGGAATGCAGTGATCTAAGATAATTCCAAAACAATCGTGATGGAAAATGCTATCCATATCCAGAGAAAGAATTATGGAATCTGAATGCAGATTGAAGCATACTATTTTCTCTCTTTTTTTTTTAATATGTTTTTTCTTTCTTGTGGTTTATCCCTTTGGTTCTGATTCTTCTTTACAACAGAATTAATGTGGAAATATGTTTAATATTATTGCACATATATAGCCTATGTCAGATTACATGCCATCCTGGGGAGGGGGGAAAATTTAGAACTCAAAATCTTATGAAAATGAATGTTGGAAACTAAAAATAAATAATTTCTAAAATGAAAGACAAACTTAGCTTGCATAAAAAAAAAGATTTGTGATTCTTGTGCACATATCAAAGTAAATTGTACTACCAGCAGGTTGAAGAATAAAGCAGGCAATGACTATCCTCAATTGCTCATTATGCTTCTGATTTCTGGGAAACTAGAGTTAGGGAAACTAGAGTTACTGTCTTGATCAATGCAACAATGAGCCCCTTCTCCCCATTATTTGAAATCAAATTGCATACTTCCTTTGGGCTGGAATCAGTTACCAAATATTATATAATTATAACCTCAAATAGTATAAATTTGGGGCAGCTAGGTGGTGCAGTGAGTAGAGCACCAGCCCTGGAGTCAGGAGGACCTGAGTTCAAATCTGGCCTCAGACACTTGACACACGTACTAGCTGTGTGACCTTGGGCAAGTCACTTAACCCCAATTGCCCTGCCAAAAAACAAAAAAACAAACAACCAAATAGTATAAATTCACATACATGAAACCATTTCAAGAGTATAATTAATAACACTAATCGAGACCTAGCTGTAAAAGAAAAAAGGGACCCAACCACCTCCTCCTAGATCCAAATCTTATACCTAAAACATTTTTTAAAAACAATTTTTTTTCATGTAAAGACAATTTTTAATGTTTATTTTTAAGAATTGAGCTTCAAATTCTCTCCATCCCCCCTCCTTGAGACAGCAAGTAATTTGATATAGGTTATATACATACAGTCACGCAAAACATTTCCATATTAGTCATGTTGTGAAAGAAGATAGATGAAAGAAGAACCACAAAAAAAAGTGAAAAATAGTACGCTTTGATATACGTTCAGACTCTCAGTTTTGTCTCTGGATGTGGATAGCATCATGAGTCCTTTGGAATTGTCTTGAATTGTATTGCTGAGAAGAATTTAATACAATATTGCTATTACTGTATACACTGTTCTCTTGGTTCTGCTCACTTCACTTTGTATCAATTCATGTCAGTCTTTCCAATGCCTAAAGTATCTTAATGGGCAATGGACCTAGGGCCCAACTTTTTAGGATTGTGATAGATCTTTATACTTGCTGAACACCTTCAAAAGAGGAATAAATTGCTTCCTCATTTTATCAGGTTAACCTCTATGGATCAAATGGGCATTTCCTTTATTTCACAGATATACCACGCTAATGTGCTTTGCCACATGAAAGGACCTCTTCTTCAATTGGAGCTTCAGCTAGGGAGGGATTAACTTCAACCTGAGGTAAATGGTCAGTGGCCTCAGCATGGATTGATGATGGTCTGTTGAGAACACTATGGAAGTGTTTAGCCCATCTCTGTAGAATCATACCCTTGTCACTAATCAATGTGGCTCCATCGGCACTCAGTAGCTGAGATGCGCCATAGGTCTTTGGCCCATAAGTAGCCTTCAGGGCATCATTAAAGTGCTTTGAATTGTTTCTATCAGCATAAAACTGACTTTCATCTGCCTTCTTGCTGAGCCAAGAATCCTGCATCTCTGTAACTTTGCTTGTACTTTACTTTTGATGGAATTAAACGCTGCCTTCTTAGAGACGGATGAACTATCCTGCTGGTAAACCCTGTGGAGTTCTCATTTTTTCATTTAGCAGCTTCTGAATTTCCCCATCATTTTCATCAAACCAGTCTTGGTGTTTGTGAGTGTTCTGCCCCAATGAGCAAATGCAGTGCTATACACCAAATTTCTGAAAGCTGCCCACTCCTTTTCTTCTCCACTGTTGCCAACTGTATGTTGGTTTAACTTTTCCTCCAAGTTAGCAACAAAGTGTTCCTGCTCAGAGAAGAGCTCTAATTTGTTAATGTTAATTCTTCTGGTAGTCATTTTGCCGTGGGGATGCCGCTTTTGTTGAATGTGAATATTTAGCATGGAAAGGATAAGTCTTTGATCAGTCCAGCACTCTGCACCACACACTGCCTTCCTTACTCTCACATCCTGCCTGTCTTTTCTCCTTACAATCACATAGTCTATTAAATGCCAGTGTTTGCTGCAAGGCTGCAACCATGAAGTTTTATTGCATTTAGGTAAATGGAAGACAGTGTTGGTGATAAGAAGGTCATGAGATGCACAAATCTTCAGTAGTAAGTGACCATTGCTGTTGCTGTTTCCAATTCCATTCCTCCCTAGGACTTCCCTAGTAGCTAGTTAGTTCAGAATGCCTTTGGTCACTGAACCAGATTGTGGTGAAACCTGGAATAGAATTTAGGTCTCCTGATTATCACCTGATGATCAGTATCATTGACCCAGGATTTCCTTTTTAAAAGCACACAAATTAGATAGTCAGTGCTTCCAACACTGACTTTTGTACTATCACAAAGAATTAGAGAAAATCACCATGGTGGTGTCTAGTGGAAAAAAAAAATTGTTTCAATTCATACCTTCTTCAGAGAGATGAGAGAAACAACAACCCACCAGATTCAGAATTCTAAAAAGATAAAGAATCTCTGGGGGATAGAAGTGGAGAGCAATTAAGATTACTGATAACTCTGTAAGGCATACATGTATTTCACAGTTGGCTTAAGGATTACTACTTCCTGGTTATATTTGACAACCAGATTGTTACTATAAAGTAGAAAATTCCTTTCTATGCCTTGTAGTTCAAGAATTTGATTCCCAGATCTCGTTAATAAAATTCTAACCTCTCTCCTGAACTCAGGTTTTGTATCTCCAACTGTATTGGCTGTCTTGAACTGGATGCCCCATAGACAATTTACACTCAGATCCAAAACTATACTTAGTATTTTTTCCCTAAAACCCTAACACCCTCCTCTTTTCCTTGTTACTGTCCAGAGCACAGTCAGTCAACAAACATTTTTTAAGCACCTACTATGTGACAGGCACTGTGCTAAGCACTGGAAGCACCACCATCTTCCCAGTCACTTAGGCTTGCTTACTAGGTGTTATCTTAAACTTCTTATTCTCTCTTACCTCCCACCCCCACTGCCCTCCTCCCCCAATATCCAAACAGTCGTTGTCAAGTTCTGTTGATTCTACCTTTGTAACATCTCTTCTATGCTCCCTTTTCTTCTCTGACACTGCTCCTATCCCAGTGCAGGCCCTCATTACCTCTCCCCTGGACTTTTTCAATAGTCTTTTAATTGGTCTCCCTGCTTCAAATCTTTCACCACTCTAGTCCATCCTCTGCTCAGCTCTCTAAGTGATCTTCCTAATGGGCAGGTCTAACAGTGTCACTCCCACTGTTCAGTAAACTCCAGGAACTCCCTTATCTCCAAGATCAAATGTGAAATAATGTTTGGCATTTATACTCTGTTGTAACCTGGCCTCTTACTTCCTTTCCAGTCTTCTTATGCCTTGAGAGCCAGAGTGATTTGGGTTTAAGGCGTGTTCCTTAAGAAAGAAATTTAGCTTGTAAACTGCAATCTGGTGAAGTTTCAGGAGACAGAGACAGAGACAATTTCCCAACTGGCCAGTTCCACTTGGGTCCCTGTGGGACAGCTCCTACTACTCACAGGATTATGGAGGTGATGTCATGACATGCAAGTGAATTAGATTTAAGTGAGGGAGGGCTGTGGAAAGTCACCAGCCTTAATCACTGAATGGGCATTGCCTCAGCCAAACTGAGACCTGCTAAAGACTTTAGCTTCCACTGCATCTGGGACCATCTCTAGTTGTCTTGATGTGTGTCTGGCCACTGGACCCAGATGACTCTGGAGGAGAAAGTGAGGCTGGTGACTTTGCACAGCCCTCCCTCACTTAAATCCAATTCACTTGCATGTCATGGCATCACCTCTATGATGTCATGGTCCTCTTTGTGAACAAAGGACAAACAATAACTCTTATGCCTTATTCTCCTTCACATAATCCATGATCTAACGACTGGCAGTAGCCCGGGATTCAGTGGATGACTTTGACATCTTTGATATCTGACCAATCTCTAAAACTGCCTTTCATAGTCATTGAAATAAATGTTTCTCATCTGCGCCTTCTGTGGTGGGAAGTCTTCACATGTTGGGGTAGATGTCCCTGTAGCTCACCAACAGGTTTGTAGCCTGTTAGTTACCTTCAACCTGGTTTAATTCATCTGCCAAGATGGTTTTTACTGGGGTGTGGCAGCTATGCATGCTATCGCTTCTTGGAGCCACAGGTGAGAATTGGGTGGTTATACACCAAAGATGAATGAGCAGCCCTGAAAAGGGGCCCTCACACCAGAGGTGCTAGTCCTCCCTGGATATTCCATATACCCTCACGTATTACAGCTTCTTGGAGTCACAGGTGGGAGCTGGGTGAAGGTGAACACCAAAGATGGATGAGCAGCCCTGAAAAGTGCTCCCACAGACATAGTATCATAGAATTTGGGGGCTATAAGGCAACTTAAAGATCATCTAATCTAATCCCCTAATATTGTGGATGAGGATACTGAGGCCCAGAAGAGTTAAACTGCTTTATCATTGGAAATACCTTATTAATTCCTCAGAATCTAGTAGTGAAATTTAACTATCAAAATTAAATTGAAGGAATGTTGAATAAGATTAACTTTTATTTAGACTTGTATGTTTTTTCCACTTCAATTACTAAACTTTTATTAAAATGTTCTACATGCAAAGCACTATATTAGATCTAGCATGAGATCGAATAAGGCATGGTCTTCTTGCTTTTCAGATTTGATTGGGGTGAAATGAAATTCTGTCATTAGTTTGCTGCCACATTGAATGAGAGGAATTAGAGGGCAAACAGGATAATATAATATTAATAACAGTTGAAGGAACTGAGTGTGCTTGGTCTGGAGAAGAATAGACTTAGGGGAAACATGATAGCTTCAAATATTTGAAGAACTGTAATGGGAGAGAGAAGTAGGAAAATGGGTGTAAGTTGTAAAGAGGGGGAAAATGTTTCCCAACAAAGAAGTGGACTATCTCTAAAGTAGTGGGCTCCTCCTCACTGGTGTTCTATGAAAACAAATGCTGAGTGACTACTTGTATAGATATGCTTAGGTAAGAGTTGGGTGATCCAGCCTTTAAAATATCTTTCAAATCTGACATTTTGTGATTCTGTGATGTTTTTACAACGTGCTGGTTTGTGAGGCCTTTGGTTCAGCGTGCTGAGTAGACATTTTGTGCCTTAGGTGAACTGCTGTGGTCAGCCTAAGGTCCACTTAATGATAGTACAGTATGTTTATATTCGTGTGGTCCGAGTGTTTTCTCTTAAAATCTGATAGGTAATAGGACAGTCAAAAACATAAAATGAGTGTTTTTTTTTAATTAGTCTTTACCTTGGACCAAACAAATGTCAGGCTATAAATAGGCCTGAAGAAGGTTGAAAGACACCTTAATCATAATCAACTAGGCAGGAACAGTCCCATCCTTCAGCTTTCCTTTGCCTCTCCCCCATGTCAAGCTTTGTTCCACAAATGCACGTTCCAGTGACAGTGAGGAAAACTTGGTTCCTGATTCTCGGTCTAAAGTAAGAAATGGAATTTTTTGTTTTATTTAATAAATTAAAATAAATAAAATTTTAAAAAAAGAAATGACTTACAATATACCCGTATTCCTTTTTGAGGAGGGGGCACAAGGAGAAGGGCTTCATGTAACTTGTGGTAATTTGAATGATCCAGCCATCAACTCTCTAAACTGCTAAAACTTCCTTCAGTTCCCAAAGTGTGATATTAAGAAAATATAGTGCTTTGTTATGTATTATTTCCTGCTGTGTCATTGTATTTGAAAATATATATATTGGATGCTTGCAGAGCCACTGCTTACCTTGGGAAGTTGGGGGGCATGGAATGACATGGGGAGGGCAAAAGAAAGATTTTTATTGCTGACCATCACACAAAATCTAGCTTTGTAATAACATAGAAATAACATTTTAGAGCAGAAAGGGAGCTGTTCCAATTCTCTTGTTTTTTATATAGGAGGAAACTGCCCTGTAGTGTGGTTTATTTGTATGGTGGGTACTGGGACTGAGTCAGAAAGGCATGGATTTTAATCCTGCCTTGGGTACTTGCTGTCTCTGTGATCCTAGGTACAGCTACTTAGTCTCCTGGTGCCTCATCTGTAAAATGATGGAGTTGAATTTGATGATCTTCTGGCTCTAAATTTATGATCCTATGAGACCCAGAAAGGGACTTGTCCAAAGTCACAGAGGTAGCAAGTAATACTGGCGGGATCTGAACACAAGGCCTTCAACTCCAAATCCAACACCATTTGACCTGTGATAATGATCAAATAATGACCCACTGAAGCAAACAGGATTTAAATAATTTGAAAGGAATGTTTTTCCCTCTCCCTACATCTCACTTTGTTTTTTATTAATTTGCCATGTGAGCATAGCAGCCATATTGCCTCTAGAATAAAGTAGCCCATTTGCAACGGGTAGTTTACTGAACCTATGTCAGAGTGCAAAGCAAGCATTTCTTCTAAGAAATTTTTCCATCTTGTATTTAATATTAGAGCTGTCTCTGCCTTTTGCCTTCACAGAGACTAAGATAAGACTGGAGTAAAAGCTAGCTGTGTGACCCTGGGCAAGTCACATAACCTTGTTTGCCTTGGTTTCCTCATCTGTAAAATGAGCTAGAGAAGGAAATGGCAAGCCACTCCAGTATTTTTGCCAAGAAAACCTCAAATGGGGTTACGAAGAGTTAGACATGACCGAAAAAAATGACTAGACAGCAACAACAAAAGGAAGCTAGACTTGCTCTGATGGGTGGGATACAGTAAGTGAGGTTTGGGGAAGGAGACCTGAAGGCAGGAAAGCATTCTGATAAAATTCCTTTCAGCCATTGGTCACTGACTCTTATCCCATCCAAGTTGCTCTCTGAAAAAAATGCGAAAAGATATAAGGCTTTTAATCTCTCTTGGAAGGTTATTTATGTAACAGATATTGTAAATACAAACCATTTTGCAAACTAAAATCTTACACGTAAAATAAATGTTAAATTTTTAAAATGTAAGAATTCTGGAGTTGTTGGTTATAGAATCTGTGTTGTGGCTTCGGAGATGTGGTTAAGGGTATTCCTAGATTAATACCTCCCACACTGCCAGGAATCTGCTTTAATCCTTCACAAATCCAGGTCAATCCAGGACATTTGGCAGTCATGGGGAAGACAGCCAATTTTGCAAAGAGTAGTGATTGAGCACAATTTATGAAGCTTTGGGGATAATGATTAATTTTGTACCCATTAATTTAAAAAATAAAACACTTTTCTGGAGACAAGCTTATCAGGTTACAAAAACATTCCTTAAAATGTTCAGATTTTTTTTGCAGGGGGAATATCACTTTTTTTTTTCTCTTTTTAATGGCAAAGATAGAGATTAGGAATTGGAACCCCACCCTATTTTTCCTCTCTGCCTGTCTACTGAGTAGCACAGTATCATCTTGGTCCATGCCAATAGCACATTAATTGCATGGTACTGATTCGACAGGATTCTGTCATCAGCAATATTTCATTATGCTTTTGCCAGATTTTGGTTCTGATTTAGGCTCATATAACTTTTTTTTTTTCAATTTGGTGGTCTTGCTGGCTTTTTGAAGAACTAATTCTCTGTTGCACAACCAATTGCAAGGAGATAAACATCAAAACTTCCTGTTTGTGTTGAGCTTTTGGTTAGGGCTGTACCCCAGAAGGAATGTCATTTATCTCTTTAGGGGGATAAATATTATTCAAATTGCCTTGGTAACAGATGGCTCTCAGTCATACAATAAGTGTATTATCACTTTCTGGCTTAGGAAGTAGCTTAGAGCCTTTACCATCAATATTGCACTGTGGCTTCATATGGATAGAGGGCTAGACTTGGAGCCAGGAAGACCCATGTTCAGATCTTGCCTTAGACATGTAAAAGCTATGTGACTCTGGGTGTCGATTAACATCTCCAGTCCTCAGTTCTTCCTTTGTCAATGAGGGTGTTGGAATACAAAGCCTCGAAATTTAAGATTTTTCCTTTTTTTTTTTTTAAATACAGAAACCTACTTGCATTTAAATGGATGTGTATTTGTAGTTCAACCAAATAATATCTAACCACTGTAGGTATGGTAAATTACTTTTTATGAAGAAGAGACTTAAATGTTGTCACTTTTGGGGGGTATCCTCAAGGTCTAACAAATAGAAATGAACACATATTGTAATCCTTCAAGAGCTGGTTTTGGAGGTACCATTCCAATAATAAATTTTTATTGGTAAAGATGACTGAGTCATTTGAAAGACTAAAGATATAAACATGGTAATGCAGAGAGATGACCTGATGCAGTGGAAAGCCTCAATGAATTTAGAGTCAGAGGGAACTGGATTTGAATCTAGTTTTGCTGGATGTTAGCTGTGTGACTCTGGGAAAGTCACTTGACATCTCTCAGCCTCAGTCTTCATTTGTTGCGTCTGTAAAATATAAGGGGCTTGCACCACGTAGTTTTTAAGCTTTCTCTCTGCTCTTAAATCTGTAATCCTCTCAAGAGTTTTTCTTTTTTTCCATCTTATGTTCCATCTTCTCTCTTGGTCTGTTGTAAAGTATGTGTGTATGAGCTCATTCTTGGACACATTTCATGGCCTGTTCTACAGTCGAAGACAGAACCCTCACTGACCCCTAGGGCAGTTATCTAGTAAATATGTGTGGTTGGTCATAAGTGGTCCAAGTGAGAGAGGACTGGTGGATTAGTGTAACTGATCGCTGTTACTGACAATGTAACTCAAAGCATATGTTTTAATGGTAAGAGGCCAGCACTATCCCCTGCATTTAGGAAAGGCAGCACTGTTTATTTGTTGGCTTTTAGAGAGAAAGGCAAGGGATGTTAAGGAAATGGTGTCTGAGAATGAGATTCGATTTTCTGGATTTTCAATTTTTCCAGCTTAAAATCTAGAAATGATAGCATTCTGGCAGGGAGGCGTCATATGATGTAGTGATGACAAGGTTGGCTGGATTCCTGTTAAAGCTGTAGTTGTACAGGTGATGTTGTCTTGGTCTAACGATAACTCCATCTTTACCTTTTGGTGATAATTATGACCTATTTACATAACACCTCAAAATTTGTAATTCTCTTTCCAAATGGTGGCTTCTCAACTGTGGGACAAGTACTTGAGATAAATGATACAGAATTGTTATCCCATTGTACAGATGGAGAAACTAAAGCTCAGACATGTCAGATGACTTGCTCCTAGGTAGCGCGGTGGGGTCACAGTGCGCAGTGTGTGTTGTAGGGAAGACTTAGCAGCTGTGTGACCCTGGGCCAGGCATTCAGTTTCCTTATCTGTAAAAGGGGGATAACAATAGCACTTGCTTCACAAAGTTATTAAGAAAATATCTGGGTGCAGCTCAGTGGCGCAGTGAATAGAACACCAGCCCTGGAGTCAGGAGGACTTGTATTCAAATCCAGCCTTAGACACTTGACACACTTACTAGCTGTGTGACCCTGGACCAGCCACTTCACCTCTATTTACCTCAGTTTCCTTATCTGTAAAAGCAGAATAACACTAACACTTGCTTCGCAGAGGCGTTGGGTCAAATAAGAAAATATCTGCAAAGCAGTTAACAAGGTGCCTAGGATATAATAGGCACTTTGTAAATGCTACATGTTCTCATCAGCAGCAGCACCATTACTGTCTGTAAAATGGGGGTGAGAATAGCACCTCCCTCCCAGGGTTTTTGTGTAGATCAAATGAGAATATGGTTGTACGGTGCTTAGCACAATGCTTGGCACATAGTAGGCTGTTAATAATAATAATAATAATAATAATTACGATTATTTATTACAAAGATAACAGGTGTCAGAGGTGGGATTTGAACGTAGATCTTCCTGATTGCAAGTCTAGCACCATTCCCGCTATATCGTGGTGCTTCTCCAAAGCAGAAGAAGCAAAAAGAACTTTTTTGGGCTATTTATTACCCTAATTTCACACTGCCTTCCCTTCTTTCTCCCCTCCCCCCAAAAAGGAACTAGTTCTTAAAGTAGAAATGATGGAAACCTTGAGGAGAAGTGAATGTTTCATCTTAGAATTTATGATAGAAAGAAACAAGCTTTTATTAAAAACCTACTATGTGCCAAGGGCTGCTTTGTAGAAATATCTTATTTGATCCTCACAGCAACCCTAGGAGGTAGGTGTTACAATTATTCCCATTTTACAGTCGAGGAAACTGAGGCAGAGTTAGACTGTCCATGGTCACACATTTAGTGTGGGAGGTCAGATTTGAAATCGGGTTTTCCTAACTCCAGGCTTAGTACTCTCTCCACTGTGCTACCCAGCTGCCTCAAGTAGGAGGAAAAGAAGGCTAAGCATTGTCTGACATGGACCCTGCAAGTACTGAAGAATTATATCAGGCAGTGGTGCAGTGGATAGAACACCAGGACTGGAGTCAGGACGACTCCTTTTTCTGAGTTCAGATCTAGCCTCAGACACTAGCTGTGTGACCCTAAGCAAGTCACTAAACACTGATTGCCTCTCCACCCCAAACAAAACAAAAACACAAGAAAGATGGGAACTCCCAGGAAAGAATGTATATTATGAAACAAGGTTCATGTATCAGATGTCTTTGTTTATTGGTTTTTCTTTGTCACAAAGTGTGATATTAAGAAAATCTAGTGCTTTGTTATGTATTATTTCCTGCTGTGTCATTGTATTTGAAAATATATATTGGATGCTTGCAGAGCCACTGCTTACCTTGGGAAGTTTTTCTTTGTCACAAGGGAAGGTCTAACCTGGGGGTAGCCAGGGAGGAATTAAATGTCAAGACAAAAGGCATAGTTAAATCTATTTTATTAAAAAGATGTGCCAAACATGGAAGCAAAGACTTGTGAATGAATGCAAAAACGCTGTACATACCATAAGAATAATGCTGGTGTCCTGAAGCTCAGAATGGTGGAAGGATTGGTAAGAAATACTGAGAAAAGAAAAAGCTGGGGTGGTGGAGTCTTTTTCTGTTTGTTTTTTAAAGCTGTATTTAGGGCAAGGAGCAGGATCTAAGGATTGGGCCATTGCTTGGGAAAATGGGATTATGATAGTGGGTAACAGAAAAGGCCAAATACTTGAACTGTTATTTGCTATCATTAATTTTAACACTAAGGTTCTCTAATTCACTTGATTCAACAGTGAATTTTTTTTTGAAGTAAATACTATTATTCTTTTGTGTGTGTGTGTGTGTGTGTGTGTGTGTTTTATTAAATTTATTTATTTAACATATTTAGTTTTCAGCATTGATTCTCACAAGAGTTTGAATTACAAATTTTCTCCCCATTTCTACCCTCCCCCCCACTCCAAGATGGCATATATTCTGGTTGCCCTGTTCCCCAGTCAGCCTTCCTCTCTGTCACCCCACTCCCCTCCCATCCTCTTTTCCCTTCCTTTCTTGTACGGCAAGATAAATTTCTACACCCCGTTGCCTGTGTATCTTATTTTCTAGTTGCATGCAAAAACTTTTTTTTTTTGAACATCTGTTTTTAAAACTTTGAGTTCCAAATTCTCTCCCCTCTTCCCTTCCCACCCACCCTCCCTAAGAAGTCAAGCAATTCAACATAGGCCACATGTGTATCATTATATATAACCCTTCCACAATACTCATGTTGTGAAAGACTAACTATATTTTGCTCCTTCCCAACCCATGCCCCTTTATTGAATTTTCTCCCTTGACCCTGTCCCCTTTCCAAAGTGTTTGTTTTTGATTACCTCCACCCCCATCTGCCCTCCCCTCCATCATTCCCCCCTTTTTTTATCTTCTTCCCTCTTCTTTCCTGTGGGGTAAGATACCCAATTAAGTATGTATGGTATTCCCTCCTCAGGCCAAATTTGATGAGAGCAAGATTCACTCATTCCCCCCTCACCTGCCCTCTCCCCTCCTCCCACAGAACTGCTTCCTCTTGCCACCTTTTATGCAAGATAATCCACCCCATTCTATCTCTCCCTTTCTCCCTCTCTCAATATATTCCTCTCTCATCCCTTAATTTGATTTTATTTCTTTTAGATATCTTCCCTTCATCTTCAACCCACCCTGTGTCTGCTCTCTCTCTCTCTCTCTCTCTCTCTCTCTCTCTCTCTCTCTATATATATACCATACATATATGCATACATATATGCATACATACACATTCACTCATATATATATACACACATATATATAACATATATATATGCATATTCCCTTCAGCTACCCTAATACTGAGGTCTCATGAATCATACATGTCATCTTTCCATGTAGGAATGTAAACATAACAGTTCAACTTTAGTAAGTCCCTTGCAATTTCTTTTTCTTGTTCTTTTTCTTGATTACCTTTTCATGCTTCTCTTGATTCTTGTGTCTGAAAATCAAATTTTCTATTCAGCTCTGGTCTTTTCACTGAGAAAGCTTGAAAGTCCTCTATTTTATTGAAAGTCTATATTTTGCCTTGGAGCATGATACATTTTGCTGGGTAGGTGATTCTAGGTTTTAATCCTAGCTCCATTGACCTCCGGAATATCGCATTCCAAGCCCTTCGATCTCTTAATGTAGAAGCTGCCAGGTCTTGGATTATTCTGATTGGGTTTCCACAATACTCAAATTGTTTCTTTCTGGCTGCTTGCAGTATTTTCTCTTTGATCTGGGAGCTCTGGAATTTGGCGACAATATTCCTAGGAGACTTCTTTTTGGGATCTTTTTGAGGAAGCGATCGATGGATTCCTTCAATTTCTATTTTGCCCTGTGGCTCTAGAATATCAGAGCAGTTCTCCTTGATAATTTCTTGGAAGATGCTATCTAGGCTCTTTTTTTGCTCATGGCTTTCAGGTAGTCCAATAATTTTTAAATTATCTCTCCTGGATCTATTTTCCAGGTCAGTGGTTTTTCCAATGAGATATTTCACATTGTCTTCCATTTTTTCATTCCTTTGCTTCTGTTTGATAATATCTTGATTTCTCATAAAGTCACTAGCTTCCACTTGCTCCAATCTAATTTTTAAGGTAGTATTTTCTTCAGTGGTCTTTTGGACTTCCTTTTCCATTTGGCTAATTCTGCCTTTCAAGGCATTCTTCTCCTCATTGGCTTTTTGGAGCTCTTTTGCCATTTGACTTAGTCTATTTTTTAAGGTGTTGTTTTCTTCAGTGTATTTTTCAATATTTTTTTGGGTCTCCTTTAGCAAGTCATTGACTTGTTTTTCATGGTTTTCTCACATCCTTCTCATTTCTTCTTCCCAATTTTTCCTCTACTTCTCTAACTTGCTTTTCCAACTCCTTTTTAAGCTCTTCCATGGCCTGGGACCAGTTTATGTTTTTCTTGGAGGCCCCCCAACAATGAATTTTTTAATTTAATAAGCATACTTCTTAAGTGGTGAAAATAGTACTAAAATCAGCATCATTCTGCAGGCATTTGTCATTAAATGTGTTCTGTGTGAAAAGCATGGCGGCCACAAGGAGGCGCATTGGATAGAGTGCTGGGCCCGGAGTGGGGAAGACCTGGGTTCAAATCCACTCTCAGGCATTTATTTACTGTGTGATCCTACCCAAGTCACTTAACCTCTGTCTACTTCAGTTTCCTCATCTTTTCCGGGGTTGTTATGAGGCTCAAATGAGTTAATATTTGTAAAGCATTTAGCACAGTGCCTGGCACACAGTAGTGGGCACTGTATAATAGGTATCCTGCTAGCATTATTATTACTACATGTTGTAACATTGATTATTCACTTTAAACTGGAATAAATTTGAAAGGAAATACTATTTTATTATGTGTTAATGATTCATACCTATTAGAAAAATAAGCATGAAGTAACAGAAGCTCATATTCTGTCCTTTTTTTTCCTAGATGTTTTAAGTAAATTATTCCTGGCTGGAATTCCCTGTTTAATTTAGATAAATGGCTTTTTTGGAATAGTTCTTGAAAATCAGGGAGGTGGGAAATGCTGTTGGTGTTTAAACCTGAAAACAAACAAAACTTACCTCCAAAGTGAAAAGCTTTCTTTGAATTTTTGTGAGAATTTTAATCCAGAGCTTTTAAAATCTTGCTAGTTTGAGTTGGCAATCAAAGTTTTTAATTTTTTTTTAAATAATCCCCCTTTTACTTTCAAACGTTATTTAAACAGTGTAACTTTTTGGTCTGAAAAACAGAATGAAGCATGAAGTAAGGCCAAAACCAAGCTCTGCCTGATTTCATGTAGAAACTGTGGCAAACCACAGCCTTTCAAAAAGCTTTCTACCCCAACTCACACATCACTTCCATCTAGTTTATATGAATTTAAGGGTGGGAAAATATGTAAAACTAAGGTTTTTTTTTTCAGTGTTGCATGAAACTGTAGAAGAGGGCCAAGTTTGTTAAGTTTGAGCTTTTTAGAATTGAGTATTCTTTGATCGGGTTCCTGAAAGAAAGAAAGTACTGCATTACGTATGTAAGATTGATAATGTGGGCTAGGAGAGAACAAAAAGGTGAAGGGTCATGTTAGTAGTTTTCAGGAGTGGATTTGTTTCCGATTTTATCGTTTTCCTCCTCTCTAGCTTGTCTGTGCTCTACATTTCTCAACTGTTTAAATCAATTATAAGTCTTTAAAACTACTAGACTTCTATTTCTTTTTGCTTGTTTATATTTTCAGCCTGGGTCTCTCTTACAGGCTGGGAGTGCAGTGGCCACTCATAAACCCCAATCCTGATTCGGACAGAAGCTTTAATTTGCTGTGTTATTCCGACCTGGGCTGGTTTAACCCTCCTTGAGACAACTAGCTTGCACAGTGGAGAGAGTGCTGGCCCTGGAGTCAAGGAGACCTGAGTTCAAATGTAGCTCAGTGACCCTGGGCAAGTAACTTAATCACTGCCTCGGTTTCCTCAACTATATAATGGGGATGATAATAGTAACAATATGCCTCCCAGAGTTGTTGTGAGGATCAAATGAGTTACTATTTGTAAAAAGTGTTTAGCACAGTGCTTGGCTCATAATAGGTGCTTAATAAATAGTTATTCTTACCTCCTTCTCCGCCCCCCCCCCATCTTAGTCAATGTGATGGCATTCCATCCCTGGGGGCTCACCATATTTTTGCAGGAGATACCTTTCCTGCAGCTCAATTAACCCCCAGAACAGGGGTGCTATGCATCACCATGCTTATCTAGACTGTGGTTTTTTTTTCCACACTACCATTGAAATCCATTCTGTGATAAAGTCTTATTCTTTATGTTTTCTTTGTCCCAACATAATGCCCAGTGAGCAGCTCCCTCCACTGAGGAAAATTAACCTACCTTCCTGACAAAGGACAAAGACTTCGAAAATGATTCTTCCTAAAATGCAATTCTGTTCCATCCTTGTGCTATTTGTCTAGAATGCTCTCTTTTCTTTCTCTTTCCCAATTTCATCCCTCTAGCAGCTGAATACATCTTTCCAGGAAAGTTAGCGTATATTCCTTAGGAGATATGAAGTATATTATTTTTTATGAACATCCTGTGAGTCTCAGCTTAAAGAAAAAAAAAGTACACATTTAATAAGGCTTTGCAGTAGGACTGTCTAATGCATCCAGGTTTTGGGGTTCTGAAAACAACACGGTTACCTTAAGTATGCTACACATAACTTTCCTCAAGCCCAGGGTTCACCACTCATTGTGAACTGGTCTATCCATTTGGAAAACAATTTGTAACTCTGCCCCCAAAGTCACTACGCTTGTGATACCTTTTGATTCAGCTTTATCGTTGCTTGACCTTTTTTCCAAAGAGATCAAAGAAAGAGAGAGAAGGCACATTATGTTTAAAAAAAATTGTAGCAGTATCATTAACTCTTAAACATAGAATATATATTAAATAATATGGCAAGCTGAAAGCAGTAGTGGTAATATTTATTCAGTAGAATGCAAAAATAAGAGTGACAAATTTTTTAATAGCGGTGGGGATACAAATAGAAAAAGTGAGATCATCTCTGTTCCCAAGAAGTCTACGCTCCAGTTGGGTAAGAAAATAAATAAAAGGAAGTTCAGCCGCAAGTTCAGCAGGTAAAAAGGACACCTAAGGGTGCCGAAATGACAGCCAACGGCAGTGCCCAGAAGTGGTTAGGTTACGCCAGTAAATCAGGTATCGGTGCTACATGTGTCAGTGGGAGCCTTCCTCCCATTGTACCGAGCTGTCTCATTCAGTCACATTAAATAGAAATATATCTGTGCATTCTTTAACAAAAGTTCTATTTCCACATCTCATTGCTGAGAGCAGGTGACCTTAGATTCACTAGTAGGCTTTGAAGATGTTTTTGAATCTGCTTTCTGGGAATAGTGTCATCATTAGAATGGTGGTCTCCAGGCGAGACATATTTTGACTGTGGCAGTTTGTGAAAGGTAGATGAGAATGGGTAAAGAGAGTATATCATCTGATACTTGCAGTAGTGATTTTGCAATCAATAAGCATCTACTATGTGTTCATTAAATACCAGCACAGAGAGAGAGAGAATATCTTTCCCTCAATGAGCTTTAGGTGAGAAAACCTGGGGAAAAATCTGTAAGATTCCAAGGTCCTATCATCCCAAGACTTGATGTGTCAGTAGGACTGGGTAGGAAGAAAGAGAGAAGAGAAACACGTCACCTTATATTTTACAGTCTAAATGTCTAAGATGTCTGTGCTGCATAATTCTGGAACATGGAATTCAAAGTAACTAACTTATTTCACAGTTCTGTAAATAGCAGTCAAAAGAAACATTGGACACTCATTAAAATGCAACTCTCATTTAATTGCCAGCTGTAGGAATAGAGCTTTTTTAAAAGAAATTTTGTGTGTTTGACACTGCAATAGCTAGCCTCCATTTTAAGGAGGTGTTAGAAAAAGAATATTCTTTTTCAATCATATCCCATTTTGGGACTTGAAAAATAGGATCACCATTTTTGTAGTGCAGTATTAATATAACCTTATATTGGACCTTTTGAGCAAAAATTTCAGAAGTGGTTTCTAGTTGAAAGGCCATTTTGTATGTGTGTTTCAGCTGCAAAGGTATTAGCTTGAAAGTTTCAAAGATGGAATAAAATTAGACTGTGTGCTTACCCAGACATAAAGTCTGACTTGTTCACTAAGCCAGTAATGTTAAGTCCATTTACCCTACCTAACTTGTTTTCGGATCTGTGGGATGTCTGCTTTTTGCTTTTAAGCAAAACACAGATTCACCAGATGAATTGGAAATGTTTTCTGTTTTCTTCATCAAACAGTTCAGATGTTGCCAAGGCGGTCTGCCCTTTCAAAGCATTCTCTCCCCGCCCCCTACTTGCTTCTTACTTTGGCCTCCATGTTCTATGTGTAAAGACTGCTGTATTAACTTGAGCAAAGTAACCTTAGAAAACACAAACAGCTGATTGGCATGATTCATCTGAGTAACATTGAGAACTTGACTCCAATGGTGTGAAAATAAGCTCTTGTACTAAAGAAAATGTTTCAGTTTCATTTGGAAGGGTCATTCTCCTTAAGTAGTCCATAATTTTTCTTCTTACTCTGGACATCTTTCTTCTTGGCAGAGCCTGCTCCTGCCATAGCTAGCAGTGTTGGAACCCAAGGCAAGTTTTACAAAATCAACAAGACAAATGAAGTTGAATGGGAGGAGAAAGAGGGGCACCTTTGGACTGCCACCCTGTGAAAATGCCTCCCACACTCTTCAGCTTTGCATACCTTATTTCTCTCACAATATGGGAAGCCTATGGTGAGGATTTATGAACTGGATAAGGATCCTGAAAAGTAGTGGTCTGATAAATAGAAGAACAAGGAGAGAGAGAGAGCAATGTGATGAAAGCCTAGGTAGAAGAGGGTATGAGGGAAAAGAGAGTGATCAGTGATGTCAAAGGCTGCGGAGAAGTCAAAGAGAATGAGAATTGAGAAAAACTCACTGGATTTGGCAAATGAATCAGTTGCAATTTTGAAGAGAGCATTTTCAGTGGAATGAAGACAGAAGCCAGATTGTAAGGATTAATATAGTTGGGAGGCTGGAAGGATCAAATGAGGGTGTCAGGATGGAGGAGATATGGCCTTGTTTGTAGACAATAAGGAAGGAGCCAATAGAAAGGAAGAGATTGAAAGTGAGAGAGAGAGTGAGGATGCCAGAGGGGGCAATATGTCAGAGGAGATGGGCTGGAATGGAATCTCTTGAACAAGTTGAGGGATTAGCCTTGGTAAGGAATAAGGCCACTTCATCATGTGAGAGAGGGCTGAAGGAGAAGACTGTGGCAGGAGGCACTGGAGTGATATGAAATAGACAGGGAACTCAGTTCCCTGCCCCTGTAAAATATAAGACAAAGTTTTCAGCTGAGAGGGTGGGATTTGACCCATGGCAGGTTTGAGGAGGGATGAAAAGGTTTGGAAAAGCCACTGTGGACCATATCTGAATCCTGAACAATGTTTTAAAGCTATGTTCAGTTACAGTGGAGATTTGTTAGGCATATTTAGAGTTTTCGCTGAAAGGAGATAGATTTCTACACAATATTTGGTCATTGTCTTTTAAAGAAAGAATGCATGGTCTAAACTATGAGATAGGTTTTCTTTCCTCTAATGAGAACATTTCATCTCTATCACTAAAATAGAGTTGTGGCATTTATGTTGATGTATCTGTGTAGGCTCTGAATTTTCACTGAATAGAGCTTTAAGAAGAGAAGAAAACTTAAAACTTAAAAAGACATCCAATTCATGAAGGGTGTGGGTCTAGTTAGTTTCTAAGTAAGTTGCATAATAGGGCCACTTTGGATTAGCAAGAATTAAGCAGTTGTTTTCCCTGGGAATAACTTTCTTCCATGCTTCTCTCTGACTAATGCTTTATTCCCAGCCACCCAAGGAGATATCCCCTTTCACCCCCTTTATGGTGGGTTTTCTGTTTTAATTATCAGGCCTGTAAAGTGCAGCTTTATTCACAAGACACCCAAAGACAGCTCTATTAATGTTAACACTTGAGGTGGAAACAGCTTCTTAGTAATTATCTCCTGATTGATAGTGGAAACTTCTTTGGAAGGAAAAACTAAGGTGGTGTATTTATTTGAAATTGAAGCAACTTGGACTGTTCTCAAAGAAAGCAGCAGTTATAAAATTAAATCAATAAACAGAAATGGTTGTAGAACACAAGAATGTGTTGTAAAATAGTGGTGTCAAGCCCAAATAGAAACAGATACCTGACAGCACGTAATGACTTAGAAAGTCACAAATTAATGTTTTCAATCCCATCTCTGAAAATTTGCAAAAGGGAAGTATCATATTCAAAGGCTAGACTTTGGGAGACTGAACCTTGTTGGTCTATTTAAAAAAAATTCTCTGAGTTATGCAAGTGCAAAAGCAGGTTAGTTCTGTCTTCCACCTACCTTATACAGGTTGAAAAATTGAAAAATACAGGAATCCCATGCTATTTCTATTCAAGACCTGAAGCAGAACTTTTGGATAGGTTTGAATTCTCCTTCATATTATCTATGTGTTGGTGAATTAAGTGGTGAATGGCCTCACATGGATTAGAATATATTGGTATATTCTTTCAATTTCATTCAGCAATTCAATTTAATAAACGTTTATAAGGTGCCTACCTCATGTGAGGCATTCTGTTGGGCTTTGGATACAGAGACAAAAACAGTAGAGCTCTTGCCCCTCAGGATCATACATGTCGACATGAGGAATAAGACATGTATGCAGGTAAGTATGATACAAAGTAGAAAGTGAAAGGGTCAAAGGGGAGATCTACACAATACACTAATTTGAACATAGGCTATAACTAAGTTAGGAGGAAGTATCAGGGATAATTTCATGGAGAAGTGGTAGCTGAGCTGCAGGAAAAGGATTTTTTTGGGCAAAGAGGGTGTAAATTACAGGCATGGGGAATCTTCTTTATAAAGAAGACTCAAAGGCAGTGATTCTCCGAGTGTGGTCTGGGGACCCTGCGAAGTCCTTTCAGGATGTCCATGAGGTCAAAAGCAGTTGCATAAGAAGGTTTTATTTCTAATATAGAGGATTTAGCAGTAACCCACATAGACAAAAGGTTACATCCACAAAAGTAAAAATGTTGGGAGGAGGGGTGTGGTAGGGAGTAAGAAATCAGTTCAGTTTGGAAGACTTTGAGGTTTTGGTGCCTAAATTAGAGTACTATTTCACTTGCATTTAGTAAAGCCTTACTAATTCAGTCTAGTTGGAAGGAAAGTAAACAAAAGAGAAGATGGCCAAATAGTGTAGATCTGAATTTTAAATTGATTTTTAAAAACTATTTCATTTTTATTATCTTCTGTTACATGTTGTTCCACGTGTGTCTGAGGAGAGTTCCTTGTTTCACAGATATCTATGGCTCGTGAACTAGCAGCCTTTCTGTGCACATAGACAATAAAATCAATTTTCCCCGAAGTTTGCTCCTTTAAGCAAAAGTGGTTAGTTTAGATTATCTCTAATTTCCCTTCTAGCTTCAAAATTTCATGATTCTGTGAATCTAAGTAGGACAAATATGACTCCTACCATGTTATTTATATTTGATGCAAAAGTAAACATCAGCTCAGAACTGCCATAAGTAGCAAAATTCTAAATGATATAGAAATAGTCTCCACCAAAAGTCCCACTTGAATGACTTTTCATGGTGCAGGGGGAATCCTAGATTTTCAAGACTTATGCTCTACCAAGTTGTAAAGGCTTTGGAACAAATCTGGCAACATATTGTCTTTTTTCTTTCTTCCCCAAAGACAAGCAAGCCTAGGTTCGTTCAGAAACTCATCCTTAAAAGTTTGTCCCACTAATGTGGGAAAACAGGTAATTCATGTAGTATTGGTGGAGGTGTAAACTAATTTTGGAAATCGATTTGAAACTACGCCCTTGAAGGCCAATGAATTGTGCATACTCTTCAACCCTGTAATACCACTGCTAGGGCTATATCTCAAGGAGATCAAAAAAAGAAGAAAAGGGTTCATATGTATGAAATTATTTATAGCAGTTCTTTTCATAATGGCAAAGAATTAAAAACTGAAGGGATGCCCACCAATTGGAGAATGGCCAAACAACTTGTGGTATATAAATGTAATGGAATATCGTTGTGTTATAAGAAATGATGAAAGGGAGAAACCTGGGAAGACTTATCTGAACTGATGCAAAGTGAAATGAGTAGAACCAGGGGAACAATCTACACAATAAAAGCAATATAGTAAAGACAATCAACTTGGAAAGACTTAGGAACTCTGGTCAAACAACCTCCATTTCAAAAGACTCATGAAACTCATGAAACAGGCTATACATCTCCAAATTGAGAACTAATGAACTCGGAATACAAATTGAAGTGTATTTTTGGCTTTCTTGGCTTTTGTTTTTCAACATGGCTAATGCAGAAATTTGTTTTGCATGATTATATGTATTTCTATTTAGTTTTGTTTTTCTTGGATTCTCATTGGGTAGTGGGGAGAGTAGGGGAATAGAGAGAATGTGGAGTTAAAAAAAGAACAAAAAGTCTGCTTTAAAAGTAAATAAAAATAAAGTAAAATTTTGGCCCCTGGGTGATGGATTTTTTAAGGGTGGGGCTTGGAGATGTAGTAGCTCATGCTTACTCTCAGCTAGTTCGCAGGTTCTGTTTATATTGGTGGAGGGAGTTCTCATACCAATTAAGTTACAGAATCTTAAAATAGAAAATAAGTACCAAATTAGTGAAACCAAAATGGATTTGGTTTGTTGTAAATAGATTTAGAGCTGGAAGGGACCTTAAAAGAGTCAGTCCAAACTTTTCATTTTAAATATGAAGGAATTGGGTCTGGGTGGTTGAGTAACTTGTCCAGGTCACACAGCTAGTATCAAAAGTGTAATTTGAACCATGGTTTTTCCTGAGTCTTTAGACTAGAATTCTATCACTCTAGCCTTTTAAGGCCTCTCTCAGCTCCATAGGAAGGAAGGTGTAACCTGTCCTTTTTCTACATGTATTGCTCATCTCTGACAGCATAGTCAATATTAAGTCTGTCAGAGTGGCCAATAAGTAATTATCTAGTGGTAGTCACATTCTTTATATCAATTGTTCTGTGTAACTAATGGCCATTGCTAGAACATGTAGCACCCCATTTCTAGAAATCTTCCTTCTTGCCTTTCTTTTCCAGGGCTTATTTGTACTAATGGCCATACCTATTTTCTCATTCTCCTTTATTAGCTCAGTGCATCCCAGGAGTGATACAGCACCATTCAGTTTTTCTTCTTGAGGCCTTTCAAGCCAGGGAGGACTTTAATTTGAGTCATATTTGCTTGGAATTTTTCTTTACACTTAAAAGCAAGATTCCTTTGAACTTCTGTCTTCCCTGTCACAAAGACATGTTTTAGGTCTTTTCCCTCAAAACTCTGAATGCTTAGAAAGTGTTTATGACTTCCTTCTGGGTCGGTATGATGTCTCCATCTGAACTCTAGTGGAAGTAGGGCTTATGTTGGTGCTTGAACCAGGGTAACTCAAATATTACTCCAGCAAGGGACATGTGAATATTAAACTACAATAACCTTTCACCTGCCAAAGAAATGAAATGGATTCCTGCCACACCAGTCCTTTAGATTTGGCAAACCTTTTCGACTTTTAGCTTCTCTTTGCTTATCTGTTAAAGAATGTAATACTTGACGACTGATTTCAAGGTTGTCCTGAGAAAATGTTTTGTAAGCCTTCAAATGCTCCATAAATCTGAGGTTTTTATTGCCGTTTCTCAGTTCTTATTATGAAATAGCCAGACTCTCATAAGACATTCAAGTCAATGGCTAGAGAAATCATACTGTATGGTTGCTTATCAAAAATCATTAAATCTTTCATTTTTCTTTCTACCTTTTCTTACTAGGTGCTTTTATCATCTGCTGGACTCCTGGGTTAGTCTTGTTACTTCTAGATGTCTGCTGCCCTCAGTGTGATGTCCTGGCCTATGAAAAATTTTTCCTTCTCCTTGCTGAGTTCAATTCTGCCATGAATCCCATCATCTACTCATATCGTGACAAGGAAATGAGTGCCACCTTTAGACAGATCCTCTGCTGCCAACGGAATGAGAATGCCAATGGCCCCACCGATGGCTCAGATCGCTCAGCATCTTCGCTCAACCACACCATCTTGGCTGGAGTTCATAGCAATGACCATTCTGTTGTGTAGAAACCAAATGGGAAATGAAGAACCAGCCATGGACTGTTGAGGGAATCCCAGAGGAGGATAACAAACTGATGTCTTTCAACACTAATCAACTACAGTATTGGTTTCTAGAAAACCCACTCATGCACAAGACTGGTCATGTATGAGAACTGGCATATGCGAAAACACTCATCCTCTTTCTCCTCTCCCTGCTAAAAGTAGAAAGCTGATTCCTGGTAATGGAATTCATAACTAGATCACAGAAGGTCTCTTTAGACTACACTGATTAGATTTTCAAAGACTGCTTTGTTTTGGTGCCAGTTGAAAACAGTTCTGATTAATTATGCTTGTGCCTGTTTAACTTCATTTACATGTAGAAAATTAGGCTCCCCCCCTTTTTTTTAAAGAATACATTTCATGTAATACATGTCATGTTTGTGCCTATCAGTGTGCTTCTGATGGATATTTTATACATAGAGCGATCATAGTCTTCATATTTTTTTTGCTACACTACCATAACTTCAGTATTTCTTTTTCCTGGTGCAGAAAACAGGAAAACATTGTAAATTACAATTGTTTCTTTTTTTTTTTTAAAGCATGCATGTAATGTATTTATGCAGTTGTTTTAATGAAAAAAGAAAAAAGATGCTCATTGTAAAATCTTCTAGAAAATAGAGCCTAGATCTAATTCCAGTATTTGTTTAGATTATGAAATAAATAGTATTCTAGTCTCATGGTATTTTAACTTCTCATTTGTGGTACCAAGTATGTAACATATGCAGGGGTCCTGAGTTTATCATTGATGGGATTTGTGCTCTAAGAGAACAGAATCGTGGAAGAAAAATGAAGCGCAATATTATTTTTAAATGTATTTATGATAGCTGAGTGTTTTCTCATCACCTGTGCATTACAAAGGAATTTTTTAAAAATTGAGCAATGTCATGTCATATTGTACCTTTGTGAAAAGGAATTTTCTGTTTTTGCACTGAGTGGGTGGCATTTTTAAGGGTATCTTATTAAATTACTTTTCTTTTTTCCTTAAAGAACAGTGGTTACTTGAGTTACATTGAGGTATAGTATTTTTTTTTAGTGCAAATCTAAGTAGAAATAGTAAGCTGCCACAAAAGAAATAAAATCTATTAATATAGCTAACAGTATTTTGTTTTACTGGTCTAATGTCCAGATCTCGAAAACCAGATATAAGTTTAAAGAAATTACAAAGAAATGAAAAATACCATAAACTACCCAATGAAGAAGCCTCTTATTAGTGAAATGTAGTGAATAAAGGACCTTTATATTAAATAGCTTGGGCACTTATATCTGAAAAATGGGAGTGGGTGTGTGGCTGTATTACATATCATCTCCCCAGGCTTCCCCCATAATAGATGCTCTTAGATGTTGTTAGATGTTCTGATATTACGTAGTCTAAGGTCTGTGAGTAAGTGCATTGGTGTGACACAGGAGATCACATGTGAAGGGACACAATCACAAGGATGGTCTGGAGAAATGGAAGAAGGTAGATGAGAAATGTGTAGAGTACTTGTTAAGCTCAGAGGGACTCAAGGTAAAGTTCATGTTTGGAGCACCGAGCGCGAGAAGTGCAGAGAATTGAGAGCAGGAGAGAGCAAGTATAAAAATCTTATTGAGATTGACATTGACGCATTTTATTTAAAACATAAAATATGTTAATGTAAGCAAGAAGATGAGCCCTGGAATTTTCACTCATGTAAATACATTGGGAAACAGGAGGGCTAGTTTAACTTTTAAGGGAAGAAAATGAAATGCTAAGCCACTAATAAAGTTTTCTCAATGAGTATATGATATTGTGGTGTTGGTTGTGTTTGTCCTTAAGACCCTACCATCATGGTTTATGTTGATTCCTAATGGTTTTCTCTCCTGAATTTCTCTTCTGTGGTTGCTTCTTGAATCTGATCTTGAAACAGAGTCATTCAGGAGCAAAAATGCGACTCTTTTAAGTGGTCTAATTTCTTAACAGTGATGTGTAAACTTTGAGGTGGGCTCAAAAGACAGAAATGGAAATTTTTTAAGCAGGGGTTCTTACAGCTGGTATCAATGAACTTCTAAAAACATACACTTTGGTGACTATTTCAATATGATTGGTTTCCTTTGTGATCTTTCATTTTTTATGCATTTAAAACCATTAATCTGAGAAATGGCCTGTAGGCTTCACAAGACTGCCAGTGGGGTTCATGACACAAAGCAAAGAATACCTGACTTAAGATAGGAAAAATAAGAACAGTGAGAAAAGATTAAAATTTAAACTGCAGGAGAAGAAAAGCTTTACACAAGGTCCACAGGTCCTACAAATAACAAAAAAGTCTCTGTGGCATGAGCGATTTTAGTTGATATATTGGATAATGTCCCAGAAAGATTATAATGTTAGAGATTGAAGGAATCTTATACATTATCTTATCCAACCCATTTTTATAGATGAGTAAATTGAGGCCTTTGTAATCATTAAAATGAGTAATGGCAGAATCAGTTCTATATCATTCTCTTGTATTCTCTACTTTGTCTAACACAATGTTGGCCATAGGGCAGATATTAGATAAATAATTCTTGAATTGCAGAAACCTGAGTTTTACAAGAAAGCTTAATGGTCATCTAGTCTAAATTCTCAGTCATTTCAGGAATTTTTTTGCAACATCCCAGTCATCCTAGTCTGTGCTGAAACATTTTAAATTATGGAATCCTTATCCCTAAGGACACAGCCCATTCAATTTTCAGATGATTCTAGTTGTCAAAAAGTTGATGGAAATAAAGCTAAAAGGGACCTTTGAGATGTAACCCAACACTTTAATTTTACAGATGTGGAAGCTGGAGTAGAGTGGGTAAGAGATTTGTCCAAGGTCTGTGTCAGAGCTAGGATTCAAACTTTGGTCTTCAGACTCCAAATTCAGTGTTCTTTACACAATACCACACTGTCTTGTCTCTCACGATGATTCTTCAAATTCTGCCTATCCAGCTGTCCAGGAAAAATAGAGTTCAGTTCAATATACTTGAGTGCCTATTAAACTCAAGACAGTGCCAAGATCTGGACAAAAGGAGTTTCCATTCTCCTAGAGGAATATAGCATGTGTACAAACATTATTTATGGAAGGATAATGTTGTTAACAACTAGGGTACTCAGTAGAATGTGGCACCTGGGAGGATCCTTGAAGAGAAGTAAGGACTCTTAAGATACAAAATGAGAAAAAACATCGCAGGCATGGAAGACTTTCACATATAGCTAGGTGATAGCTCTTCAAATGTTTGAAGACAGTGCTCAAGTCTCTATTTCTCTATGCTCCAGGCCAAGTATCCATAGGTTGTTGGGTTTTTTTTTCCCAGCTATTCTTCATAAGGCAATTTGCAGAATCTTATGTTGGTCACTCTACTATGGAGGTGCTCTAATTCAGGGGTTCTTAAACTTTTTCCACTCGTGACTCCTTCAGCACTTCTTAAACTGTGGGCATATGGGGTCACAACCTACAGATTAAGAAGCACTGTGTTGGTCCTTCTCTTCAAGTATACCATCCATTTGCAGAGTCCAACTATTACAATGTACAATAAGACCATCACTTTCCATCGCCTTGCCAAAACTGGCTGAATATACTGTCTATATGGTGTGAGTAGATAAAGTATTGGTTAAAGGCCATGGTACATATCTCTGTTTTGGGTGATTTTGGAGTTGGCTATATTCTCATGCACTTGGGATGTTCTATGTATAACCCTTCCCTAAAGGAAAGAGAATTGACTAAATCAGGGCTGTCCAACCTTAGGTTTTTATTGAAACAATAGACAATATATTTCAATTTGCCATTTTAGTGGGAGCTCTGCAGTAGCTTGGCTTCCTTTACTCAAGCATTTATGTAAATTTCTATGGTTGTAGGAGGGCCACATGAATCTCACAGCCCTGGACTAAATAATAACGTCTGACCACATCATTGTAAGATTATCTTGTTCTTTGGCTATATTCACTTTCTAGTCACTTGTGACTCAACAGTCTCAAAACATTCATACTATTACAGTTATCCCTTCTACATCATGACTTTCCCTATCATGGTTTTGATATATCACAGGTCACCATAAGAAATTAAATGGGAATTTTTGGGGAGTTTTGCAGAAGCTGCAGACACACAAAGGCCAGAAGATGACACAGAAAAAGTTTAGAAATTCAGAAATGCATAAAATACATATAAAGTGCTGTACAATATCAACCCAGATTTTATAATAAGGTACAGCAAATACCCCATAAAAGAAAAAATTCAGACTTCTTCTCTGGTATGAAAAAATTGTACATGGATTTTCCAGGTTGCAGAGGTGCCACACCCCTAATCTCTGAGATGTGGAAGGGATAACTGTATTTGTTCCAGGAATTGAAACTCAACATTGAGAGAATCCATTTTGGGTTTATGAGAGGAGATAGATAATAGTCACTTAGGAGGAAAGGTATGGAGGGGTCTCAGTCTACACTGTTGGAAGAAATACGTTGGTAAGACCATAGATCTACTCAAATATGGAAGTATTCTAAAACAAAATATAATAATAAACAGCCAAATCTTTCACTTTTGTATCCTAAAGGGAATCTAATGTTAATGAATTATTTACTTCTGGATAGAGAAGACACAAACCTGAACAAAGACCTGACTTGGGAAAAATCAATGTAGTCATCATTTAAACATATTGTCTCCAATGAGAGAGACTCTTATACTCTTCTCACCATTCAAGGCCCAATTCTTCTATGAAGGCCTGTCTAGCTACTCCAGCCTTCATGGATCTCACTCAATTCAGCTTCTATAATACCTCTAGTCTGCAATGTCAATTTAATGCTTAATTGATCTTAGTTTCACATATCACACTTACCTATCCATCTAGATTAAAAGAGGACATGAGAGATGTTTGATAGGGCAGTTTGATCTCAGATAGAATAACAAAACTCATCACTAACTATATCTGTGGTATAGAGAAGTAAGTCAGAGAGCAGTGGGCTCAGAGGCTATTAGCAGAGACCTTTGATAAATCTCTGGTTTCCACTTCCTGTTGTTGCAAGGCAATGTGCCCATTAGCAGAATTTCAGGGCTTCCCATTTTCTACTCATAGGCTTTGTTTAAATGACTTGTTTGCATAACTGCCCACTCTGAGTATGTGTCCCCAGAATTTAACAGTTTAAAATGTACAAACATTAGCCAGATGGTCCTTATCTCAAACAGTCATTTGGAAAATCCTTCAGCTTTGTATGTTTTGCATTAAAAAAGAGAAGGAACTAGAGAGGAGAAGAAAGATTTAAAGCACATCCACATTTTTGGTATATCAGAAAGAAAAAAAAAAGAAACCATATTGTTCACTATATATAAAAAAAACACTAAGGAAGAAAAAATATGCTCTTTGTATTTTCTTTCTGAGGAAGGTTTTCCCATGCAAATCCCATTACTTCATTATGGCACAAATTTGATTGGTCCTGGACTATTGGAGTCTGCCAGGGGAGCACATTTTCAGGTAGGTTGTACCATGTTGGATTCCAGTATGGTCCCACTTGACAGAATACATCGATTGTTCAATGGCCAGCCTAACTTCAGTATGGAGAGACTCAAGGCTAGAAAGTTGGTCACTAGCTGATGATTTAAGCTGTAGTGACCACTAAAAAAAAGTACAAAATGGCTTTTACCCACAATTCCAACTCTCTACCACTCAGTACCTGGAATGGATTTATACTGCCTTGATTTATTTGCTCAAACATTGACTAAAAGATCCAAGGCTATGTGAAAAAATCAAGAAAGAAAAATCACTTTTAGGGGTGAGGTGGGAGAGAGGAAGTGTGCATTGCTTGAGAAGACTTTATGGAGGATCATAGGTTTAGGGTTGGAAGGGACCTTAGATGTTAATGAGTTCAACTGTCTCCCTCTACAGTAGATAGAAGTGAGTTCCAGACAGGTTCTGGGTCACAGCAGGAATTGAGTTCTGATATTTCTGACCTGACAGATATCTGACTTAACTGGACCTTAAAGGAAGGTGAAAACTCCAACATGCAATGGTATTTTTTTGCTTTTGTCTTTGTACCCTCAGCCTCTAGCCTAGTGCCTGACACATTTTAGGGTCTTAATAAATGTCTGTTGGATTGAATTGAGTAGACATCATTGTACCAGTGTCAGAATCTTTTCTTGCTCTGCTCACCTCTCTTGGATCATAGTTATTTGTATATTAATCCATCTTCACATTAGATTGTATGCTTCTTGAGAACAGGCTCTGTGTTTGTATCCATCTGCGTGCTCTCACTCCAAACACAGTGCTCTGCACACAAAACTACTTAATAAGTGTTTGCTGAATTGAATCAAAGTCCTGTATGACCTACTTCTACTACAGTGACAGAATGATAGAATGGCAGAAATGGGACAGAAAGTAATAAGTATCACACAATTCTTAGATGATCTGAAAAATTTCATCTAACTGGATGCTTTCAATGTGAGATCTTGATTCAATGACCAATGATTCGGCATTAATTGGAGAAGTAACTTTCACTATTTGTGATCTTAATATAATGAAATATGAGTTGGACGACTTGGATTTTGCATTCTTGTTCTCCTTACTAATTCCATGACTGGGCATTTGTGCATCAGTTCCCTAATCCTTGGTTTCCCTCATGTGTAAACAGGAAGGTTGCATCAAATTGGCAGAAATGCTTAAAAAGCGTTGGAGGGATTGCAGCAATATAGGTTCACTAATAAACTATTCATAGATCTGTGGACTGTTTCACCCTTTCCAGAGAACTATTTGGAATTACTATTTGGAATCACTAAAATTTGACCCAGAGATCCCATCATTTAGGCGTATGCCTCAAAGAAGTCAAAGACAGACACTTAGAAGCACTTTGTTGTTGTTGTTAACAGAAAACTGGAAACAAGAAGGATGCCAATCATTTGGGCTGAACAAACTGTGATGCACGAATGCAATGAAATCATTATTCCATATTTCATAAGAAATGAGGAATGTAGAGAAATATGGAAAGACTATCGTGATATAAAGTGAAATAAAAAGAATCTAGTGAACAATATAAAATGAATTATGACAATGTAATGGAAACATTATCAACAGTCATCCATACACAGATTAATTGTAAAATTGCAAATTCTATCCCTTTCTTTTTCCTTTTTTTTTTAACTCATGTATTTCTTTTGCCCTCCCTTGTCTTCTCCTCTCAAACCCTTGAAACAAAACCAATCTAATCTTGGGTCCTCTGTTGTTCTCTTTCAACTCCCTCAATGCTCTTTGAAGACATTCTGATTTTAAAAGGATAATTGTTCTTTTCTTAGCCTATTTTACTTTTTGGAAGCAATTAGGGTTAAGTGACTTACCCAGTGTCTGTAATAACAATGTTACTTGCACCTACTGTGGCTGTGTAAGGCCAATAACACCAGCACACAGGAGAGCTGGTAGCACAGATTCTTTGATCTGCTTTTCTAAGGAAAGCAACTTTAAGAGGTTAACAATCTTACTTTAATTATATATATATATATATATATATATATATATATATAGATACACACACACACACACACACACACATATCCAGGGGGAAAGACCAGCACCCTGGACTTCAGAGAGGACACAAACAGAAATTACAAGCAGAAATCATAAACAGAGCAAAACAACACAAATCAACAGATAGGCTTCTGTGTGACCATAGCAATACATAAATAGTTACCAGGGAGAGAAGCGCCAACATCTGCATTTTCAAAGCCAGGGGGCTCCTTAACAGCTACCCAGAGTCTCCACACCAAACACTCTTCCAATGAGTAAGCCCCAAGCAAAATGCTAACCTCAGAGTGTATATACACTTCTTCAGGGTCAGAGAGCATCACAACCATATGACTCAAACCCATGTGACCTAGGCCTTCCTGTGACTTAAGCAGGTCATCAAAGACTCCTGATTCAATCAAAGACTCTCGATTGAAACAAAGGCAAGACTCAAAGGCACTTGATTGCCTTAGTGCTGAGAAGCACCCTAAAACAAAAACCAGCAAAAGGTGCCACCCTGTTTGCCATTACAGGGTCATATAGCTAGTAAGTATCTGGGGCCAGATTTGAACTCAGGTATTCTTGACTCCAAGACCCAGGACTCCAGCCACTGTGCCACCTAGCTGCCCCCTTTTCTTGTCTTATTAGAATATTAATACTAAATCAGCAGTATCAAACTCAAATAGAAACAGATCCCTTGAGGTGGCATTAATTTTAAGAAGCCACAAATCAATATTATCTATGTTGTGTTGTATTTTCATTTATTTTGTTGAACATTTTCCAATTACAGATTAAAAATCTGGTTCTGGCTATACTTGGGAGGTTTGCAGGCTGCAAGTTTGACACCTGTCCACTATATCATTAGAGAGTCCCCTCCAATTGCTTAAATCAAATTCCTTTCTAAGGTTTCTCTTATAGACCCTTGTGTCTATATTTAAAAGTTCCTATTCAGCTCTGTTTTTTTTTCTTATCAGAAATGCCTGTAAGTGTTCTATTCCATGAAAAATCCATTTCCTCCAGTAGGATTATAGTCAGCTCTGAAGCCTTTTTCACCTTCTGAAAGACTGAATTCCAAATTCTGTACTTAAGTGAGAGTTTTGGATGGATTCAATGACTGCTAAGGGGTAGTGTGGAAAGCAGTATGCAGTTTTGTACCAAGCCTAAAATAATGCTTGGGTATTAGATGTAGCAAGGATTCAGTCAAAGACAAGGGTCAAGCACTTTTTGCTCCCTGGATGTAGGATACTCTACTGTATAATTCACAAGAGACAGTGTGGCATGGTGAATAGAAGGGAAAGGCTGGCTTTGGAATCAGAAAGGCTTGGATTAAGTCATGCCTCTTACACATACTGGCTGTCATACTGTTGGCAAGTCACTTACCTTCTGAATTAGTCAGGCAACTCTCTAAGACTACAAATTGCAAACGAGTTGTTGGTCTGTGCTGGTAGAAGGGATTTTCTCACCAGGATTTCATCCTATCAAATGAAATTCAGGTTTGGACCAAAATTAAATAACACATGTAGGTACATGTGTGTCCATTCATGTACACCCATACACTCCACAAAACTATAACACAGTGTATCACAATAAATTGTCACTTTAAAGTCTTGTTCCAATTTGTATCTTCTGGACCCAAATTGCTTCAATGAAAAGCACGCTCATAGTTCTTCTGGCCCCTATGTTTATGACGGATACTACTACAAAAATAGCTTTTAGAAACAGTCCTGTGAGTTAAGTCCTCAAGTAATAAATTTTGTAGGAGATGCAGCCAAGAAGCTAAACAGAGATATCCTGTAGTAGCCTCATGATATCATTGTACTATGTATGCTATGGTTACCTCATCTATTTGTTTAAATATAGTCTCCTTTTGGGTCTATTCTCTGACCTCACCCCACCCCCTGCCATTTTTTTTTCTTTTATGTTCCTCCCAAGCCAGTGCATTCCCAAACTAGGCCTGCCATTAAATGGGTAGAGGAGGCCAGATTTCCCTAGGCAGGTTCCAAATTTCCTTTGAAACTCTTGAAACTTCCCTACCTCCCAAAGTATCTTAATTAATTATAACATCTTTTTTTATTAACCTGTGGCTGCCTTTTAAAAATCACTTGTCGGTAGATACTCTTTGGAGTTTTTTTTCTAGCCTCTTTTTTTTTTTGGAGGGGGGAAGGCAGGGCAATTGGGATTAAGTGACTTGCCCAAGGTCACACAGCCAGTAAGTATGTCAAGTATCTGAGGCCAGATTTGAACTCAGGTCCTCCTGACTCCAGGGTAGGTGCTCTACTCACTGAGCCAACTAGCTGCCATTCTTTGGAGTTTCTTAAGCCAATTAGCACAATCTCCTTAAAATAGAAAAGCCCTGTTCTGTTTTTCTGTCCTAAAACTGTATCTAGCCCAGGGGAGGGGAACCTTCTGTTCTGTGAAGTTTGGATTCAGTCAGAGGGCTGCACTTGAGGACCTAGAGTTCCACATGTGGCCTTGAGACCAAAGGTTCCCCACCTCTGATAACCAATCTTCAAGGTCCTTTTGGCTTTGAAGAGTCTTTCTTTTGGTTGTCCTGAGCCTGAAACAGGCTTATACTTGCAACTATCATTAAGTTTATATAAGTAATATTAATACTAAAGAACAAAGACATGATAGCAAATGTCCAATAATGATCTGGGGAAAGATGTGAATTGAATATTCAGGCTTTGTCATGAGTGCTTTAGAGCTGAATTGAAACCATCTGCTTTAAAATTTTGGTTTCCAGTCTCAAATACTTAGCTCCAGGATGTAGTCCTTCAGAATGCCAGTCATAAAAACATATTAAGAGATTTAAGATTAGAGAGTGTTTAGGGTAACATGACCTGATCTCTCTGTCCTGGTCTCTTTCCCCTTTCAGCTATGCAGCGCCTCTTAAACTGTGGGTCACAGCCCATATGGGGTCACAACCCACAGTTTAAGAATTATTGAAGGGGCTGGGAGTAGCAAAATTTAAGAAGCCCTGAATTACTCCTGGTTGAGTAATCTCCCTAAAGTACATCTCTGATTATGTCTTCCCTGATACTTAAAAGTATCCAATGGCATATATAATAAAGCATAGGTTGCTTAGCCTGCCATTTAAAGCCTTTCATAACTTGATGCCAAATAGACCTTACTTACCTCTTACTGATCCCCTTCATCAACCGTATTCTCTAAGTAAAGTGGACAACCAGGCATTACCTGTAAGATGCCCTTTGATTTCCTACCTCTCTCTACTTTGCCCCCTTCCATATGGATTAATCAACCCCTAAGTTCTCCTATCTATCCCTATCTAAACTTGAGTTCTTCTCACTCAAATTCTACCAAGTTCATATAGCTTTCCACAATACCCTGGATGCTAGAAGTTATCTTTCTACCAAGTGAACTCCAACAGTAATTTATAACATCACAGTTTCATCATCTACCTTCTTTACTTACCATACCTCCATATGAGGTGGGGTTAGAGAGCAGGGGATATCTTTTGCTCATCTTTAATATTTCTCAGTGCCTAGTACTGGCATTTCACACATTTGCTGAATCTTAAGGTCATAGATTTAGAGTTGGAATTGACTTCACAGGCCATTTAGTTCAATTGTCTCATTTCATAGACATGTAAACTAAGGCCCAGAGAAGTTAAATTATTCTCTGAACATAAATGTCAGAGATAAGATATGAACCTAGATCCTCTCACTCCAGTCACAATTAGAGGCTATGTCTCAAAGTATCTTGATTCAGTAAGAAATGTTGTTTTTTAAAAAAATCAATTAGTAATCATTAAATATATGGGAATCTTAGTAGCAGGTGGCCATCCTGCCTGTGAGAATATCTGGAAATAGAGATCTTTGGTCCTAATTGTGGTATAATTTCCCATTTGTTGTGAATTGTATTCCCTTTTAGCATCTCTATCCCTACAATCATGTCTTTTTCTGAGTTTTCTAAGAGTTTTCTCTTTTTAAAGTCTAGATGATAGGTCCCAATATGCACAGCATTCTCTTTCTTTGCAATTGTCAACTCAAAAAAGTGGGTGTTTTCTCCCAAAGTTCTCACAACTTCCATGTCATCAGAAGTTTTTCATCAATGATCATATTAGCTATAGGACAGGGGTTGTTTGTTTTTTCAATAATTTTTTTTGTTAAATTTTTCCCAATTATTTGTAAAAACTTTTAAACATTTTTTGAAAATTTGTAAATTCTAAATTCTTTCCCTTCCTCCCTTCCTTCCTCCCTCCTTGAGAAGGCAAGCAATTTGATATTGATTATACATGTGAAATCATGCAAAATGTTTCCATGTTAACCATGTGGTAAAAGAAAATACAAAAACACCAAGAAAAAATTTTTAAAAAGTATGTTTCAACATGCATTCATGGTTTACCAATTCTCTCTCTAGAGGGGATAGCCTTTTTTTTGGCATGGGTCTTTTAAAATTGTCTTTGATCACTGTCTTGATCAGGGTAGCTGAGTCTTTCACAGTTGATCACCGTCTCAATGTTGCTGTTATTGTGTACAGTGTCCTCCTGGTTCTGCTCACTTCACTCTGCATCAGTTCTTATAAGTCTTTCCAGGTTGTTCTGAAACCATCCTGCTCATCATTTCTTAAAGCTCAAGAGTTGAGTCTTGAGGAGTCGCTAGTCCTTTATTTCCCATTTATGGGATTCATGAAGATTGACTCATTCATATAAGAAGCTAAAACTTGTATAAAAATAATCCTTAGCAGTGTATATAATTAATGCCATTTTAATCTTGTTTTCCTACAAATATATGAAGTTTTCATATTTTTAGAAAATAGCTTGGTATAACTTATAAGTTGTCCCTGATATATACAACAAGAAATTATTTATACTAGTAATAGTCAACTATCTGTTCAATTCCTGTCAGCAAGTGTTTGAGAGTATCATTAGGAAGCTTAAGGCATAGGCAAGAAAGGCAAATGAAGAGAAAAGAATAAAAAAATAATGACAAGAGAAGATGAGAAGAATAAAAAAGAGAGGGGAAAATAATAGAGAAAAGAAGATATGGTTGGAGGAAGCAGGTAGATTCCTTTGGAATACTATTTCATAAATCTATGACCCTGGATGCCAAGTTACTCTTGTCCTAGTTACAAGAAGGCTAGACATAGGGGCAGCTAGGTGGCACAGTGAGTGGAGTACCAGCCCTGGAGTCAGGAGGACCTGAGTTCAAATGTGGCCTCAGACACTTGACACACTTACTAGCTGTGTGACTTTGGGCAAGTCACTTAACCCCAATTGCCCTGCTTTCCCCCTTCAAAAAAAAAACCCAACAAGAAGGCTAGACCAAAGCTCTACTGACTCTGTACAGTCAGCATTTTCATGATTCTCATACGGATACTTCAGTTTCTTCCATTTATTGAGCTTCTGCCCTGCTCCTGTTGCCTTTAGCTTTAAGGTCATGAGAGGGATTGTTCTGAATTATTCCTTTTATTCCTTATTTTAGATTCCTAGAAAGATGCGAAGAACAACATATCTTGGGGGTGGGGGGAGAGCTATAATTGCTTAGAAATCTACATACAAACAAGACTGATTAATTTAAGCACCTTTTAATGTAAAGTAATTCAGTAACTGAGGCAAAAGAATTGCCTGTTTTCTATAGTTAAAGTCCATGGAATTGCCGGGACGTTAATATTTGAACTAGGGCACTCTTTGGCAGAGTAAGCCAGTGGTAAGGAATGAATAAACACCGACCTAAAGATAAAGAAGTCTCAGTGAGATCACTGGGTGTAGCGGTAGGGAAGCAAGCATTTATTAAGCACCTATACTGTACTAAGCATTTTGCAAATATTATTTTATTTGCTCCTCACCACCCTGTGCTACTATATTCCCATTTTCCAGTTAAGGAAACAGACAAACAGAGGTTATAAGTGACTTGCCTCAGGTCACACACCTAGTAGGTGTCAGAGGCTGGATTTGAACTCAGATCTTCCTGACTGAGGCCTAGCACTTTATCTATTGTGTCACCTAGTTGCCCTCATGGGAGCGTTGGAGCAGGTGATGGGGTGGAGGGGGGGTTGGAAAAGAGTATTACACAAGGATTCAAGTGGGTACACTCTTAAGTCAGTTACTTGACCTCTCTAGGTCTCCATTTCTTTCTCTGTCACATGAAGGCATTGGGCCAGATTTATTCTAGTATTTCTGTCTTTTGCTGAATGAGTTCCTGTTGGACACATGGAATTTTTTCCAATTTCTTTTCTGCAGCCTCTTTATTTAGATGGATTCCTTCATATTGGTGGCAAAGGATTCAAACAGCACATACTTGTTTGAGTTGGTTGGGGGCTCGCTGGTCACAGACACAAAGCTAAGACATTTGATCCGAGGCACAGGTTCAAGGAACAGGTGGACTCATCTACGGGCCAAAATTCCCAAACATTTCCTGCCATGAGTTAAAAAACTTAGCCATCGAGGTAAAAAAGGTCGATGCTGTTTACATAAGGCCAACAATGGATAATGTAGTCACATAATACACTTAATACACAATATTTGATGAAATGCATCAAATGAAAGGCATCTGGGTTTCCCTGCTGTGTCCTTACATCCACCAATGCAGATTGCAAACCCTTTATACCTTAATGTCGTGGCTTCTGGGAGGAAAAAAGAATTAGCTACTTGGTGGCCAACTCTCTAGTAATGAACGGGCCTCTTTGAACTTAGGCTGGTCCTCAAAAAATAAGGACAGGGTGCTGTTGGGTCCATATGTGAAGCTTTTCCAGATTGTTAGGCCCTTCCAACAAGTTGGGATATGCTTTCATGGACATCAAGAAATCCAGATCCCCTCCATTAATAAGGTATTGGAGGAAGACCCCTTGGAGGAGAGGACTTGATATTATGTACTTAACAAGTTTGTTGAATAAGAATTTAAAATGGCAACATTAAGAACTTGACACAGTTGAGACACTGGACTTCATTTCATAACATATCCCCAAGCAAAGGTTTTAAATAGAGCTGGTATTTATGACTAACACTTTCCTCCCTGTTCCCATAGATGTGAGGCTTCCTGGTCAAACTGAAGTCCTGATAATAGAGGGATAGACCTACAGTTTCATTGACAGAGGAAATTTTCAAATGAGGAAATTCTCTCTACCAATTCAGGTTGGCACTTTCTCTGCAACTTAGAAAATGTCCTAGAATGCTGAATGGTTAAATAACTTGCTCAAAGTGACATAGACAGCGTGGGTCAAATTTGAACCCTGGTCTTCCGGGTCTGTGGTCTCTCTATCCAGTAAACCTTGATGATCTTGGCAATACGACTGCCAAACCAGACTACCTAACATGAAAGGAAACCATGCAACCATAACTTAGCAGATCCGGCCTCCTGCTCATGTTTGTTGATGTTGTTATCCTGAGCTTTAATTTTAAGCTGGAGAACACAGTCCTTCCTTTTGTCTTTTGATAGTCTTGCACAATTAACTGTAGTTAGCTCACCCTGAGCCATAATAACTTTTTGTTAGGCCTTCTTTTCCATGAATCCTGTCACTCATATAGGTAGGACATTTACTATGGCAAGGTAACGCCTTTTTTAAGTGAGTCACGGAAGGCCCAGCCAAGGTCATTCAAATATGAAAGATCATTCCAAGAGTCAGAAGTGACCATGAACTTCCATCACTTTGGATATGGTTCTTCTACCATAGGACTGACCACATCTGAGAATCACAGTCCCTGAGGAGGGGCCCACGTGTCAGGCTGCCTCTGTGATATATGCAACAGTTCTTCCTCTTTGCATCAGGATTTAACACTCCCCTCCTCCTAACCTTGATTTCCCTCTACCCTGTAGGAAGTGTTTATTTTCACCTTTCCTTTTTTTTAGATCTCCTCATCTCTGTTAAAAACAAAACGAACAGACCCCTAAAGCAAAAGGAGAAATATTGTTAAACCTCCATTACCTCCTCCAATGGGGGATTTTCTGGCTTATGTTTGTAGCACCACACAGAGAAAATCCATCCAGGGAAGGGGGTGATTGCGAACACTTTCCTTCCCATCCCTTTTGCTAAAAGCTTCATTGGATCACAGGTGCTTTTGCACAGGCAGCTTTTAAACTGCTTTTTAGATAAGCTTTTTAAACTTTTATCCCTGTCCTCTCCAGTGGCTAATTTGCTAACCTGCTGCTGAATATGAACAATTAGCAAGATGGTAGTACCTGGGGCAAGTTGGTGATTTACCCAAGTCCTCCTTTCCCACCTAAAACCCTCCCATCCCCCACCGACACTTAAAAGAGGCTGCCTTGCACCTCCCAAGCCTTCCCCACCCAGGAATTGGCAGCTGAGCAGCATTCCAGGAAACACAATACAGCTTCCCTGTGTTCACCTCTGCACTAGTTGTAAGCAAAGGTAGGTAAAAGAGACTGGTGACATTCAATACAATAAATGTTGTTTAAGGGGCACCTAGGTGGTGCAGTAGACTCAAGGTCTGGATTCAAGAAGACTCATCTTTGTGACTTTGAATCTCAGACCCTTACTAGCTGTGTGACCTTGGGGAAGTCACTTAATCCTGTTTGCCTCAGTTTCCTCATTTATAAAATGAGCTAGAGAAGGCAATGGCAAACCGCTCCGTTATCTTTGCCAAAAAACCCCCAAATGGGGTTACAAAAAGTCAGACACAACCAAACAACAACAAAAATATACAAGGTTTTGGGGGAAGTCCAAGGAGAAACAAAAGCACAAAGCTGCCCTCTCTTACAGCTTTCTGTCTGGTAGAGGGAAATCAAAGATCATGAACTGCCTAATTAACCTTTATAGGCCATCAAGTATAATAGTGGAATTTGGACTGTACTCTTCGGTGGACAACCCAGGGATTAATTTACTCCTCATTACAGCATATTGGTGAGTCATGCTTTCCCACCCCTCTCAACAGACTTGTGATTTCAAAGAATTCCTCAGTGAGGATATTCTCTCAGTCTCTGTAGGTTGAAACCACTCTGTAACTTACAGTCTTAGAGGCCAGGGGTCATTGACATGTAAAGTGGCTTACTTACTTAGTCACACAACCATTATGGGTCAGAGACCAAAGTCACACCCATACCTTCCTGAGGTTTGGCTCATGTCCAAGGCTGGCACTCAGTCTACTACCCGATTAGTACCTCTCGTTCAAAACTTAGTAATACAATGAGTTATCGTCTGACTAGTGATTACGTCAAGAATAGAGAGCTGTTATGCTGTTCCTGACATGCATTCCATCTCTGACTCCTCTGTGAAGCACTGCCATATCCTTTCCATTGTTAACTCTCTCTTCCTCCTCATTTTCCCAAGAACTATTATTTATTTCTACATATGCTATATCCTCCAATAAAATGTAAGCTATTGCTAGCACTTAAGCATAGTTCTTTGCACATTAGTAGATGCTTAATAAATGTTTGATAAAAATTGGAGGAAAAAAATGGCTGAAGTGGAGTTTCCAAATCAAGTTCAAAGTTTTGGTGGAAGAGAACCCTTGAATCATAGCCACAAGAAAGGATGATGTGGCTGACTTGCTATCAGGCCACCAGCAGCAGGACTCTTTTGTGTGGCACATGGCACCAATTATATTGAACTATAGTTGTCAAAATATTGGAGGAGGGGGACAAATTAACAGACCGTCTTCTAAATGTCTTGCAGCTGTCCAACAAGCTAACCTTTTTTTTAAAATTTAATTTATTTAATATATTTAGTTTTCAGCATTGATTTTCACAAGAGTTTGAATTACAAATTTTCTCCCCATTTCTACCCTCCCCCCACTCCAAGATGGTGTGTATTCTGGATGCCCTGTTCCCCAGTCACCCCTCACTTCTGTCACCCCACTCCCCTCCCATCCTTTTTTCCCTTCCTTTCTTGTAGGGCAAGATAAATTTCTACGCCCCAGTGCCTGTGTATCTTATTTTCTAGTTGCATGCAAAAACATTTTTTTTTGTTTTTGAACATCTGTTTTTAAAACTTTGAGTTCCAAATTCTCTCCCCTGTTCCCTTCCCACCCACCCTCCCTAAGAAGTCAAGCAATTCAACATAGGCCACATGCATATCATTATGTAAAACCCTTCCACAATACTCATGTTGTGAAAGACTAACTATATTTTGCCCCTTCCTAACCTATCCCCCTTTATTGAATTTTCTCCCTTGACCCTGTCCCTTTTCGAAAGTGTTTGTTTCTGATTACCTCCTCCCCCATCTGCTCTCCCTTCTATCATCCCCCCTTTTTTATCTTCTTCCTCCTTCTTTCCTATGGGGTAAGATACCCAACTGAGTGTGTATAGTCTTCCTTCCTCAGGTCAAATCTGATGAGAGCAAGATTCACTGATTCCCCCTCACCTGCCCCCTCTTCCCTTCCTACAGAACTGCTTTTTCTTGCCACTTTTATGAGAGATAATTTCCCCCATTCTATCTCTCCCTTTCTCCCTCTCTCAATATATTCCTCTCTCATCCCTTAATTTGATTTTATTTCTTTTAGTTATCATCTCTTCATCTTCAACTCACCCTGTGCTCTCTCTCTCTCTCTCTCTCTCTCTCTCTCTCTCTCTCTATATATATATATATACATATATATATACATATGTATATATGTATATATGTATATACGTACATATATACATATATACACACACACATATATATATACCTACACACACACACAAATATACACACACATATGCATATTCCCTTCAGCTGCCTAATACTGAGGTCTCATGAATCATACACATTATCTTTCCATGTAGGAATGTAACCAAACAGTTCAACTTTAGTAAGTCCCTTGCGATTTCTTTTTCTTGTTCTTTTTCTTGATTACCTTTTCATGCTTCTCTTGATTCTTATGTTTGAAAGTCAAATTTTCTATTCAGCTCTGGTCTTTTCACTGAGAAAGCTTGAAAGTCCATATTTTGCCTTGGAGCATGATACTCAGTTTTGCTGGGTAGGTGATTTTTGGTTTTAATCCTAGCTCCACGGACCTCCAGAATATTGTATTCCAAGCCCTTCAATCTCTTAATGTAGAAATGCTAGATCTTAGATTATTCTGATTATGTTTCCACAATACTCAAATTGTTTCTTTCTGGCTGCTTGCAGTATTTTCTCCTTGATCTGGGAGCTCTGGAATTTGGCGACAATATTCCTAGGAGATTTCTTTTTGGGATCTATTTGAGGAGGCGATCGATGGATTCCTTCAATTTCTATTTTGCCCTGTGGCTCTAGAACATCAGGGCAGTTCTCCTTGATAATGTCTTGAAAGATGACATCTAGGCTCTTTTTTTGATCATGGCTTTCAGGTAGTTCAATAATTTTTAAATTATCTCTCCTGGATCTATTTTCCAGGTCAGTGGTTTTTCCAATGAGATATTTCACATTGTCTTCCACTTTTCCATTCCTTTGGTTCTGTTTTATAATATCTTGATTTCTCATCAAGTCACTAGCTTCCACTTGCTCCAATCTAATTTTTAAGGTAATATTTTCTTCAGTGGTCTTTTGGACCTCCTTTTCCATTTGGCTAACTCTGCCTTTCAAGGCATTCTTCTCCTCATTGGCTTTTTGGAGCTCTTTTGCCATTTGACTTAGTCTATTTTTTAAGGTGTTGTTTTCTTCAGTATATTTTTCAGTATTTTTTTGAGTCTCCTTTAGCAAGTCATTGACTTATTTTTCATGGTTTTCTTGCATCTTTCTCATTTCTCTTCCCAATTTTTCCTCTACTTCTCTAACTTGCTTTTCCAACTCCTTTTTGAGCTCTTCCATGGCCTGAGACCAGTTCATGTTTTTCTTGGAGGCTTTTGGTGTAGGCTCTTTGACTTTGTTGACTTCTTCTGGCTGTATGTTTTGGTCTTCTTTATCACCAAAGAAAGAATCCAAAGTCTGAGACAGAATCTGGGTGCGTTTTCGCTGCCTGGCCATATTCCCAACCAACTAACTTGACCCTTGAGTTTTTCAGTGGGGTATGACTGCTTGTAGACTAACGAGTTCTATGTTCCACGTTTGGGGGGGATGTGCCAGCTCTGCCACATCAGCACTCCTCCTTCCCCAAGAACCCCCAACCTGGACTGGACTTAGATCTTCAGCAGGCTCTGCACTCCTGCTCTGATCTGCCACTTAATTCCTCCCACCAGGTGGGCCTGAGGCCAGAAGCAACTGCAGCTGTAGTTCTGTAGCTGCCCCACCTCCGCTGCCCCCAGGGTGGTGGCTGAACTGCGAACTCTATCATCCTGTCCCCAGCAGCTTTTCCCACTAACCTTCTCTGTTGTCTTTGGTATTTGTGGGTTGAGAAATCTGGCAACTGCCACAGCTAGCTGATTCAGGGCGCTAGGGCCTGCTCCGCCCGGCTCCTGGTTTGGTTGGTCTGTGCAGCCCACACTGGGCTCTGCTCTGTTTCCAGCACCGTGCAGGATAGACCTCACCCAGCAACCATCCCGGCTCTCCTGGGCTGGAGCCCTGCTTCCCTCTGCTATTTTTTGGGTTCTGCAGTTACAGAATTTGTTCAGAGCAATTTTTTGTAGGTTTTTGGAGGGACTTGGCAGGGAGCTCACGCTAGTCCCTGCTTTCTAGCCGCCATCTTGCCCTACCCAACAAGCTAAGTTTTACACAACTTCTTCAGCAGTAGGAAAAAAATGAGTTTACTGAGCTTTTTAGATCCCCTCAAATCACATCATGGGATAGCTGCAGTGGCATCCTGCAACAGGGGCATCAAATCCTGAAAACATGGGAGACTATATTTGTTCATAATGGTTATAACATATACTGGCTTTAAAATATTAGTTTCTTTGGACATAGTTGGCTTCTAAAAAGGCTTTTTGAAATTCCACTTCAAGTATGCCCAACTCCACTTCAAAGTCATTTGAGACATAAATATTATTTCTGCCATCTATGTCCTTATTAGGTAGCATTTGTTAATTCTAGAGTTTGTAGATTTTCAATGATGCTAGCTTCATCACCCTCTTAAGACTTAAATTACTCCTCAGGTTTCCATCTTATCTCATGTAATCTATCTAAGAATGATGTTTTTTTCTTATGATTAGTCTGCCTTCATTTGCAATGCATCTTTGTACAAATTTGATCTGGGGATTTTGATGACCAAAAAAACCCCAAAGAACAAACCAAAAACCCCAAACCTCCAACAATCAACATGAAGCCCTCTTGTGGTAAGATCTATTTCCCATTTGGTTATGATGTATTGATGTTTAATAATGGCAGTCATATCTTCAGTCTAGTTAATGAAAGGATTCTTAACTTAAAGGTCTGTCAAAAGGCCCCCCTTCAAAATTTTGATAACTGTAGTTCAATATAATTGGTTTCCTTTGGAAGCCTATGTTGTATCCTAATTCCTTGGTAATCCTATTATATGTATTTAAAAAAAAATTCTTCTTAACAGGAAACATTCTTTTAAAAAAAAATATATATATATATATATATATATATATTTTTTTTTTTTTTTGCAGGGGAAGAGCAGGGCAATTGGGGTTAAGTGACTTGCCTAAGATCATACAGCTAGTAAGTGTGTCAAGTGTCTGAGGCTGCATTTGAACTCAGGTCCTTCTGACTTCAGGGCCCATGCTCTACTCACTGCACCACCTAGGTGCCCCAGGAAACATTCTTCTTAACCAGACTGCCCAAGGGGGTCTATGGTATAAAAAGTTAACTCTGCTTTAATGAATATTCATGATTTGCCCCCTTTAGAGATCATTTCTATATGCACTCTGATGTCTCTTGCCTTCTTGAGGTACCAGAATATGAAGAAGCACCACTTACTCCACTATTCTCCCACATCAAGTTAATGGTTACAAAGAGTCGGACACAACAGTGGTTTCAAGTAAGCGCAGACTGGCGTCCTTTGCTGCCCACCAGTCTATCTGACCCAAAAGAACATTTGTGTTATGCTGAAAAGTGTACTAACTCAGTAGTATTGCCAGAGCCTAGTTCTTCAGTGTTTCAGAGCTTCCAGTTATTCAACATTTTTAAGCACCTACTGTGCTGAGCACTGGTGATACAAAGAATGGCAAAAGCCAGTCTCTACCTTCAAGGAGCTCACCGTCTGATGGCTTTCACCGCTACCATGATGGACTTAGGGCATATGATGTGTCCTCTAAACAACCCCAGACTGTTTCATAGGCTCCATCTGGAGGCAAACCACTTTCCATTAGACTGACTTCCAGTGGCATGTTCCTATCATCAGACTTTACTGTTGCTCAGTGGTGTGATATTTTCTTGTTCCAAAAGTATTTCTGCATGTTTTTGATATATTTATCAACACTTCCATTTTGGTGAAGTATTGATCTTTTTCTAGCTGTCTCAGGGTGATGGGATTTGTGTTTCATCAGGTTACATTCTAAATCTGTTATGGTGCATTTTATATTTCTGAAAATATGTATCAAGGTTATGGGAAAGAGAGATGGTTTTTGGTGATGGCACTGGAAATTAGAATACAGTCATATTGACAGATATTGTATTTAAACTAGGCAAATCTGGGAAGATAATATAGAATATGTGCAGTACTATAGAATTCAATTGAACAAACCTTTATTTGTCACCTACTATATACAGATCATGAGAATGGCTATCACCTTTCCTCCTACAATTCCTACCATGGCAACAGTTACCACCTCCTGCTGTGCCAAATTGTGAAATGTTGTTACACTTTTTGTCAAATAGTGCCAGAGAATACATTCATTCATGGTTGTTATATCAGATGTCACCTTTCAAAATTAATCTGCTTTGGCATAATTAGTCTGTTAGTTGGATTCATGTCATCACAGTCAAAAAGGTTTTTAAGAATTACAATTTAAACTAGGCACATGCCTGTAATCCTAGCTACTGCAGATGTTGAAACAGGCAGATCTTTGCATTTTGGGAGTTTTGAATTGCAATGGGATAGGCTGATCAGGTAGCCACACTAAGGCATCAACGTGGTGAGACCCTAGGAGTGTGTGGGTGTGTGCACGTGTGTGCATGTGTGTGCATGAGCATGCACCCATGGGCGCAGGCATGCAACAGATTGCTTAAGGAGGGGCAAACCAGCCCCAGCTGGAAGTGGAGCCAGGTCAAGGCTTTTGTGCTGATCTGCAGTGGGATCAGGCTCACGGGCAGCCTTTGCATGTCCTATCTGGACAAGATGGGGAGACCAAATATTAAAAAAATTATTTAACATTGTTGGTGGAACTGTGAATTTATCTGACTGTTTTGGAGAGCAATCTGGAATTATGCCCAAAGAGTTATTAAGCTGCCTATACCCTTTGATGCAGGAATAACACAGCTAGGTCTATTTCCAAAGATGATTAGGGAAAAAGGAAAAAAAAAACCAAAATTATGTGTTCTAGAATATTTATAGCAGCTCTCTTTGTGGTGGCAAAGAACTGGAAATTACAGGGATGCCTCTCAATTGGGTAGTGGTTGAAGGAGTTGTTGTAGATAATTGTGATGGAATACTACTGTGCTATAAGAAATGATGAGCTCAGTGATCTTAGAAAAACATGGATAGACTTGTATAAAATAATGAAGAGTGAAATGAGCAGAACCAAGAGAATGTTGTAGACGGCAACAGCAATATTGTTTTTTTTTCTAAATAGGTCAATTTTATTTATTTTTATTTCATTTTTACCTTATGCAATAAAACAAACATTTCCACAATATAATACAGTAAAAAAGAGGATTGTGCATGAAACTGCAAATCTACTATGCACAACTTGTTATTCCTTTCAAATATCAATATTGTTTTAAGAAACAACTTTGAGTAAGTCATTTTGAGTGTTATAAATGCCCAAATTAACTACAAGGGACATATGAAGGGAGGTACTATCTGTAGCCAGAGAAATAACAGAGAAAGAGAAGTATGTATAGTATGATTTTATATATATATGTGTGTGTGTATATACGTATTATATATATATATATATATACACACATATATATGTGTGTGTGTGTGTGTTTGTATCTAATGGTAGCCATCTCTAGGGTGGGCAGAAGGGAAGAAAAAAGGGAAAAATAAATTTATATGATAATCTTGTTATAAACTTAAAAGGAATAGCAAATTGCATATAATAGATTTGCAATTTCATGTATAATCATCTTTTTTTAAAAAAATTCCAATGTTATGGAAATGCTTGTTTTATTCCATGAATTAAAAATAAAATAAATAAAAATTTAATTTTTAAAGGATTCCTAAGTACTCTTATCTCCTTTTCAAAATCATTTGAGATGATAGTACTGTTTTTGTCATCCATTTCATTATTAGTGTACTGCAAGTGAAGATTTTTAATGACCTCAAAGTATTCAACATTCCCTTCTTCAAGTTTTAGCAGCTCTTCGACTTCATCTGTTTTGGCTAATCCATGCTTTAGGGATGAAGTTTGGTTTTGTTTTTTCATGAGTGCCTTGCACGAGTCATCAATAGATTATAGTCTGACTTGGAGCTGATAGCACCACTGATAAAAAGTCGTATGAAGCTCTTGCCTATAACGAGAGCTGTTTCCAATTTTGTTATGATATAGTACCAGAGCATGATGAAAGTATTCATTGCTTGGTCCACTGCTGTGGTTAGTACCATGTGCTTGGAAGCCTTTCTAGAAGAAGGGCTATTGGTTTTTCTGTTTTTGGAGATAGTTTGTGTTCTTGTGGTTTTAGAACACAAAGCTCCAGCATCTTCCCTGTCAAGCTGATTGAGTAGTTAGCTTAAAATTGCATACTTCTGTCTTTATTTCTCAGATTTATAGGACAAGTTTCATTAACTGGCCAGCATGCTAATGACCCCATCTGTGGCATTTCTAGAGACTAATTTTGGGCTTCCTTCAAAGCCTTCACAGCTACCATTAGAATATGAACTTCTTGAGAGCAGAGACTTGTCTTTTACCGTCCTTTGTCATTTCAGTCTCATCCAACTCTTCGTGACCCCATTTGGGGTATTCTTGGCAGAGATACTGGAGTGATTTGCCGTTTTCTTCAGGTCATTTTACAGATGAGGAAACTGAAGCAAACACGGTCAAGTGATTGTCCACGGTCACACAGCTACTAAGTGTCTGAAGCCAGATTTGAATTCGGGTCTTCCTGACTCCAGGCCCAGCGCTCTATCTACTGCACTAGCTAACTGCTCTGGCATTTAATATGTGTTTTGACTATTCACTGACCGGACTACCATATGGATTTTGGAGCACATAGAATCTCCACCGTACTATGCTCTGACTGGTATTCTCATATTTTGCTGTTGCCACCAACCAACCTGGACAATGGATTGATCTTTGAGGCTATTTATTATTATTGATGACGATAATGTTTCTCATGACTTTAGGCAAAGACAGCATGGCTACTTGCTGGTGATATTGGAGGAGGCTACCTATTCAGATGTGGAATCAGTGGTGTCAAACTTAAATAGAAATGTATCCCTGTGGACTGCATATTGACTTAGAAAACCACAAATTAACATTATCTATGTTGATTGTATTTATTAAACATTTCACAATCACATTTTGATCTGGTTCAATTCATAGTTGGTTTGAATTTGATACCCCTGGATTAGATGACTTATGAGGTTTCTTTCAACTCTGAAATTATAAGATTGTGTCTACTGTAGATGAGGTGCTGCACTGGGTTTAGCTAATTCAAGGATGAATAAGACATGGTCTTTCCCTTAAGGAGTTTATAGTATAATATAATTTTCTCATGCAGATTTGAGGAAAGCAGGGAATATACTCTCAAGCAGAATGGATATTAGGAGCAGATTTTCCTTCTCTCTTCCAATCTAAAGGGTAATGGACAGTTCTTGATAGGCTAAGCATATGAGCTTTCCATAATGAAAGTAGAGTCAAACCTCGTATATTTGTACAAACTAGGGAGGTCGATGGGGATCACTGTCATGTCTCAGTGAGTGAGAAGGATGAATTCTCCTGTATTTGAATTCATATTCTTCAAACCCACAAATATGTAAAATATATAATTGGTAATAAAAATACAGCATTATGAAGATTTTTAAAAACATTACAGTTTTATTACATAGTGACTCAAAATAATTATTCACAGAATGATTCCAAGAGGAGGAGGGAAAAAAGTGTGCTTTTCTGAGTGAATAAACTTATTGGAAATTAGCAGCTTAGTTTTGGCATAAATATTTATGATAAAGTGCTTGAAGAGCGTGTTTTCTTTAAGAGATTAAAAAGCCCTCTTGTAATCTTATTTACATCATTTATTTACTTATCAAACATTTTCTTTAAAGAGGATCCAAAGGGAACATTTAACCCAGCAGGTTGGTTTAATTATCATACATTCTAAATTTAAGAGATGATTTTATTCTACCAATTTATTTACTCCCAGGCTGAGATCTTACCAGTTATTGGATCACTGCTATCTATCTTAACATATTTGTTTTCCTAGCATCTAGAGCTAATCCTGGATATAAGATCGTGTATTTAGAATCATGTATTGAATTAGTTGGAAGAGTTCAATAAAGAGGAAGATGAAAAGTTATTTCATAAGGGTAGTGGAATAGGGAAGGCTTTGATAATTTCAATCTAAGTCCTCACATGGCTTGGATGGACCATCAATAACACATGCATAGATCCTTATGCTTTCAGTCTTTCTTTGCATGAGGATATAAAAGCAAAGTTGTCATCATGAGAAATGTCTAGTCAATCACACTCACCGCTCCCAGGATAGTTGGGCCCAAGAAATATGCCATGAAAGGACAACACTGCCTCATTTCATTCTCTCTGACATAACCTAACAGTTAAGCATGGCCTTGATTTTCCAGCAAGTCATACACCTGTGTTCCAACCTTTTTTGAATTTATGCTGACTTCCTAGGTTATAAAATATTAGGATATTATAACAGACACTTGACCAAGATTAAATAAGAAAAATTGAGTGAAGAGACAACAGGGTATAGGTGGAAGCGCATTGGACTTTGAATCAGAAAACATCAGGGTTCAAATGTGATCATGGCCAATTCACTTAGCCCAAGGGTGGGGAACCTGTGGCCTTTGCTCTACGAAGTTTGGATTCTCGGGCTCGAGGCCGCATGTGGCCCTCTAGGTCCTCAAGTACAGCCCTTTGACTGAATCCAAACTTCACAGAACAAATCCCCTTAATAAAAGGATTTGTTCTGTAAAATTTGGACTCAAAAGGCCACATCTGAGGACCTAGAAGGCCACATGTGGCCTCGAGGTTGCAGGTTCTCCACTCCTGACTTAGCCTCTTTAAATCTCAGTTTCTTGACTTGTTAAATGGGAATAAAGTATTTACCTATATTATGGATAGGACCACAGTGGGTATATATAGGCTGAAGCATATTAAAAGATAACAAATTGCACAGAAAAGGTGGTATCACTGCTATCATCAAAGAAATGTATGACTGAAAAAGGGGGTGGGCTGGTCATTTATTTAGCAAGAGTGAAGAATAACAAACAGATAGCCCATGTGCTTCATTGGTACCCATACAATGTAAAAACAAAAACAAAAAATTAGAGGAAGTCTCTCAGCATATGAGATTTATGTGAGGACATGGACAAGAATATCATTATGATGCAGTGAAAGGAATACTGCGTTTGTCATTGTTGTGTTTGTCCTTTGTTCTCGAAGAGGACCATAACATTGAGGAAATGATGACATGACTTGCAGTTGACTGATTTGAGTGAGTGAGGGCTGTGCAAGGTCACCAGCCTCACTTTCTCCTCCAGAACCACCTGGGTCCAGTGGCCTGATATTCACCAGGATGACTGGAAATGGCCAAGTATGCATTGGGAGACCCTGGCCCTTTCAGGCTAGGGTCTTTTCAGGTTCTCACTTTGAGTGAAATAACAAAAAAAGAAAAATCATGTGTGCGTGCGTGTTTGTTTGTCCTTCGTTCTCAAAGAGGACCATGACATTAGGGAAATGATGACATGACTTGCAATTGACTTTGAGTGAGTGAGGGCTGTGCAAGGTCACCAGCCTCACTTTCTCCTCCAGAGCCATCTGGGTCCAGTGGCCTGATATTTGCCAGGATGACTGGAGACGGTCCAGGATGCAATGGGAGACCCTGGCCCTTTCAGGCTAAGGTCTTTTCAGGTTCTCACTTTGAGTGAGGGAACTAGAATTAGGGAATCATTCCAAATCCCAACCCCATCACCTGTGTAACCTTGGATAGATCACCCAATCTCCCTAGATCTCAGATTTCTCATCTCTAAAATGAGGGGAGTGAAGTGATGACTTTTCAGGACTCTACAATTCTAAATCTCTGAGCTTATGAAGAATAAAGAGGGCATGAATGCAGTATGATGCACCCTGCTCCCACATGGATGAGATCATAGGTCCATTCAAGTTTTAAATACAGAAAAGAGTACCTACTTCAGAGAGTTCTTAGGTGGAGCCAAGGAGATATTGGACACAGCATACGTTAAGACGCTACATCAGCGCCAGCTGTTATTAACGCCTTGCCTCCCTGCCTCTCTCACTGCTGATGGACAGAGATACAAATAAATAGAAGTTGGCATGGGGCTCTGAAACTCTGCCAGCCTCAGTTGTTCTTCTCCGAGTGACTGATTCCTTCATTGTTAGAGTCCTGCAGTTTGCCCGTGGTCATTAAATACGTTTTGCATACCAATCTAACTCCTTGGCTTCGGGGAAAAAATGGGGAGCCCATTTCCATGAGGCATGAAAGGGAAAAACCAAACAGGAAACATGGCCCTGGCAGCCTCACTGCTTGGCCTGCCTCGTACACAATGCCCAATAGAAAATCAGCCTCTGGGAGTTGGCAGTTGACCCAGCAAAGGTCACTTTGATATGGTAACTGGTGTATTTATCTGGAGATAATCTCTGAGTCTGAGGGATTTTTTCCAAGATCAGTGTGTGAAAGGCCATTTTCTTGGCTTGGAGAAAAAAATCGTTATTGAATAGTCCCTTCAAGGGGGTTCCTGGAACCACTTTATTTGAGAAGGACACGGATTCATGGTCAATGGCAATGGAATTCCATCTGACACCCACATGAATAGCCGAAGAATTGACTGAGAGGCGAGTGGTGAGCGGTTTTGTCTTAGTGCAATCTTACTGGCTTCACAACCTGGCTCTCTTCATTTTCCTTGGGGCTCTATTACCAAATTATTTTGCCTTTACTGCCTAATTTGAAAAGACCCCAATGTCCTTGTCCTATGTCCAGACTTTGCATTAACCAAAGTGATTGCTTGTGTCAGGGCAGGAAACTGATACCACATTTTGCTTTCTTTTTTGACAAGAAATCAGAAGGCCACCAAAGGAGGTTTTGGGTTTTGTTTTGTTTTTGTTTTTTTGGAATGGGGAAAGACATTTGGAGGGTGGGTTGATCAGAGAGAAACTTCAGGCCACCAGGATGTAACCCACAGACCAGCTCTGTCTTTGACCTCTTTGGACCTCTCCCTAACTTGTCTCTGTCGGTTTGCTTCCTTGTCTGGAGGAAAGAAAATAATATGTTAGCTGTTTTCCCAGATGTAGATTTGAGATGAAGGCACTCAAGGCAGAAGACATCCATTTCACAGTTTTATTCCAAGGAAACCTGTGAAATAAAACTCAGATATAGTATGTGTCTAGGTTTCCCAACTCCTGTGCCAATGTACAATATGAACTGAGTCTTGAAATAAATCAGGCAAGCCAGTAAGCAGAAGTGATGAGGGAGAGCATTCCAGGCATGGGAGAAAAAAGTAAGGAAGGCCCGAATGATGATCATTTAAGTAGAGAAAAGGGGGAAGAATGCAGGAGATGCAGCTGAGCTTGGACGTAAGACTTCACAGCTGACTGGGTCTGGTGATTAGGGAGAGTGAGGAGTATGGACATGTGCCTGCCCCTGTGGCCTGGACAATGTTATTTCCTACGGCCTAGTTTTCCTTTGGAGCTGCTAGATTGCCCGAGGGGATGCCTCTCTGTCAGTTCCCATTTAAAGCGATCTAGAATCTGGCTCAATCTCTTAAAAATCAAATGTTGTAGTGGCTAAAAAATGACATCTGTCTGTCCTTCTAATATCCTGGGGCATAGTCAATTGGTGCTTGAACTCACAGCTCATGGAGCAGCTAGGTATTCTTTCTACTGATTATCTTCAGCTTTAATTCTGTGTTCTCCCCTTTTCATTCTTGCTTTTCCAGTTCAAAGCTTATTCTCCCTGGAAGAGAAAAATAGAAGCCCATCTGTTTTCTATTTGTCATCTGTGGTCATTATCCCATGCACCCATTGGTCTTTTCTCCTGTCCCTGATGCCTTTCTATAGTGATAAAGAATATAATTTCCTTTGGAATATCTGCACTCTCCCCTCATCACTAAAGGTAAAAAAAAGAGTACAAAGTTACTTAAATCACTATGAAAGTGACTGAAAGTCTTACTGGAATTACTGGATCTTGCCTATCTTTTTGGAAACTAGATCCTGATTATGATTTTTGTTAAGAAAGCAAGTCCTTTTTAAAAATTATTTCCCTGATTACATGTTAAAATAGTTTTTAAAACTTTTTAAAAAAAATTTGAGTTCCAAATTGAAGAAAACAAGTCTTAAGGATGAGATAGGGGGTGGCTAAGTGGTACAGTGGATAGCGCACCAGCCCTAGAGTCAGGAGGACCTGAGTTCAAACCTGGCCTAAGACACTTATTAGCTATGTGACCTTGGGCAAGTCACTTAACCCCTGTTGCCTCCAAAAACAAAAGAAGAAGAAGAATGAGCTAGGATTTGTAGTTAATCTCTAAAACATTACCAGCTTCTCTATTACTGGTCTCTCCCACAATTACAGACCCTGTCTCTGGGATAAGCAGCCCAAGGCATATGATACAGAAGGCCAGATGCCTTACAAGTCAGAGTAGCTTGTGACACAATGGAACCTCTGAGAACTAACCCTTTTCTCCACTCTTCTTCACCTCCCACTGTAGCTGACTCAGAGCATACTTTCCAGATGTTGTTTGACTTAAGTGCAAAAGCAATCAGACACCTGCTATTTGAGGTCTCACAGGAGAGCTTATAGGTCAGAGGCTGCAAGCCTCACCCCACAATACTATTCTGTAATGTTAACACAATTCCAGCCTTTTTGGATAAGACCCTGGTTAAACTGCATAGTGCACACCCTATTCTGTGCCCCAGGGATGCCTTTAGAAATTTCTCTTAACTTTGCATGTGGAAAGAGTGGGCAAATGACTGAATTCCAAGTCAAGTCAACAAATATTTATTTAGTGTCTGCTCTGTACTAGGCACAGTGTTAAGTGCTGGCAATACAAAGAAAGGCAAAAAAAATCTCTACCTTCAAGGACCTTATGGTCTAATAGTATATGTGTGGTGGGAGAGGGAGGGTGGGAAACATGCAAACATCTATGTATAAATATGATATAGCCAGGATAAATTAGGGGTCATCTCAAATGGAAGGCACTAGTAAGGCTAAGGAGGTTTGGAGAGGCTTCTTGCAGATCCTAGATTAGAATCTGCGATCTACCAGTTATTTCAGTGAGACCCCTCTGGCCTCCTGGTCAAGATCCTTTCTTACTTTATTCTGTATTTGGCAATTTTCCTACCTAGGGGTATACGTGTAGGGATGTAGAAGCCCTTTCTCTTTGGAATTTTGCCTTATTCAACAGTTGCATTGGAAACCCTCCAGTTCTCTTTAGACTTTTTGGACCAGGCCTCCTCTTCTTCTTCTTCTTCTTCTTCTTCTTCTTTTCCCCCACTGGTTTCCCCCACATTTTCAACAATTAAATTAAAATTGCTACCAATTGAATCACATTCACAAATGTCTTAAATATTATAAATTCTGATGATAATTTCTATTTGTCTGTGAATCAGGAGCTGGTAAGTAATTCACAAGAACACAAGATATCCAAAAGGCCAAACGTGACCTAAGTTAACATATGTAAATAATTTAGGCCAAATACTTGTATGGGGCTATTCAACCTTTCCAGTATGGAAAAAAATGATTGAAGTTAAACTATAAAATGCTGTGTCTTGAAAGCATGATACAGCCTAGCCTGTAAGTCTCTTTTGGTTTCTGATGGGGCTCCTTCTGGCTTTGACACTGTTGTTGTTTTTCAGTTGTGTTTGACTTTTGGTGACCCCCTTTGGAGTTTTCTTGGCAGAGATATTGGAGTGGTTTACCATTTCCTTCTCCAGCTCATTTTACAGATGAGGAAACTGAGGCAAACTGGCTTAAGTGACTTGCCCAGAGTCACACAGTTGGTAAGTGTCTGAGGCCAGATTTGAACTCAGGAAGATGCGTCTTCCTGACTCCAGGCCTGGTACTCTATCCACTGTGCCACCTAGTTTGACGCTGAATAATAATAATAGCTAACATTTATACAGTGCTTACTATGTGCCTGGGACTGTGCCAAGTACTTTTACAATTTTGTGTCTCACTTGATCATCACAACGACCCTGGGAAGTAGGTGTTATTATCATCCCCATTTTACAGATTAAGAAAACTGAGGCAGAAAGGGGTGAAGTGGCTTGCCCAGGGTCACACAGCTAGTAAATATCTGGGGCCAGATTTGATCTCAGGCCTTCTTGACTTCAGGCCCATCACTCTATCCACAGTACCACCAATATCCCCCTCCTCTCAGCCTATCTGAACCCTCTCCTTCCTCCAAGGACTTCCAGCTCAAGCTACTGCTCCTTTAAAAGGCTTTGGAGTCAGGAGATCTGGGTTCCAATCCCATATGTGATTCCTATGTCCAATCCTCTGTGATCTCTAAATCCTTTGTAAATTCCCTGACCACTCCATCTGATGGTGCTCTCCTCTAAATCATTTTGCAAAGAAATGGTTTTTCTCCTGTTACATGTTTGCTCCTTCAGTTTTTCTATATGTGTTTCACGTAGGCCATTAAAGGACATAGGAATATGAAGAAGGCGCAATTGCCGCCCTAATTGATTTTGTGCCAAGTAAAGTGTGCCCACACATGCGTGTATATGTGCACATACACACATATACACATATGTAATATAAAATAGCATATGACCAGTATATAAGAACTATAAATAAGGTGCTAGAGGAGTCCAAGGTTACTTTTGGATAGAAGGGTCATAAAATACCTCTCAATTCAACTAATAGTTAAATAGTCAATGATTCTCAACATTCAGTACTCAGACATTTGAGAGAATGAACGGCTGAACAATGCTCAAAGGTATTTGACTAATAGTTTCTTGAGAAATAAATTAGTTCCAATTGGCACACCTGTTTCATCAGTTAAAAAAACTCACTACATTCTTTAGGAAAACAAAACAGTTTTCATTTTATTTGGGAGACATTTGAGGACAATCTTGTACGTTATGGACACATACATAACATGAGTGTTTTATCTAGGTACCTCGGGGTTTCCTTCCTCACACCTGTTCCCTACTTGGGATGCTTTTCTTTCTTTGCCTGTACTTCTTGGAGTCATTCCCTGGTTACTTCAGGCATTGATTTAAGTCGAGCATCTTTTACAAGCATCTTAACTGGATCCCCCAGCTACTTTCCCTTCTAAGTTTACTTCCGTGTGGAGCGAATACTTTGGAGTTGCCATTCCAGATCTTGCTTACATGGATGAATTGGGTCCCCAGAGAATTACTGTTACATCTCCTCTGGACCCTAGGGCTAGTCCTTAGAGACTGAGGAGTGGTTTTCTAATACTCATGACTTCCCACCGGTGTGCTCTATCCTTTCCACCCCACTTCCAGCCCAATGATTATCCACTGATGTCGATTCTTTAGAAAGAGGTGATATAGCAAACTTCTGCTCAAAATTCTTTGTTGTTTAGCCATTTTCAGTCATGTCCGACTCTTCAATGACCCCATTTAGGGTTTTCTTGGCAAAGATACTGGAGTGGTTTGCCATTTCCTTCTCCAGCTCATTTTGCAGATGAGAAAACTGAGGCAGTGTTAAGTGATTTGCCCGAGGTCAAACAGCTAGTAAGTGTCTAAGGACAAACTTAAACTCAGGAAGGAGGCAATGGTGGTTAAGTGACTTGTCCAGGGTTACACAGCTAGTAAGTGTCAAGTGTCTGAGGTTGTATTTGAACTCAGGTGCTCCTGACTCCAGGGCTGGTGCTTTACCCACTAGACCACCTAGCCGCCTGTGACACTTTTGTACTAGTACATGAAGAGTCCAGGGGAAAATGAGTTCAGACTTAGAGCTGGCTCAGTGACTACAGGGTTGGGTCTGAAATCAGGAAGGCCTGAGTTCAAATTTGCCTTTGGACACTTCGTAGCTGTGTGACTCTAAGCAAGTCACTTAACTTCCCTTCGTTTCCATAATTGTTCAATGAGCATGGTAGTTGCACCCACCTTGAAAAGTTGTAAAGATCAAATGAGAGAAAATCTGTAAAAAGCACTTAGCATAGTGCCTAGAGTATAGTAGGTACTACATAAATTCTCAGTCCCTTCCTCCCTTTCTCCATTTGTAAATACATGTTTTTCATTTATCTGTGTACATGTTTTTGCCCTCATTAGATTGTGTGTCCTTTGAAGAAAGGGACTGTTTTGCTTTTAACTTCGTTATCACCAGAACTTAGCACTGGCACGCAACAAATCCTTAATAAATGCTTGTTTAGAATGGAGGTTTGTGTAGAATTCCTGGTGATTCCTAGTCGTCTATGTCATCCTCTAGTCATTCTCCTTGCTCAAATCATGTACTCTTTCAGCCTATTCTAACCCTAACCAAACTCCAGCTCAAAATCTCTTAGAGTTGGAAGAAAACACTGTCTGGAATTACAGTTCCTAGAATGCCCAGTTAGACTTCACAGCTTTTTCTTGCCTTTGGGGAAATCAGTCCATATACCAAATTACACTTGATTGGTGGGTTCCTCTTATTGAGACAAGAAGACCTGAGTTCAAATCCAGGCTCAGACACTTACTGACTACATGACCTTGGGCAAGTCATTTAATTACTATCTGCCCAAGTTTCATCAACTATAAAACAGGGATAATAAGAGTATGTCTCTCTCAAGATTGTTGTGACTATTAAATAAGGTAACATTTGGAACTTTAGACTCTGGAATCTTAACAGAGTGCCTGGCATGTTGTAGGTATATAATAATTACCTTTTCCTTCCTTATTCCTTAATGGAAGGAATCCAAATATCTGGAGTTTACATTGTGAAATGATACAAATATATACAAACGAGTGAATACGGATTAAAGAATAGGGAACAAATTAGAATAGAAAAATCACTGAAGATGGTTGCACATGAACATAGTTTCTCAGTAATAAAATCCCATGGATCCAAGAAGGGAGTATGTGGGGTTCAAGTGACAGGCCCATGCTTTAGGTGAGGCAATGCTGTAATGAGATCTCTTGTGATTCAAGTTTTAAAAACCTTTAGACTGAATCCAAGAAACACCTACCATGTATATTATTTTTTATTTATTTTAAAATTTTTATTTATTTTATTTTTAATCTATGAGATAAAACAAGCATTTCCATGACAGAGTAGAATAAAAAAAGATGATTGCACCTGGAGCTGCAAATCTATTATGTACAATTTGCTATTCCTTTTAAATACATAATAAAGTTATGATAAAAATTTCTTCCCCGCCCTTTTTCCCTTCCTATGCCAATTACTTTCATCTATACAATGAGAGGGTTAGACTAGGTGATCTCTAAGGTTCTTTCCAGTTCTAGCTCTCTAAAGAAGCCCAGAGATATTTAGAATATAAGAAATAAGCTATTCATGGGATTGTAGATTTGGGATTGAAAAGGATCATCTAATGGGTCATCTACTCTAATTCCTTCGTCTAACAAAAGGGGAAACTGAGGCCCAGGGAGGTTAAATGAAAGACCCAAATAGAGCCAGATTTTAAACACAAGTCCTTTGTTTCAATTCTAAGGCTCCACTGTACTGCTGAATAGGTGTTTCCCCTAATCCCTATCGAGTGGTCAGTCAATAAACATTTATTAAGTGCCTACTATGTGCCTGGCACTGTGTGATAAGTGCTAGGGAAACACTGAAGGCAAAAAGCAGTTTCTGCTCTCAAAGAGTTCACAGTCTAATGAGAGACAGTATGCAAACAATTATATACAAACCAGGTATAGACAGGAAAAGCTGGAAATAATAGAGGGAAGGCATTAGAGTTAAGGGATTTGGGAAAGGCTTCCTAGAAGGTAGAATTTCAGCTAGGGCTTGAAGGAAATCAGGAAAGACAGAGGGTAGGGAAGGACAATATTCGAGGCATATGAGATATCCAGTGAAAATACTCACAGTTGGGACATGGAGGGAATTATTCAGAGAATTCAGTGTTAATGGATCACAGAGTACATGGAGGGGAGTAAGGCATAAGAAGAGTAGAAAGATAAGAAGGAACCAACTTATGAAGGGCTTTAAAAGCAAAATAGGGTTTTATATTTGACTCTGGAGGTGATAGTGAGCCACTGGAGGGAGGGAGGGAAGGAAGGTGAGTGGAAGGGGGAGGGAGAGGGACAGGGGGAGAGACAGACACAGAGACAGACACACAGAGAGGTAGAGTTAATGTGGTCAGACCTGTGCTTTCAGAAGATCAGTTTTTCAGCTAAGTGGAAGATGGACTGGAATGGGGAGAGAGTTGAGTCAAGAAAACCAGCCAGAAGGCTACTCGGCAATGGTGAGGTGATGAGATCCAGCACCAGGATGGTGGTGGTGTTGGGTAAGAGGAGAAGGCACATAAGACAGATGTTATGAAGGTAGAATCAACAGGGTTTGCCAGAAGATTGGACAGGGAGGGTGAGAGAGTGTGAGGAGTCAAAGATGACACCTAGGTTGTGAACCTGGTTGACTGGGAGGATGGTGGCACCCTTGACAATAATAGAGAAGTTAGAAAGAGGGCAATGTAGTTCGGAGTGAAAGAATTAGAAGTTGATACAGCTGGTTTGTACATGCCACTCCTGACATAAGATCTTTTAAAGCAAATAAACATTTTTCACTAGAATCCAGCTGGAAACTAGTCTAAAACGTGAACGCAGAGCAAAGGCTCCCTTCGAAGCAAAGCAGCTGCAATGACTCAAAGTCAGCCTTGCTTTGGAGCTTCTCTTTCCATCTCTGAAGTTTTGTAAGGGGTCTTCCAAAAGGGCCCATGATCTGGGCACTCCTAGGTTCATGAAGAGCTCCTTTTCCAAAGGCACTTTCACATTTGTGACTCCATTTTATACAGAATGTCCCTGGGAGTCAGAGAAGAAGGGAGGAGTCTGTTAACTTCAGTTTGTAAATGGGAGGTTGAGTCTTGGTCTTCTCTTGGTGAAATTAGATGCAAATTACATATAGAGCAACAGAGACTAAAATCCAGATCTCTTGAGTCAGTACAGGGCTTGCCCTAGAGATGAATTTGAAAATCCGAGAAATCACTCCAGCTTAATATGCCACTTGCCTAGTACCACAAGCAAAGCTAGAATATGGCTCCTGAAAAAAGTGACCAAAAGGATAACAGACATAAGGGGCAGCTAGGTGGCACAGTGAATAGAGCACCCTCCCTGGAGTCAGGAGGATCTGAGTTCAAATCTGGCCTCAGACACTTGACACACTTACTAGCTGTGTGACCTTGGGCAAGTCACTTAACTCCAATTGCCCTGCCTTCCCTTCTTCAAAAAAAAAAAAAAAGGGATAACAGACATGAGCAGCCTGAAGAACTGCTGACTTAGAGCCAGAATCCCATATATGCAACTGATAAATCATTTCACCTCTCTCAGACTCACTTTTCTCATCTATAAAATAGGGATAAGAATGTTTCTACTTCATAATTTTTCGAGGATAAGTCAAGTCAGCTAGCATTCATTGAGCACTCACTATGTGCCAGACACTGTACTAAGTGACAGAAATTTAATAAAAGGGGACAATGTTTTAAAAAAAAAAGTACTTTGTAAACCCATGAAGTACCAAATAAACATAAGATATACATTTTCAGGGATTCACCCCTGAGCCTGGCTTCTCAATGGTGCTCATTTTTAAAAATTTAATTTGCATCATGCTCTTCTCAAGAAACAGTTACTGTGTACAATGAGGAATACCTGTATTGCAAAATTAATTGACCCGAAGGAGCTTGACAATACCCACACTTTAGAATGGATCAAATTTAGGACCCCGTTTCTTTTCCTCAGGAGACAGCCAATCAATCTCTAGGCTTTCTAGAGAACACAGTGCCTGGGGAATGATTTGAACTTTTCCACTGGCAGAACGGCTGATAGTTTGACAGTCATCGATTCTGTTGGGAATTTGAGGTTACAGCTTAAGCATGAGTTACTGTATCAACCAACTAGGAATTTCCTGAGCAGCTTGAACATGCTTGGAATTGTGTATGTGAAGACAGAAGGGTGCAAACTCTCTGACAAACATAGCTAGGATTCTTGGTCAATCTAGCGGGGGCTGGAAATGATTTTTCCTTCATAGTCAGCTTTGAGGCTTCCCAGGAGACACGTCTTCCTGTGACACAGGAAGGCCACAGAGGTCAAATGCCAAAGATAATCTTTCACCTTTTACCTAATATGTTGGCAAGAAATGTTATTTTTTTAAAAGCCTACTCTAGATTATACACACAGATTGTGGAAAAAACAAGGGTGGGGGCGAGTGAAAATGCTGAATAATCCTAAAAATATCTGTATCTGTGTGTGTGTGTGTGTGTGTGTGTGTGTGTGTCCGCGTGTGCACGTGTGCTTACGAGAAGGAGAATAACTAACGTAATGGATAAAGAGCTAAGTCGGATTCAGGTCCTGCCACTTAAATCTACTGGCTATATGACACAGGAGGTGGCTCAGTGGATAGAATGCTGGGCTTGGAGTCAGGAAGACCTGAATTCAAATTTGACCTCAGACACCAGCTGTGTGGCCCTAAGCAAGTCACTTAACCTTTGTTTGCCTTAATCCACTGGAGAAGGAAATGGCAAACCACTCCAATATCTTTGCCAAGAAAATCCCATGGATGGTCACTTTTTTTTGGTCATGTTCAATTCTTCATGACCCTATTTGGGGTTTTCTTGGCCAAAGTATTGGAGTGGTTTGCATGTTTTTTCTCTAGCTCATCTTACCTATCAGGAAACTGAGGCAAACAGGGTTAAGTGACTTGCCCAGGGTCACTAGTAAATGTCTGAGGCCAGATTTGAACTCAGAAAGATAGATCTTCCTGACTCAAGGCTATTCACAGCACCACCTACCTGTCCCCCATGGAGAGTCTGGTCTACAGGGTCACAGAGTCAAACATGACTGAACAATAACATATGACTTTGGGCAAGTCATTTCCCTCTAAGTTGTAGAGAGAAGATGATGATCAGCATTGGTAGAAGGAGTTAACTTTTTCCCCGTACCAATGAAATCACAAGTCTTGTTCCTATCCATTTGTGCTTAAATTTAAATATAAATCCCTCTAATATTATGGAATGGTTGTCACTCCAAACGGAACAATGTAGACGCATTGTGATAATCTAACTTAAAGAGCAGAAAATTGGTCTCACTTCCCTGATTGATCTCTTTACTCAGACACCTTCCTTGCTCACTTCATGCTAGAGACAAGCAATGGACCAGCCTTTCCTGAGATTTAGTTTTATTTTATGATCATTGTATTAGTCATTTGTGCTTTCCCTGTGTAGGTAATAATTACACATTTTGGTTTGAAAATGTTAGTGATGAAGAGATAAGGGGGTTTAACTGAAGAAGTAAGACTGTATTCACTTACGGAAAATTATGCCCATAATTCAACATCAACAGAGCTAGAAGATACCTCAGAGACCACTGTCCTGTACAGAAATCAATCTGATACACAATATCCCCTGGAGACAAAATCTCACCTCTGACTTTCTTGAGAAAGCAACATTCCTAGGTTCCAGACTGCGTGTCTCTGTGGAGAGATTGAGGGAATTGGGTTATAGGCCTCAGTCAGATTCAGAAGAAAATACATTGCTCAGAATGATTGGTCTCAGACTATACTAGTTTGTCTCTTCCCTGAAAGGGCAGGTCTGAACTGTCTCTACTTTATCAGTAAAGCATCAGAAATAATTATCCTCACAGAAAGATTTCCTGCTAGTCTGTAAAGCAGTAAGCAACAAAAGTAAGCAAAGACTAACAGAACGTGGTGAGTTGTGCCTGTAAAGTTGCAAAAAAAAAAAGTTGTAAAAGTTGTGAAGTTGCATCATATTAGCTATTATTAGTTCTGTTAATATTAAGTTTAAAACAAGATTTATAGTGAATATCTGATGTCAAAAATAGAGCCCTTAAAGTTTAGATGATACATAGCCCCTGTCCTTGGGTAGCTTTGCATTCTAATAGATAGGATACTAACACAGAGATGTAAGATACTATATTAGGTGATAAAGATGTCAGACAGTCATGAAAGAAAGTGCTATCCAAGGTCTGAGGGGGAAAGGTTGTTACAGACCTCAGGAATCAGAAAGGACTACAGGAAGTTCTCTTGAAAATAGTTGGGTGTATATGGGACATTTCTTTTTATCATTGACCTCCTTAAAGTATACGCTTAGCATTGAGATCTCTGGGTCAAAGGGGATGGACATTTATGTCATTTTTTTAAACATAATTCCATATGGCCTTCCAGAATTGTTGGACAAGTTCCCAGCTCCATCAGCAGTACTTTAATGTGCCTATCTTTACCCAACCCCTCCAGCATATACCATTCCCATCTTTTGGTATCTTTGTTAATTTGCTACCTGTGAGGTAAAACCTTAGCATTGTTTTCATTTGTATTTATATTGCTATTAGTGATTTAGAGGAGTTTTTCATATTAGAGTGAAAGTTTGCAATTATTCTGAAAACGGTGAATATCCTTTGGAAAATGACTTTTGATCTTATTTATTTGTGCTAGTTGCTGAAATATCTTGGATAGCAAACACTTATTCTTGAAAAAAAATATATATGTGTATGTGCTCTGTGCATAGAGACATGTATACATAGACACATGCACACACATGCATTTACACATACACACGCACATATACTCCATAGATACACACAGACACAAAGACGTGCATGTGCGCATACAACATAATACATGTATATGTATACATATACAATACATGTGTGTACACACAATGCATGTGTGCATATATACAATAAATGTATACGTACACAGATAAAACACATGTGTATGCACAAAATGTATGTATATGCGTATGCACATATGATACACATGTCTATACACACATAACACATGTATGTGCATGTGCATGCACATTCCCTTCTACAAGCCCTGAAAAGTCACATAAACAATCTAGTCCTCAGTGAAATATTGTCATCGTCCTCACCCCATTCTTAGGTGATCACACTAATGTGCATTTAAATTTTTTATCACTTGCTTATCACGACCAAGAAGGCAACTGGCTATTTGCAAGGCCATGATGAATTGTTAAAATATTCCTGCTAGATTAATATCTGAGGGAAAAACTCTACAGGAACATTTCGTTGCTGTTGCTGTTACTAATGTGACTGAGTAAATGGCTTAGGGACTTGTCCCTCACTGATAGGTGTTATTATTTAGTCTAATTCTACTTTTCCCTTTGTGTGAGTGGAGCTAACTCAAAGGCCTCAGGGTGCGTTGTATGCTTTGGATGTGTGTGTTTATCGTTCCCAGCAGGCTCATGATTAATCTTCATTGTTCCTTTTCTTCCCTCATACCTAGCTGGCATGCCTCCCATTGATATAGGCACTTCCCACTGAGTCTTTTTTGTTTTGTTTTTTGGAGGGGGGAGGGCCAGGCAATTGGGGTTAAGTGACCAGCCCAAGGTCACATGGTGTGTGTGTCAAGTGTCTGAGGCCAGATTTGAACTCAGGTCCTCCTGACTTCAGGGCTGGTTCTCTATTCATTGTGCCACCTAGGTGCCCTCCCACTGAGTCTTGAGGTTCAGAAGGGGTACCTCTGTTTTCTTCCTATTTGTCCAGTCCATCCAGTCTTCCTCTGGGGCAGGTGGACTAGGTTTTTGCAATTACTCTTGGGCAGCTTTGTAGTTCTTGTAAGGCTAGGGCAAAAGCCGATCCTATATTTAGATCCTGAGGGACCTTAAAAGTTGGCTAGTCCAAATCCCTCATTTTACAGATGAGGTAACTGAGGTTCAGAAAAGTGAAGTCATGGGGCAACTAGATAGAGTAGATAGAGTTCTGGCCCTGGAGTCAGGAGGACCTGAGTTCAGATCTGTCCTCAGACACGTACTAGCTGTGTGACTCTGGGCAAGTCATTTAACCCTAATTGCCTCCAAAAAGAAAGAAATGAAGTTACTTATCCAGGTCATAGAGGTAGAAAGTGACATTTGTGCTTAACTATTTGAATAACAAGTTCTGTTTTAAGAAACATAATTTACTGGAAAATCATTGTATTTTCTTTTGGTATCAGCCAACTCTGCTTATAAGAAGCTGGATGTTCATACTATGTGGACGTATAACCAAGGTACTCAGGGTTGACTGGTGGTAATTTGCAGTACTTGCCTGCTTCATCTAATTTCATTTAAAACTAACTGATCAAAGAAGATCAATAAATCAAGAAACATTTATTAAATGCCCATTATATGCCAGGCACTATGCTAAACGCTAGCAATACAAATAAGAAATATAGTCTGTCCCTGCCGTCAAGAAACTTAAAATCAATAGGGGAGAAAACGTACCAACAAATATATAGAAAGCAAACTATATACAGGCTAAATAACAGCTAATTAACTGAGGAAGACACTAGAATTAAGATGGGTTGGGGAAGGCTTCCTGTAGAAGGTAGGATTTTAGCTGTGACTTGAGATCAATAGAGGGGAGGAGGGAGGGTGTTCCTGGTATGAGGCACAGCCAGACAAAGTGCTCAGAGCCCATAGAGTCAACTGTTGATGATTTGAGGTACCTTGCCTGCTTCATCTAACTTCATTTGTATGCTCATCAAAGAGGATCTTGGGAGTGATTCTCACCTCAAAACCTTATCTTCCACCCACCCAGCTCTTCACTCTCTCTCTCTCTCTCTCTCTCTCTCTCTCTCTCTCTCTCTCTCTCCATCTCCCTCTCTCTCTTCCTCCCAGAAATGGTTTTGAGTGACAGAGGCTCATAATTGGGGATTAAAGAGGATTTATAAGGAATTTGTTTAACCCCAAAACAGATGGTTGTCTGGGATCATGAATTTTCAGTTAGTACCAAAGTCTATTTAAATAATAACATACATAATTTAGGGACCATCTACTGATTTTTATTATCTCTCCCTGGACAAATATGGTGGTTCATGGCTGAACACAAATCAGCTTGTGTCAAGGAAAGGTTTCCTAACCAATGGGCATCAGTAAATGGAAATGGAAAATGCAGCAAAAGACCCTAAAGTGCTGGAATGAAGCAGATGGTAGCAAAGAACAACTAAGTGATGCCCTCTTGCCATCAGCACTGCTGCAACTGCTGTCTGGCTTCTTCTACTCAGACCAGCATGCTGAGCATAGGAACTCCAGAATCTATTTCCTCATTCCTAGAGCATCTGCTACTGTAAGGCTGACCCATTGTTTGGTGCCTAATGAGAGAAAATTTACTTAACTCGCTATATTTAACTAGCCCCAGAGGAGACTGGACTATGCATCTCACCCGTTCATCTATACACCCATGTCATCTTACTATCTGCCCCATTGTAGGACAGCATTCCCATTCCCCTTCCACCTCTTGCTCTGGTCATGATAATCAAATAAGTAGTGTCATTGCTTTTGGGAAAAGTGTGTCAATTGACTGTCCTAGGTATGGACAAGTTTGATATTCTGTGACTCTCTAGAGCAGAACTCTCTTCCTTGGTCCTCACTTCCCTAGATGTATTTCCTATTAGAATGGAAAATTCCTTGAGGGAATTTTTTTACTATTTTACTTTTTAAAATGTGTACCTCCAGGGCTTGGTCACACAACAATCAATAAACATTTATTAAGTGTTTAATAAGTACTATGCTCTGTGCTAAGCACTAGGGATACAAAAAAAAAAAAGGAAAAAGAGTCCCTGACCTCAAGAAGCTTACAGTCTAATGAGGAAGACAATATGCAAGCAGCTATGTACAAACATACATGGAGGATAAATTGGTAGTGATATCTGAGGGAAGGAGCTAGCATTAAGAGAAAAGTTTCTTGTAGAAGGTGAGATTTTAGCTAATACTTCAAAGAAGCCATGGAAACCAGGAGGCAGAGATAAGGAGGAAGGGAATTGCAAGTGTGGAGGACAGGTAGTGAAAATGGGGGTGTGGAGTAAGGAGATAAGTGTCTGAGTGGCTAGCACACAGTAACTGCTTGATAAATGCTTTTGTGTTCATTCAATTCATCCATTTATGGAACCAAAGAAGATGCCCTGCAGAAACAGAGTAGAGGTGTTATGCATAGAAGAAATCAACAGAAAAGGAACTTTGACACAGGTTACTCTGAAGGGTTGGAGACATGAGTGCCCAGTCACCAATGTTCCTACTTGTATGTTCTAATCCCTTGGATTTGTTGCCCATTCCATTTCATGAATGTTTCCTGGACACATATATCCCCATGTCATGATTTTCCATCTTATTTTCCTGCCTATATAGGTGGTCTGTAATTGTATCCTTCCCACTGTTGGTGTAGTAACCTCATGTGAGAGGTTTATGTTATTTGATTAAATGTCTTTTGTTCTGAACTAATTTCTTCCTTGGCTTGTAAAAATAAACACATTGGTGGGGGCTCATGAGTTACCGTATGGATTTGAGTGACTATAGACTTGGAATGCCTTGAATCCACTGGAGTCACTTCTCCAGTGCCCATATGGGTGTGCAGACACGTGCTACATAGTGTCTAAGGTCTACAGGTGATTTTCTTATAAGAGCTGTGTCCAATGATCATTACCCTCATTCTTACGGGGAAGGAAAGAGGCTCCTAGTTGTTAAATATCTACTCACTTGCCTACAAGCACACAACAGATAATATCTGAACCTGGTGTCTCAGACACCAGAGACACTGTGTCTCCCGACACCGAGTTCTTTCCACTACACCATGCTGCCTTTCAAATTCTGTGGTGTAGAGTTTCTTTGTCATTTTGAAAAATGATTTGACCCTATTTTTTACTCTGCCTTTAGAAATAGGCACTGGGAAGGAATTCACCCAGTTGAATTGACCTTGAGGAGGAAACTGTACTTTTGAAGACTGGACATGTCTCTTACACAATGTTGCAAAGTAAATCTGTCTATAGGCTCCAGAATGCTATGCTGGAGGCTCCAGCTCCCACAGCCTGCAAATTTAGCTTGGGAATGAACAGATGGCTGAAGGTCAATTGGAAAATTCTTGCAGCCCTGGAAAATGATAAGAGGCACTTGGCAACCCAGAGACCTTTCTTCTTAATGCCCATGCAGACATGGTTTAAAATGATGTTGGCTGGGATTTTGTCATTGGCTTCAGGCACCACACAACTCCTCTCTTCCCCAAGTATCTGCTGTTGCTTGAGGTGGATACTCTATTACATGGGACGAAGGTGTTCCTGAATGGAATTGGCAGATGTGAGCTAATCTTATGGAAAGAGTCATACGTTTGGACTACAGCCAGTTCTCATCTCTTAATGTTGGAGAGAAAGAAGAGTGAGTTAGGAATGTCGGTAGTCAATGTCCTCTCCCTTCACATTTACAGTTTTTGTTCCATATAAAACATAAAAGAAGTAAGGTCAAGATTTCCCTGTTTTCCTTGCTGGCTATGACTTTGGACAATACAGTAGTTAATACTGTTAGTTACCACAACCTGATAAAAAGGAAATTTCTAAATTAAAAAATATGCATATATACACACACATATATATACACACACAGACATATACATATATACATATACATATATGTATATAATAAGTGTGTATATATTTTTCCCCTAAAAGATCAGACTACGTCTCCCAAAATCTTTGCTCCAGCTTTGTGTTCATAGTTCACATCAGTTTGGTATAATATAAGGACCATTTTTTGTCATATTAGCAGGTTTTAGAAGACTTACCTCATTCTGATTATCCAGGACTATATTTCCCATTGTAAAAGTGCAGATTAAACTAACTGCCTTCTCCTTATCTCTTATTCAACTTGCTGTTCCTCTCTAGAGCCTCCTTGATTGAAAGGCCCTTTTTAGCCTTTTCCTTTGCTGCACTGAGTGTCATAAGATATTCAGTAAACCCCAGGACATATTTTATGAATGAGGACTATGGTGAGTATAGCATTACCATCTCATTTGGCCATGGCGACATTCAAAATTCTCTCTGAATAGCCAACTGTTTTGCCTGGTGATGGCAGCCTGATACTGTTGCTGTCCCTCACAGCCATGAGCATATATTCATTCTCTTTCGTCCTTGATAAGCTTTTGACAAGTGGCTTTAGTATATGACAGTTGTGTGTGAAGGAACTGGCCCCATCCCACCGATGGCTAAGTTCCCACTTCCCTTCCAAAGGGATTTTAAAGAGGATGCCAGAGAGCAGTATAGCTGTGTTTTTTACATTCTCCAAATTTCAGCTTCATGAAGCATTGAGACAAGAACTTGAAGCCATATCTTCTGGTTCTGAGTCCAAAGCTTAAACTAGGTCATGCCTGAAACTATTTGAAAGCATTTAGGTTCCAACACTGAATCACTGAGAAGTGTTCAAGTGGGTAGGCACTGACCTTTTCGCTCAGATTCAAAGGATATTGGGCAGTTACAGTTTTAATTTAGTATCATAAATTTTAGCATCAGAGGTTAGATTGTAGTGCCCTACCTGCCAAACTACCTTGTATCGAACCCCTTTCTGTCTATGAATATGTTAAGTTTGTATTTATGTCACATATATTTTTATATAGACTTGTTTTCTTCCCCATTAAGGTGTTAGCTCCTTATGATTGGGGATTGTTTGATTCTTTGTACTTGTATCCCTAGTATTTAATGGTGGCTGTAACATTTCTTCAGTTGTTTTTCAGTTGTCTCAGACTCTGTGACCCTGTTTGAGGTTTTCTTGGCAAAGATACTGGTGGTTTATCAGTTCCTTCTCAGCTCATTTTACAGATGAGGAAACTGAGGCAAACAGGGCTAAGTGACTTGCCCAGGGTCTCACCGCTAGTAAGTGTCTGAGGCCAAATTTGAACTCAGGAAGATGAGTCTTCCTGACTCCAATCCTGACACTCCACCCACTAAACCACCTAGCTGCCCCAGTAGTAGGCATTTAATCAACAGTTTTTGATTGGTTGACAGCAGAGGCACTCCATCACATCCCTGATAAGTGATCTTCTAGCCTCTGCATGAATACTTCCAGTGTTGGATTGCTTACTATTTCATATTCTGCAAAAGTCCCATTCTCATAGTTTACCATGACTCTTGAAGGCTATGAAAGCTGAGTAAAAGCATTGACCCATTTTTCAATTTGTAAAGACTTTGGGTGTTGTCCTAATAAAGGTCAATATTTTGTCTAAAGACCAACCAAGCTAATTACAGAGAGGTTCTTGGCCAGAAGTTTGGCCACTAAGTGGTGAATTCTTTGGCCATAGCAACTTATGGAACAAATTAAAATATCACATATACTTAAGTGAGAGGCTTTTAACTTGGGGTCCATTGAACCTATGGGCATCCATGAATAGATTTCAGGGGATCTGCAAAGTTGGATAAGAAAAAAATTACATCTTTATCTTCCCTAACCTCTTACTGAAATTTAGCATTCCCTTTAATGATTTAAAAGCATAATTCTGGGAAGTCTAGATATCACTAGCCTACTAATGGGATCCAAGCTTAAGAACCACTGGGCCTAAATCTTGTATAAGTGCCCCTCCTGTTTCTCAATCCTCATTTTCCATGATGTCTCTGAGATTTTGACCCTAATGACCACCTTCTTATTGATACTCTCTTCTCTCAGTTTTTGTGACACTACTCTCTTTTGGTTCTTATCCTACCTACCTGATTTTTCCTTCTCCATCTCCTTTCCTGGGCATTTACCTAGGTCATACCTGATAACTATGGGCAACCCTTGAAGCTCTCTACTAGACCCTCCTCTCTTTTTCCTCTATATTATCTTGAATGATGCTCTCCACAGCTCCTGTGCCTTCAATTATCATCTCTATATAGATGACTCTCAGATTTGTCCAGCCCTAACCTCTCTCCCAATTTCTAGTCTCACATCTCCAACTGTATATTGGACATCTCAAATGGGATATCTCAAACACCTCAAATAAAATAGAGCTCATTGTCTTTCCCCTTCAAACTGTTCCCATTTCCTAATTATTGTAGAGGGCACCGCCATCTTCCCACTCACCCAGACGCATTTCCAAGGTCCTATATACTCAGCTCTTCACTCTCTCTTACCCTCCATTTTCAATCAGGTGCTGAATCCTATTGATTCTACATTCTCAACATCTCTCATTCCCTACCCTGACCCTTTTCTCCTCGGATACTGCCACCACCCTGGTACATAC